>NC_047093.1:64146381-64452584 GCF_902459505.1 Geotrypetes seraphini | reverse complement strand
CCAAACCAACAGCGTAGCAACTGAAAATAAAATGACCCAAAAATACGCTAGTGAAGGGATTATAAGAAGGTGGAGTTCAGTAAGAGTAGTCCGAAGAGGGGTCTAGTCGAGTGTTGTTCTGGTGCAGGCAGATAGTATAACTGCGAATATAAGGTAGATGAGGGTTGTGCAGATCAGGAAACTCCGATCACCCCATTTTGGTCTGATGGATCCAGGAGCGCAATACTTCAGGATCGGAGTAATTGTCAGTCTTGTTATGATATGTCACACGGAGACGGGCCGGATAGAAAATGCCATATTGTGCCCCTAGATCTTTGAGGTCCTGGCGTAGTGACAGAAATGCTTTGCGCTTCGCGGCAGTTGCCGGAGCAAGATCAGGAACGATGATTATCTTTCTGCCCTGGTAGAGCATCGAAGCCTTTCCCTTGGCGGTGGTCAAAATCGATAGTGCTTGTTGAAATCGGAGCACTTTGACTATAATAGGTCGTGGGTGTCTGGCGCCTTGCTGAGGTGTGGAGGGCGAGCGGTGAGCCCTTTCGAGTTCCAACGCTGGTGAGAAATCGAGATCTAGAAATGTGGGGAGCCAGGTCGTTATAAACATGAGGGTATCGGTTCCTTCGGCCCCCTCCAGTACTCCGAGGATATGCAAGTTGGATCTTCGGCTACGGTTAGCCATATCTTCGAGCTCCGTTGAGAGTTTCAAGATGGCCGCAGAGTTAGATCGGATCACAGGAACATCTTTCTCAACCGTCGACACTCTATTAGCGAGGAGGTCGAAATGCTGTTGTGAGGTGGCTAATTGCGAGTGGATTGTTTCGAGTTCTATGCGCATATCTTTTGATATATCAATATGCGACTTCATTAGTGATTTGATGTTTTGAAGTTCTGCCAGTATCGGGTCACATTCTTCCACGAGGTCCGTCGCCGAGCCGTTCTTATCGGGAGAAGGAGGAGCGGACTTGAGGCGTTTGTTAGAAGGTAAAGCCTCTGTTTTGGTTTTAGGATCAGCGAGCCATTAGGATCAGCGAGCACTGGAAGGTAAGTAGCTGTGTTTAAAGAGTTTGGAGTAGTAGTTGGTAATAGCGAAATGATACGATTATCTGAGCCGGAAGTGGGAGCTTAACGCTCACGCAGCCATGCTGTCTAAGCCCAAACCCTAGGCCCACCATTCTTTGTTTTAAAAGCGTTTCCATTAATTTGCTTATCACAGAAGTCAGACTTACTGGCCTGTAATTCCTTACTTCTTCCTTCCACTCCGCTACCACTCCTGATTCTAGAGACTCATTGAAAAGGTCAGTCAGCGGAGCAACCAGAACTTCCCTAAGTTCCTTCAGTACCCTAGGATGTACATCATCTGGCCCCATTGCTTTGTCTACCTTTATTTTAGCTAGCTCCTCATGAACACAACCCTCTGAAAATCGATCAGGATCTATTACTCCTCCATCCCTATTCAAGTTTGTCTTCTGCGGTCCTGCTCTCGGCGCTTCAGCCGTGAACATAGGACAGAAATATCTGTTAAGCAATTTGGCCTTTTCTGTATCAGCTTCTACATATTCCTCCCCTTTACCTTTGAGTCTCACAATGCCACTTTTGCACTTCTTCCTATCACTAATATATCTAAAAAAATGTCTTGTTTCCACGTTTTACCGTGTCAGCTATTTTTTCTTTCATTTGCATCTTTGCTTTCCTGACTACAAGAAAGCTTTCTGACAATTGCTCTTCGTGTGGAATTTGCCTATTTTCACTCACATTAAAAAGAGACATTTGCCTGTGGAATAGAGACAGGAATGCTGTTGTATACTGTTGGACTTCGAGTGAGTATTGGAAAATAGAGTCTCTCAAGTTATAACCATCAAGATACTGCTTTCATATAAGATTATAATGTGAAAGTCAGTGTTATACCACAAAAAGATGATACTTATTTTTTGATCTTATGATGGTGATGGCCCTTAAGGCATTATAAACAATTCGAAAAACTTGACCCTAGTTGATATGATGTGATTGGTTCATAGACAAGTCGGTGAAAGACAAAGGCACGCGCCGACAACTGAGCGCAAGATGGAGGCGCATGCCGAAGAAAATTACAGTTTTTAGGGGCTCCGATGGGGGTTTTTATTGGGGAGCCCCCCCAGTTTACTTAATAGAGATCGCGCCGGCATTGGGGGGGGGTTGTAACCCTCCACATTTTACTGTAAACTTAACTTTTTTCCCTAAAAACAGGGAATTGTCTGCGCGCGCCTTTGTCCCGGCGCGCTTTTGACCTGACACCGATGTGATATATGCAATATCTTATATCGGAATAACTTTCCTGCCCTTCTACGGAATCTGGGCTCCTTCCAATTATTCTGAAAGCATCTGAAAACCAAGCTTTTCTCAAAAATGTAAAACTCACCACCCCCTTTATAACCACTAATTCTTATTATGTTCTTCCCTAATTTATTAAATTACCTGTAAACCGTGCCGAGCTCTATCTTTATGGAGAGGATGCGGTATATAAACTTAAGGTTTAGTTAGTTATAAAAAAGCAGAGGTTGGCAGGAGAAATCCAAATCCCTTGATATGCAGTATTTGGAGAAAGCTGGATATGTACATGGAAACCTGCTCCTGTGCATGCATATAGATATGGAGAAGCATTTTTGATATGATGGACATGTTGGTAGAGGCACTCCCTGAATGAAAACTAAATAAGGTAGGTATTATTTATAGAGATAGAATATTCACTATAAGCACTTTATATATGAAAAATTGGATCCTGTGATGAAAGCGGCTCATGTGATGTTTGCATGAACAGTGAAAGTGAACGAAGAGCTTGCTGAGGATCATCTATAAAATTGAATATTACTGGGGTGAATTGTTTTATTGCTATTTGGTAAATCTGAGTTTAGACATGTTGGGTGAAAAAGTCCAAAAATCCAATAGAGAACATGACCATTTTCAAAACATTACTTACATTACATTACATTAGTGATTTATATTCCGCTTGTGCCTTGCGGTTCTAAGCGGATTACAATTTATAAGACTGGACATTTCCAGTAGCGGTGCAGTACATAAATTCAAGAAAGTGTCAAGATACAATTGTTAATCTGGGTTTTTCGGAAGAGCTTGAAAGCTAATAGTAGATTATGATAAGTAGTTGTGCTGAGTAGATATAGTAAAGTCAGGATTCTGGTAGGTTGTTGTGATGAATAGAAATAATAAGAGTCAGGGTTCTGATGTATTGCTATGGTGGTGATGGTGGTGGTCATGGGAGTATTTTCTATTGTTGTTGAGGGGTTATGATGATGGAAAGTGTTTTTTGAAGAGATGAGTTTTGATTTCTTTTCGGAATATTTTGATGTCTGTTGAATTTATCAGTAGGTTGTTGATGGTGGGATCAATCTTTGCTGCTTGTGTCGCTAAAAGGCTGTCGTATATTTTCTTTCTTCTTGTTCCGTTGAGAGGGGGGTGAATGAATAGGCTCCGAGTTCTCCTTAATCTATGAGATAGGTTACGGTGTAGTCTGTTATTTAGGTATATGGGTGCTGTTCCGTGTGTTACTTTGAATAGTAGACAGTAGAATTTGAACTGGGATCTTGCTTTTATTGGTAGCCAGTGTGAGTCTAGGTATGCGTTGGTGATGTGGTCATATTTGCCAAGGGAGTAGATGAGTCTGAGGGCCGTGTTCTGAACCGACTGCAGTTGTCTTAACATATAGTTTGGGCAAGACAAGTAGAGGCTGTTGCAATAATCTAACATACTTAGTACCAGGGATTGTACCAATAACTTGTATTGATCTTTGTTGAAGTATTTTCTTATTTTTCTCAGATTACGCATAGTGAAGAATGCTCTTTGGATGATTTTGTGGATATGAGTCTGCATTGTGCAGTTTCTGTCAAGTTGTATTCCCAGGATTTTGAGTGTGTTTTGCATTGGGTACTTGATTGTATTTAATTCTAGTTCAGTGAAAGATGGTTTTTTTTTCCTTCTCTAGAAGGAGGAATTTGGTTTTTTCCGTGTTCAGTTTTAGTTTATGACTTGACATCCATTTTTCTACCGTTTCCATTATTATTTTCAAGTGGTTTGTGGGTAAGGGGTCTTGACTGTTAAATGGGAGGATGATAGTTATGTCATCCGCGTAGCTGAATGATACTGTGTTTAGGGCGTCTAGGGTTATGCCGAGGGATGCTATGAAGAGGTTGAATAATATTGGTGATAGTGGTGATCCTTGTGGTACTCCGCATGGGTTTGACCATGGGTCGGATATGTGCTCCTTTGACTTGACTCTGTATGTTCGAGTTTTTAGGAAGCTTTGGAACCAGTTGTGAACGTTACCTGAGATCCCTATTGCGTCTAATATCTGGAGTAGTATGTGGTGGTCAACTAGGTCAAATGCCGCTGAGAGATCAAGTTGAATGAGAAGCAGTTTGTTACCTATGCTGAGGTGTTGTCGGACAGTGTCTAATAGTGATACCAGTAGAGTTTCTGTGCTATGGTTAGATCTGAATCCGGATTGTGAGGGGTGTAGTATGTGATGGTCTTCAAGGTAGTTGGAGAGGTGTTGTGCGACAAGGCCTTCTGTTAGTTTGATGTATAATGGGATTGAAGCGATTGGTCTGTAGTTTGCAGGATTGTCTGTAGGACCTTTGGGATCTTTCAGGATAGGTGTAATTATGATTTCACCTAATTCCGGTGGGAAATGGCCTTCACTTAGTGTAGTTTGGAGCCATAATGTGAGGCTAGCTTTGAATTTGGTGGACGCTGTAGCTAATAAGTATGAGGGGCAATTATTCAGGTCACATGAGGATTTGCTGTATTTTTTGTAAAGTCTGTTCAAGTCTGACCATTGTATCTTTGGGAAATTTGTCCAGGTCCTGTCTGCTGGGATTGCTTCGTCTTTTGTGTGATTGATTTGTATTTCTTCTATGTTGGTTCTTGAATTGTTGAATGTGGATCTGGTTGTGAGGATTTTGAGTTTGAAATAGTCCGCTAATTGAGTGGCTGTGGGAGTTTGGTTTCCTTGGGTGGCGAGATATGGTTTAGTATCTGTGAGGTTTTTTATGATGTCAAAGAGTTTTCTTGTGTCTGGTTTTTCGGTGCCGATTAGTTTAGAGTAGAAGTTTTTCCGTTTTTCCTTCAATTTGGTATTGTATTGTTTTATTTGGATTTAAAACAGAAAAATGTCTAGATTTTTTTTTCTGAATATGATCATTTCTTAGATGTTTGCCCTCAGTACATCTATCTATTTGAATCATTTTTGTAAAAATCTGTCCAAATGAAAAATGCACAATGAACCAACCATTGGGATGTAGGAGGGGCCAGCATTTTTAGCAAACTGGCCACACAGACGTCCTAGCAGTGCAGTGGGGCCTCTAGTGGGCACCTCAGTAAACTTCACATAAAAGGTTCCAGGTACACATCTCACCATAACCCCCCTTTGGTGAGCCTTCCAAAACTCACCCACAACCTACATTACCCAACTGTACACTATGGGCTGTTTTTACGAAGGCGCGTTAGGGCCTTAACGCACAGAATAACGTGCGCTAAAATGCCATGCGCGCTAGCCGCTACTGCCTGCTCTTGAGCAGGTGGTAGTTTTTCGGCTAGCGTGCGCTAATCCGGTGCGTGCGCTAAAAATGCTAGCACACCTTCGTAAAAGGAGCCCTATATCAATAGCCCTTATGGCTGCAGGTGTCACCTATATGTAATCACTAGACAGAGAGGAAATTCACTTAAATCACACTATTGTCCATAGGGATCACTATAATGCTCTAAAATTATAGAAACATATATATGTGGAGAAAAATGAGACCTCAACATTCATCAAATCGCAATGCAACAGCCTTAACTGTACCAAGCATGCAGAGAATCATCATTGGTCTCACAGAAAAAAAACTCCACAGTTCTTATTTCTTATAGAGCAAATAATAGCTGAGTCACAGCAGGTTTAAATGCACCACAAAAGCATATCACTCTCATTAAACCAAAACTGTTGCTGGAATACATAGTAACAGAGTACTTATCTCCAACTTGTAATTTGCAGTCTTCACGAGCTAGCTGACAAACAGCATAGAAAACCATCTAAAAAAAATGTGTTTCAAAAATGGCAATTTGGACATTTTAGCAAATAAAATGTCCAGATGCTACTTTATGCCATTTTTTGGGATGGTTTTCTCTTTTGAAAATGAACCCCCTGGGTCGCGGTTTACTGAGCAAACTGCCCGTAAAAGATTTTTTCCTAAAAATTCTCATTTTTACGTTGTTTCGTCAACTACATACCTCAGTATGCCAAAGAGGAGAGGAAAGAGCGCCGCTGGAACCTCGCGACACTCTGGAGCAGCTGCCCTCGGCAATATTGAAGATTTACTGAGGCGGATGCCAGGCGCCTCAGTATCGTCGGGGACGTTTTTGCCCAAGACACTTC
The DNA here is from genome assembly GCF_902459505.1 of Geotrypetes seraphini. Classification (NCBI taxonomy): domain Eukaryota; kingdom Metazoa; phylum Chordata; class Amphibia; order Gymnophiona; family Dermophiidae; genus Geotrypetes; species Geotrypetes seraphini. The sequence goes on along the minus strand of NC_047093.1, from coordinate 64,446,184 downwards.
CAGGGAACGGAGTGGAGGCTTTTGAGACCACTCTTAGTCCCGACATTTGAGCACCTCCCCCTAGTCCTCGGGCCACCAGCTCCCCGGGGGTTGAGAGGCAGCCGGGAATCGACTTGCGGTCTCCCCCTGAGGTTGCCAGGGATGGTGTGGCAGATACCGATTCAGGCTCCAAGGGTTTCCACCAGAGCCTGAATATGGATGAGGATGGAGCAATATCGGGAACAGTTCCGACCCAGGAGAGAGGAAGAGAAGGGGAACCTTTGGTTAGTGAGCAGAACCTTACAGCATTAGACTTGCAATCTTTTTTTTTTGAGATATGTTTATTGAATGAACAAAGCACAAGAGAAACATACAGTGGCCAAGCCGAAAACACCTTAAAAATAACAGCAATACAAAATTAATAGTGCAACTAGGCAATAATCAAACAGTCAAGCAGAGAACTCTCATGCAAAGTCCAATTATTTTTTTATAGACAGAAATACAGAAATCCCCCTCCCACCCCATCCTCCCAAAACCTTCCCCCAACCTCCCCCCTGCATCCTAGAAAGCAGACCCAGTTCAGAAAGACCTCCAACACTCCAAATAAGCCACCGACTTCCAACTAGTGGCACCCTTCTTAGGCCTCTCCCAAGTCGCCATCTGGGACATACTTGCCCTCCAGTTCTGCAATGTAGGACGCCCCTCTCCTACCCAGTGTTTCAAAATAAGCTGTTTGGTAAGCCCCAGAGCTAATAACACAAAGTGTCGCTTAGGCTCCACAATACCCGCCTCAGCTAGGGGACCCGTGACACCAAGCAGCAGAGTCTTATAGGACCATTCCAAAGATCGCCCCCAAACAGCCTCCAGCTCCCAAAGCACCTGCACCCACAAAGAACCCACAAAAGAGCATTCCAAGAAATGATGCACCATCGTTCCTTGGAGAGCTGGGCAACGAGGACAAAAACCATCTGGCCACAGGCCCATAGCACTCCCTGCACATTGGGTAAGGTAAGCCTTATGTAAGATCTTAAGATGGATCTCTTGTAAAGCCACGTTAGGGGTAGCCCCAGCACCTTCAACAAAACACAGTCAATTCATCGACTGTGACCTCCTCTCCAAACTCAGAGCTCCAGGCCTCCGCCATGAAGTGCAAAAATCCAGCAGGCTTCCAAGACCTCCCCATTTTGTACCAGGCCAATAACGTGTTAAACTCTAAAGATAGGGAAAGAAAAGCCAATACAGACCCTATATTCCATGCCCAGTGATCTTGACAAGTTTGAAAGCTAGGAATCAACCCTGAACCCAGCTCAAAAACGTGACCCACAAACTGACTTGCAATCTTTTAACATAGTAAAGCCCCAAGAAGTAACTTTGGACACTTTGTGGGATCTAGTTGCCAATTTAACTAGAACAGTGAATATTAATCATCTTCAAACTGAAGGAAAAATAAAAATGCATGAGAATTGTCCAAATAAAACAGGACCTTGGCGAATCCAAAATAAATATTCAGAATATTAAAGATGAACTCAAATCTTCCAAACTAATTCAAGAGACATTAATGAAGGACAATGTTAACCTAAGAAGGAAGATAGAAACATTTGAGAATTTCTCTAGGGGTAACAATCTTAGATTGATTAATTTTCCTCGAATAACAACAGTTACCCCACGAGAAATGTTAAAAAGTTACCTGCTGGAGATCTTAGAAGTACCTGAAGATTCAATGCCGCCATTTACACAGGTCTATTACTTGCCAAATAAAAACCAGATTCAACAACAGGAAAGAAACCAAGGTCCAATCGATGTATCAGCTTTACTTGAGATATCTGATACGGAAAGTGTCATACCAGCAACATTAATAGTGACTTTAGCTCTCACATTGGACAAAAATTGGCTTTTGAGACATTTCTTTAAAAACAAAGAGAAAAAGTTTTTGGATTTAAAAATACAAATTTTTCCGGATTTGGCAAAAAAAGCGCAGGAAAGAATTTCTTTTATTAAAACCTGGAGTTTTAGCTCTTGGGGCAACTTTCTATATTCGCCACCCATGCAAGTGTATAATAGGGTATAATTCCCAGAAATATGTTTTCTTTGAACCATATCAACTGACGGCTTTCCTCTCTTTATCTCGCCTAAAGAAAGATAAGAAATGAGGGCTTAAAATGTATTAGACGCCTGATCAGTTAATCGTGTTCCACCTTTCTTATGTTAATTTTATTTCTTCTATTATTCCGTTTATGTTACATTCTGGATCCTATTGTGGATGAGTCGATTAAGCAGGATTAGGGGGGAAAAATTTTTTTTCTTTGTTTTAAATCGCTTTCTGTACAAGTTTAATCTTGAATTGTAAAATTTGAAACTTAGAAAAAAAAGAAAATGAACCCCCTTAGTCTCTGTATGACCTTACTGGCTTATGTGTACAAATGTCTTTTTCTCATCTTGTGTTAAACTTATATAGGAGAAAGAGAAAGGGGGATGGGACTTGTATACCTTCTTTTTGTGGTTACACATTCAAAGCGGTTTACATTTATACAGGTATATTGTATCTGGGGCAATGAAGGATTACGTGACTTGCCCATGGTCACATAATAAGGAAAAACTGATCAAAAAATAAAGAGAAGATATTTCTGAAGGCAGTTTTTGGGTGGAAATACAAAATAATATATGAGAGATGATATTTTCAAATCTACATGTGTTATTTTTCTTGCAAATTCTATCCACCTAAAAAATGAGTGAAAGAGCCCATGGGTACCTTCTGTCCATGACAAGTTTCAGATGTGCATGCATGCTTTCTGATTGAAACTCATTGAAGTGTTACAGCTAAATGAACTGTTTGGAATTTGCTCCTTGTAAAATAGTTGACACTTTTAGAGTACGGTAAATTTTGAAGTTGGAGTTAGAACAAGATCCTGAATTACTCATATTTACTGACTCTTCAGTCTTGGGCCATTTTCCTGAGTTCTGAAAAAGTTAGTGCTATGTGCTTAATACATTTACACCAGCAATTGCTGTAAAAATGAATAAGAAAAGAACTGCCTCTTTGCTTTAAACCTGCAAATAATGCCATTGTATGTTCTTTATGATGCCTTCATGATCCTTTTATCAGAAGGAAACTTGAAAGTCTTAACTGTAATATTCTGCTGTAGATTCACCCTATTCCCCAAGAAGAAAGTCAGCAGTTCTAGAGTCTTTACTTGGCATACAACTATTGCTCTGTTGGGAGACGTGAGTATAGTATTAGCTGGATTAGTTTGTTAATAGCTTTCAATTGGGCAAACAGTATTATTACGTTTAGATCAGGGATCCGCAATCCAGTCGGGTTTTCAGGATTTCCCCAATGAATATGCATTGAAAGCAGTGCATGCACATAGATGTCATGCATATTCATTGGGGAAATCCTGAAAACCCAACTGGATTGTGGCCCTCTAGGAAGGACTTTGAGACCCCTGGTTTAGATGATATCTTATATATACTAGTAGCCATACTCCTCAACAGCTATCTAGATGACCATAACTTACTCCGCCCCATGCAATCTGGCTTCAGATTCAACTTCAGCACCGAGACATTACTATCCCTTATCAACACAGCCAGACAACACCTCAGCACAGCGAAAAAATGCTTCTCATACAACTGGACCTGACCGCAGCATTTGACCTAGTAGACCATAACATCCTCCTGCAAATCTTGGATGCAATAGGTATCTCAGATAAAGTATACTCCTGGTTTGAAGGTTTCCTAAAATCTAGATCATACAGAGTTAAATCAGACAAAGAAAAATCTGAACCTTGGACAAACCCCTGCGGCGTACCACAGGGATCCCCACTATCCCCCACTCTCTTCAACCTATACACTGCCTCTCTCGGAACATATCTGGATAACCTAGGAATAACCACCTATAGTTACGTGGATGACATTACCATTCTCATGCCATTTGATCAGCCAAAGACCACCTTGACAAATATACTACATCAAACACTAGAATCAGTCAAGACTTGGATGAAAAATCACAAACTGAAACTCAACCCAGACAAAACTAAATTCATCCTCCTCGAAAATGAAAAAGTCCCAACCATAACCAATATAGAACTCAACTCAATAATCTACCCCATACAAACCACCATAAAACTACTAGGAATGACAATAGACAGATGCTGTACCATGCAACCACAAATAAATAAAACAGTACAGAAATCCTTTGCAGTCATGAGAAACCTGAGACAAGTCCGGAAATTATTTGAAAGAACACAATTCCAGCTCATAGTGCAATCTCTAATCCTAGGAATGCTAGACTACTGCAACATCCTCTACCTCCCATGCCCCGCTACTATGACCAAGCAACTACAAACGATCCAAAACACAGCTCTAAGACTCATCTACTCACTGAGGAAACATGATCATATCACAGAAGCCTACATCAACTCACACTGGCTACCAATCCAAGAAAGAATACTATTTAAATTCTACTGCATGTTATTTAAAACTGTAAATGGAGACAGCCCATCCTACCTGAACAACCGCCTCATCCAAGCATCCTCAACCAGCCCCCCCCCCCCCGATCAAAGAAGTAAAACGGACAAAATTATACGATGGCCTCCTAGCCACTCAAGCCGCAAAACTAGATAACCAGATCTCCAACCTTCTGATAACCACTCTAAACTATAAGATATTCAGAAAAGAAATAAAAACTATATTCTTCAAGAAATTCCTGAAACAGCCCTAACTTCACTTACTCCGCAACTCCCTCCTCCCGACATACTGAAACTACCTGACCCTCTCTGTACAACCTAAGAAAAGACAAATGATCTTCCTGTTACCCTCCATTCATATATATCTACCTACTCTACACCACTTTTTACCACTTGACAAATGACCTTATTGCTTACAACTCTAGAAATGACAAATGATCTACTTTTCACAACTCTAGAAATGACAATTGTTCTTCCATTGTAACCCCCATTAATAATTCTTTTGTAATCCACCTTGAACCGCAAGGTAATGGCGGAATATAAATCTCTAATGTAATGTAATGTAATACTACTGTATATTGGTTGCCATTAAAGTGTGGTTTGTTTGAAGACCTGGCTTACTCTGCTTCTTCTTTTGGATTCCTTGGGATTTGTGCAGAGTAGACTTTCTCTGTTATTTGGTGCCAAACACAATTTAATACATGAGTTTTTAAGCCTGTGTAGGTCCTTGATTCAAGTCTGCTCTCATATAGTACTCGTCCTACAACTAGAGAATATCTTTATGGAGATGATGCGGTATACAAACTTAAGGTTTAATTTAGTTAGTTTAGTTTAGTTTAGTTTAGAATGACACAGGGACAAATTTTTCCCCGTCCCCGCAGGAACTCATTTTCCTGTCCCTGCCCTATTCCTGCAAGCTCCACCCTCATCTGCACAAGCCTCAAACACTTTAAAATCATAAGTGTTCAAGGCTTGTGCAGTTAAGGCAGAGCGTACAGGAATGGGGCAGGGACAGGGATAGCAACAAAACTCATGGGGACGGGACAGAGAAATTGAATTCCTGTGGGGACGGGGGCAGATTTGTTCCCATGTCATTCTCTAACTACAACATCACTGTGCTAGGAAAGCATTAATATCATGACCCTAAGAGAATTGTGGAGAATGAAGAGGCAGAATCACAAACAGAATAAACATTCCATTCTAAACTGATCCCAGGGCAAGCAGTGGCTTTCCCATGCGATTATTTTGTTTAATGGCCAGCACAGATATTTAATATTTGAGCTGTGGTGGAGGCATAGAATGGGGAGAGGGGGGGGGGTGCTACCCATCCAAAATGCCTCCACCATAGCTCAAATATTAAATATCTGTGCTGGCAGGGATCTCCAGCCCCACCAGCTGAAGTTGTCTGTGAAGGTACCCTGATCTCCCTCCAGCGCACCTCAATCCATGGCAGCTTTAGTGAGTCATCCCTGATGCCATCACCCAGCACATGCTGAGTTTGTATGCCACAACTGGGTAGGCCTGAGTGGGCCTACCCTTTGGCCGAGGAGAAGCTAACTGTTCTTTTCATACTCTTTCTACTGATATTAAGGTCTTTTTAGCTGTTGGTATCTTGTGAATAAAAAGTGTCTACGTATACATTTGCTGGAATCTAATTGATGCACCCCTATTTTCTGGTGCATCAATTGTACTTCCTTTCTTTGGTCTGGTTTTGGTTCCCATCCATAGCTATGCCACTGATTCTATGAATTGTGTGGAGAGAGAGAAGAGATTCTCAAATACCAAGAAATGAAGTCAGAGACTTAAGAAAAAGATACACAAATATTTCCTATTTATTTAATTTTCTATATCATCCTCCCAGGGGAGCTCAGAATGGTTTACATGCATTTATTCAGGTACTCAAGCAGTTTTCCCTATCTGTCCCGGAGGGCTCACAATCTACCTGGGGCAATGGGAGGATTAAGTGACTTGCCCAGGGTCATAAGGAGCAGCGTGGGTTTGAACCCACAACCTCAGGGTGCTGAGGCTGTAGTTTTAACCACTGTGCCACACTCTAGTATTGTATTAGGTGCTGCAGGCCTGATTGAAAGGAATTTTTGAGCATACCTGACTAAGCTGCTTATATGAGTAGAAGGAAGCTCTCTATGATGCAGTAAGTTTGAGAGACTGAGATCACATGTCACATATCCTGGTTTAGATTCATTATTGTCATGGTATGCACAAAACTAAATCAATTGGATACATTAGTGCCTGAGCAATGATTTTTAGGCTGTTTTATAGACATAAAGACCTTTAATATCCAGACTAGGCACAGATACCTTGAGATCTCCACATCACTTCCTTCCTTAAAAAAAATCTCTTTATTAATGAACAGAATGTGTACAACATAGCAGACTTTACAAATTGCCAAAACATTGTCTGAATAAAATAGGCCTTCAATAAGGAAGACACGGAGGACAGTACCTTACAGAAACAAGTTAGATATCTTAACCACTTGAGCAGACCCCCTACAGAATATGTACTGCAGCAAAAGAGAAAAAGAAGGGCAGATAACACTAAGCAAAACTATACCTTACCTGTTTCTTGCTTATTGCAGCAGAATCTGGTCTGTTCCTAGTGAAATATTTGTAGCATAAGCAATTGCCAGTGTTAAAGTGCTGGGGGGAAGTTGAGCCCTACCCCATCCCACCCCACCCAATGTTGCAAGATGATTTTCTTTGCCAAGATTAGGGCTAAAATTACAAAGTATCTTTGATAATCCAAACCCCCCTGTCTCCCAAGATCAGCATCAATCACCAACAATAACACCTTGTAGGACCATTCAAGTGGAGTATCTAAGACTTGTTCCAGGATGGAAAGTACTCCAATCCAAAATCCTTTCATCACCAAACATTTCACATAAGGATGGATTAAGGTGCCAGGGGAGTTTTGATATTTATTTCATATATCATCCTCCCATAACCCCATTATTTTCCCATGCATCTGGTGATATAAGTTTTATTGTAGCTTGAATTGATGCACATTTGGGGTTATCCTGAGGACAGCGATAAAGCTGGATGGCTTCATCTCCCAGTAACAAAGTCCAGGAATTAGCCAAGTTACATAAAAAAAGAGGAGGGATGTTATTCCCTACCGAAAGTGTACCATTCAAGGATGTGTTTCTTGCTTTATCAGTATATCTACTTTCATACACTTGCAATAATTCAATATTTTTTTCGCTTCACTGGAGAGTGAATTTCATCTACATTTAGACAGTCTAATGCTAACCACCCTGGCCTAAGAAAAATATTGTTACCCACAGCATGTTCAGCTCACCAAAATCACTGGAAGTGCTCCCCTATCCAAGCCGCTTCAGCACTGATTTGCTTGCAAAAAGAAGCAGAACTACTACAATACCCTATGAATGAATGGATACAATACCTCCCTCCCAACTCCCTTCTCCCACATACCCAGCCCACTCCAACTATGTCCTTCGGTTCCTTGTTCCTCACCTTTCTCTTCAATAAGCATACCAAATAACAAACACCCCAAACGCAACAGATATTCCTCTAATACCACCTCTACTATGCACCCCTATACCTAATGAACATCCCCACCACCTCCCTTTTTTAAACAATCATCTGCAACATCCACTGTCTCTTCCTTTCACTAAGAAATCCCACGTATCTGTCTCACACTTTCATAAACACAGACAAACAGGAGATGATAACTTCCCAAACCTTGGAAAGTCAAAAACAAAACAGCAAAGGAAGATTCTGGTGCTCGGTGTCCTTTATTGATATATCGTGACTCGACACGATCGTGTTTCGGCCCAACCGGGCCTGCCTCAGGAGTCTATCAGTGGTGTGATATAGTACCTATTCTCTTCACAAGAATGGCATAAAAACACTCTGCAGCAAAAGGCTCCCCGTATCCAAAAACGCACTCTCCTCCACGGGAGCAGGTAATCGAAAAGACCACCAGCCATTTTAATTGCCTTCCTCTGGACTGACTCCATCCTGTTTATGTCTTTCTGAAAGTGCAGTCTCCAGAATTATACACAATATTCTAAATGTGGTCTCACCAGAGTCTTATACAGGGGCATCAATACCTCCTTTTTCCCAAGGGCCATTCCTCTCTCTCCCTATGCTATGCACCCAAGCTTCCTTCTAGCTTTTGTCAACACCGTTTCAATCTGTTTGGCCACCTTAAGAGTGACATTATATTAAAATTAGAACATAAGAGTTGCATACTGGGATAGACTGAAGATCCATCAAGCCCAGTTTCCTGTTTCCAATAGTGGCCTATCCAGATCACAAGTACCTGGCAAAAAAAGAGTAAAACAGATTTTATGCTGCTTAATCTAGAAATAAGCAGTGGATTTTTCCAAGTCCATTTTAATAATGGCTTATGGACTTTTAGGAAATTATGAAAACTTTTTTTTTTAAACCCTGCTGTTTTCACTACATTCTGTGGCAACAAATTCCAGAGTTTAATGATGTGTTGAGTGAAAAAATATTTTCTCTGGTTTGCTTTAAATTTTTTATTTAGTAGCTTTATTGCATGCCCCCTAGTACTAATATTTTTGAAAAGAGTAAACAAGCGATTCATATCTACTCATTCCATTCCTCTTAGTATTATATAGACCTCTATACTATCTCCTCTGAACTATCTCTTCTCCAGGCTGAAGAGCCCTAGCCACTTTAGCCTTTCCTCATAAGGAAGTCATCCTATCTCCTTTATCATTTTCATGGCCCTTCATTGCATCTTTTCTAATTTCACTATATCTTTTTTGATATGTGATGACCAGTACTGCACACAGTATTTGAGGTACATTATTGGCTGGGATTTGTTTTTTTAATGCATTCGGTTCTCATTTCTTGGGGCTTCTCCAGCGTGGGCAGCACTTTAAACAGGCTGCTCGCGGTCTTCTCCCACAGGGGCCTTCCATGTGCTGCGTTGCTGATGGCATCATCAGTGATGCAGCAGAGGGAATGCCCCAGCCAGAGAATGGTCTAAGTCCCAACGTCCAAGCTCTGTCTATGCTGTGAGGTATAACTTTCGGTTATACATGCAGTACGACTTAAGTCTAAGCCTGCCCACGTCCCGCCCAAATCCCCCCCTCGAAACTCCTCCTGAAACACCCCATTTAGCTATGGTTGTTCTGTGGCACTGTGAAGGCCTAGGTCATTTTTAAATACGTCCAAAACCTGGTTTTATTATCAGCACTTGGACGTTTTTGACTGATGATCGTCCAAGTGCCGACTTAGGCTGGTTTTTGGACGTTTTTCTTTTTTGATTATGAGCCCCTTTATGTTTTGAACTTGAAAATTGAGCCTTGGTGCAGTCTATTTGATCCACCACTCTAATAGCTGATTAGCCGCTCGGTCAGCTCCAAATGCTCCAGGCACTCCAGATCCACGTGGGCGCGGCCTCGCCTGGTGACATATAGGGGTTTATTTTGTGACAGTGGTGGGATGGGACTCTGGGGGGAAGGTGTCACTGGTTGCAGTGTGAGAAAATGTGAAAGAATCTGAGGTACTATATAAGTGTGAAAGAATCTGAGATTTAAAGAGGTATGGGTGAGAAAGGAGGGCGTGAGTGTGGTGTGCGGGGTGGGGAAAGAGCGGCCTACACTTGCTATGCCACTGGATATAGTTCCTTTCTATCATTTTCTATTGTTTTATAAACCTATCTGTAAACCGCTCAGATAGTTTGCTCAAGCGGTTTCTCAATAATAAATATGAAATTTGATTACACCTAAAAAATTGGCACGAATCATAATGGCGCTTAGTATGACTCTACTGTATAAGAGGCATGTGCTAGAGCTAGAGGACAACATTTTCAGCCATGCATATTGGGCCTCTTAATTCAAAGGTTCTGTACCCAGATAGCATATATGCAGGATTTATTGGCTGCCCCACTTTGGGGTATGGTTGCTCAGTTGGTGTTGGATATGTTGCTGTTGGTGTTTTAATTATGTGCGTATTGTTATCCGCATAGATGTCTGATATGCAGGCTATAAATGTAATAAATGAATATGCCTGGGTCATATGGAGATATAGGCCGAATGCCCCATTTACTTTGTCTGGTGAGTCTGGTGGCTCTCAAATGTATTCAGCAATACTGGACCTCCAAAGATTCGCCCTCCTTTTGGCACTGGCGTAATCATTAATTGGCAAGCTGGGACGCAAGGAATGCAAGAGGTACCCAGAAGCATAAAGCTACACATTTAAAGGTGTGTGATCCATAATTGCAGCAATTACACATGAGGGGACAAAGTTTATTGTTAAATGAGTTAGGTTAAGGCCTACAAGTTTCTACTTTGTAATACGACTACACCAAGAGTGCAGCTTTGTTTACTGTGGGGTGGGGGAGGGATGGGGGAATAGGGAGATGAGAAATTGTATGCAAAATAATATATGACGTTGGTCTACTTAGACATGTCATTTTGGCACACACTTACAAATGGTGAATGGGAGGGAGGAAGTGGAATTACCAAAAATCACACAATGGATGACCAAAAGTTATATTTTCATATGTTTTTTTTTTATTGATATGTTAAGTCATCATCAATAAAAATTGTTAAATCATAAAAGGCATGCACCATATATAGAATCGTGCTTAGCGATCATATGCGTCACTAACATTTAGGTGCGCCCATTTAGGCCAATAAAAACCAAGCCTATATATCTGTGCCAAAGTTTTGCATGGACTGGGCATACTCTATATCAGTGTGCTTAATTTTTAGGAATGCCCACGAGCCACCCATGCTTCTCCCCTGGCCACACCCCTCTTTTGAGATTTGCACAGTGGAAGTGACACACACCAGTTTATAGAAATGCACACAACTTGGTCAGCGTAAACTTCTAATCCGTGCCAATTTGCATAAATTACGAAGTGTTAGTTGCCAATTATCAGCGACAATTAGTCTTGTTAAACAATTCAATTGTGAGTGCATATTGGTTGTATGCAGACATGAATAGCCCAGTGGAACTGATTCTGCTTCTTCTGCCTTTTTCCAGAAAAAAAACAACCAAACCATTAATTTTTGTTGTTATTGGAAAAGCAGATCCATGCTGAATATTTTGGACTTGGGGGTAGGGAGAGGAGGAACTCAGCAGTCTATTCAACACACCTTAAACAGCTGGACTCTGGCAGCTTCTAAACACTGATGCGGTGAAAGGGACTGCTAAAGTTATTTGTGTTTAAGAATAAGAAAAGCACAAAAGATGGCGGGAGCCATTCTTTCATCTGTTGACAATTGAATCAGGTTGAGGCCTATTTTAATGAGAGGTCATGGAATTGGAGGTGTGTTAATTGCCTGTGTCCTGTGGTCATAATTGGACAACCTCCCAGCTAAACAGCACATATATGTAGCTGTAATTTTTTTTAGCTATATATAAGGAGAGATTCTGACACAAAACGAATCTTTAATATCAAATTTTAAACTCTATTTTCTGCCTTTAAACTATATTTTTCAGTTTTCTGGTATCAATATCAACATGGAAGACACTGCTTCTGCTTTTTCCAAATTATGCCTATAGTGATTTCTCATTTTGGGCTAGATTCACTAAGCAAACCAATCGTGTACCGATCGTTTTGCGAGCCCTTTGTGACCCAATTTCCCTCCTGCAGTATTCACTAACCTGTTTTGCGATCCGATTCCGAACCGCGCATGCAAATGAGGGGAACTGCATGCAAGTAGGCAGTGATGCGATTCACTAAACAAATTTGCCGATTCGACTGTGCTTGCCGATCAACCCAAAAAGCGACTGCTGAGGACAGTCGCTGAAGCCCTTTCTGACTGCCTTCTGCTGCCCTGCTCTCAGCCCTGTTGGCTCCGATCTCCCGCCTGTCCCGATCTGCCTACCTGTTCTGAAAGTAGCTGCCCTGATCGCCTGCCTGTCCCAATCTGCCTGCCTGCCCCAAGGCTGCCCTCATCGCCTGCCTGCCCCGAGCTGCCCTCATCGCCTGCCTGCCCCGACTCTCCCACCCTTCCCTGCAGTGTAAGCATGTGGTTTTAACCCGCAGGCTTTAAAGCGGGTTAAAACCACGTGCTGTAAAAAAAGTGTGGTTTTTTTTTTTTCTAAATGTCGGGCTGGAGGTCCAGCGCATGTGCAGACCATCTAAAGATGGTCTGCACATGTGCGGGGATCACTATAGAGCGATCCGTGCCGGCAGATGGGGGTGTTCCTCCGATCGCCCACATCTGCATGTTGCAGTTTGGTAAATTCATCGGACCTGCCAGGATCGGGCCCATTCGGGCAGGTTAGTGAATCTAGCCCTTTGTACATTGCCATTGTCAAGAAATGCAGATGAGCTCGTTCTAATGGCCTTGCAAGGGGTCTGTTATTATAAGTTCTGCCCAGATGCGGAATGCTCAAACACCAAAGAGTAAGTGTTATGTAGCTTTACTGGCCCTGTGGAGAATTTGCTTTGATAAATATTAACATTTTAGTGAAGCCTGTCCAGGTCATTTCTTTCTGTTCCTTTGCTTTGATTAGATTCATATAATTAACATCTCTGCAATTAACTTTTTTTTTCTATTTGTGGAAAATGGTTAACCATACCATTTCTTATATCCTGCAGTTTTCTACAAGGGCAGCTTACAATAAGATTGAGATCAGTTGAATGGGAGCATCCCATTTGTAGATCCCCTGTCTCGTCCCCACACAGCTTTCGGATGCCGAAATGTCCCGTTTTCAGAGACGGCGTCCCGAAGCTGTGTGTGGAGACAACGGGACAGGTGATCGCTTCCCCTCCCTTCCTGCCGCGTCAAAGCCAGCCTCCCTCCTTCCGGGGCCAATTCAACCCACCGTTCCCTCCCCCCCAGTCCACCGCCACTACCACTGCTTACCGCCTACAAAAGGAAGGTCCAGGCACCGGCCCACAAGCTTTCTTCCCGACGTCAATTCTGATTGGCTGGCCCGGAACTTCCTCTCTAACGTCAGAATTGACGTTAGGGGTGGTAGACTTGTAGGCCTAGTGCTTGTGCAGTGCAGTCGCTGCATGCGCCTTGATGTTGCTGTGTCAGGGAAGCAGGGTGAGTGGGGGCAGGGGAAGCAGGGTGGCTTGGCTTGGCTTTTCAGGGAGCAGGGGAAGCAGGGTGGTTTGACTTGGCTTGTCGGGGGGGGGCAGGGGAAGCAGGGTACATCGGGGAAGCAGGGTGGCTTAGCTTTTTGGGGGGCATGGGAAGCAGGGTGGCTTGGCTTGGCTTTTCGGGGGCCGGGGAAGCAGGCTGCATCAGGAATGTAGGGTGGCTTGGGGGGGGGGGCAGGAAGAGAGAAAGAAATGAGAGGATTCACAATAAGCGGGAAGTGCAATCAGAGACTCATGAAATCATCAGATAACAAAGGTAGGAAAAATGATTTTATTTTAAATTTAGTGATGAAAATGTGTCAGTTTTGAGAATTTATATCTGCTGTCTATATTTTGCACTATATTTAAAGGGATCTGGGGGAGGGGGGGGTAGGATCCAGGGGTCCTGTCCTGTTTTGAGGAAAAAAAATAAATGGTCACGTTAGTTATACCATTAGCAAACAGATTCTAGATAGGGGGTAGGGTAGAGATCAGTCATGAGGGGAAAAGATAAGTCTTTAACACAGTGTCCCACAAACTTTGTCAAGCTGCAACACACTAAACATAGTGGCCATGGCTCGAGGTATCTCGGAAATGCACGATATAGTCTCAGCATAGGTCATGGGTCTGACAGACCTCCATGACACTTTAGCTCTGACAGACCCTAATGCTTCTCCCTCCCTATGCTGAGACTAAAAGTGGCACGGACCTCAGGGCAAAAGTTTTGCTACTTACAGCCTCGACACAGGGAGGGAGAAGTGTCCGTCAGAGCTAAAGTGTCATGGAGGTCTTTCAGAGCCATGACCTATGCTGAGACTAAAAGCGGCAAACCTTTATCATTTCACAAGCTATGAAAGTAGCCTGGAGGTTAGGATAGCTGTCTTGGGACCTGCTGATCTAAGTTCAAGACTGGCTTGAACCAAGCAAAAATACATTTTCCTGCCACAGCTCTGGGGTAAAACGCAGACCTCCCTTAGCTGAAGTGTTTCCTCAAATTAATTATTATTAATAAGACTGTCAGCACAGATCTGTGGGGTCAGAAACATCAACATTTACAGCGGTGGAATGAGGGGCTAAAATGCGGACCTGCGGACATGAAATCTGAAACCTCAGCTGTCAATAAATGAAGATTTTTAAGGATGTGCAGTTAAAGATTGGTGAGGTCTGTGAGGTCCGCGTTTTACCCCTTCACCTATCCGTCACAGCAGGCTCACAATCTGGCTGTGGTACCTGGGGCAATGGAGGGTTAAGTGACTTGCCACTCCACCCCTACTAACGCATGCATTAGTCCAAATTAGTGTCAATTAATGTTAATAATTGTTAATGGCTCAATAATTAATTTGCACGTGCATCTGCCCTGAATGCACATATTTGGGCAACCTATATAGAATCTGAGCTATTTGCATGGAATGTAACTTTGCAAACTACCTTATCATTATGTAGGGGGTAATTTCAATCTGTCCATTTTGAGATATAGGGCTCCTTTTATCAAGCCGCACTAGCGGTTTAACGGGCGTAATAGCGCGCTAACACCTGCCTTGAGTAGATGGTCTGTGCATGCATTGGATCAGCGAGAGTCCCGACAAAGTTTTTGGGTTTTTTTAAACTTTGGAGCCCTTGGTTTTAACCCGCTTAGTCCGCGGGTTAAAACCACGGGCTTGCACTGCGGGGAAGGGTGGGAGAGTCGGGGCCGGCAGGCGTTCGGGACAGGCAGGTGATCGGGGTAGGAATCGTTCCATCCCTCTACTCTAATGTGATCCTACAAACCTCCCTTTTCCTCCTTTTTTTTTTTTTTTTTAAAGCTATGTCATTTGCAAGCGTGCTCCTTTGCCTGGAACCAGTTCAGATCTGTCATCTCAATGCACTTCCGTAAAACTGTTCCCTTTGCCTCGGTGCAGGCAGTGCTATTTGGAAGAAGGCGGCTCTGCTATTTCGTTCATTCTGCCCTGGATTTTGATTTTCAGTGGCGCCGAACCGGGGCTGACAGGGCAGAGAGCAGGGCGGCAGAAGGCAGGGCAGACAGAAAGGGCTTCAGCGACTGGTCCTCAGCAGTCGCTTGTTTGTGATCGGCCGGCCCAGTCGGTGGTGCAGGATTTTGTGGTTTGTGAATCGGGTCCCTGCTTACTTTGCATGCCGTTGCTCTCATTTGCACGTGCGGATCGGAAGATGGCCGGTAGAGAGGTAAGTGAATCGGGCTGGAGGGAAATTTGGTCGCTAAGGGGTCGCAAACCGATTGGTACACAATCCGTTTGCTTTGTGAATCTAGCCCAAAGAGTCTGCAGAGTCTTGCACCAGCCTTTTGTGAGGGAGAAAGCTAAAAAGGCAGACCAAAGATGCCTGTAGGAAGATTTCATCTCACTGCAGTAATAAGAACACTCATTCTAGAACACCAGGCCCTTTTAAAACTGCACTTGGAGACGGGCAATTTTCAGCTAGCCCAATTACCCTGGTAAAAAGTGATTTACCTATATTAACAGCTTTAAAAATTGCTCTGACAGATTGCAGCTTTCTTTAGTTCAGTACCTTAAGAAAACTTAGTTCTCTACAAGTACCAAATAAGTCCCAGGGAAGGGTAGAACTCTTTTTTTTTTTTTCCCCCCCATACATCAGCATCAAAACCAGCCTTACCTGTGGAAAAACATTTGGTGGTCAGGCAGTCTTAACAAGACTGACATACTGTAAAGAACAGCAGAGGGTCTCTTTCCAGGAAAGGGAAGCTTATGTTCAGATAAGAAAAACGGTAGAGAAATGTTTTACTTCTCAAGCAGTAAGCAAGGATATGGTTAAGGAGATGATGGAAAATGCATTTAGCTATTACTATAATCTGTAGTGTGTGTGTGGGGTGGGGGGAGGGGGGGGATAAAATACTTTATCAGAATTGCTTCTCCAACTTTTTCTAGCCTAATGCCTGCTCTAAAATAACGACTCAGTAAATAGATCTCCCTCCCCCTCCCCCTCAATATTTTCAATTGGCTTCACCACAGAAATAAACCTACCAGGCAGGATCGTTCCATTTTCAGGCAGGGAGAAGTAATAGACATAAGGTGGTACATGCCTCACAGCACTGAACTGTTCTGCAGTACAATGAGTCCTAGGAACAAGAGTTCAGGAGAGAAGAGAAGGAAGTGGCAGAGAGAGAGATCAAAGCTCACAGGATGGCAAGAGCTAAGCTGAAGAATTCCCCAACAGAGATCTGTCCCAATGCAAAAGCTGTCCCACCGGTAACGAGAGACGACACCAAGGGTCCTTTGCTACCAGATCGGATGATGGGGTCCCTGGGGAGTGATGTCGGACAAAGGTACTGAAGGACTGCAGTGTTGCATGGGGGCGGGGGGGGGGGGTGTCAGCAGAGCATAATATAGGTGCAGTTGGTGACGGGGAAACCACTGCGGACACCGCAGCCTACTCCTCGCACTGCAGGCTCAACTTGCGGCCTGAGGGGGGTCGGTTGGTGGGGGCTGGATCTAGTCCGGCAGGCATGACAAGTCGAAAGCTGCCAATTTCGGGTTACAGAGCTCAGGCAATGGAGCGACCAGGGTGAGCCCAGCTCGCCCCCATCTCTAGCCCCAGGCAAACATTTACCGCAGGAATTCCGAGGCAGGATCTGCAAACTGCCCTGTCACTTAGCGGTGCCCATTCATTGCCGCGCAGACTTCCATGCGGGGAATATTATGAGCCTAGTTATCAGTGTGCACTGACGCAACCAATATTTTGCTGTACAGGTGTTCCAGATGTATCATTTTAGATGACATGCGCTACGTCGACCAGTTACTGAATTTTTATGCTCGATCAGCAAAACAGCGGCTATGATTCGCAAGCTAGAATGAAATTGTAGAACTGGTTTCAGTCGGGCTATGAAAAAAGACCAAATATTTTTGATAAGGGCTTCTAAGATGCCATTTTTAAAAAAATGCTCCCATCACGAGGCATAAGAAACAACCCCATCTTTAAGGAGAGAGGTGCAGGGTGTGTGTGTTTTGGGTTTTTTTTTTTTTTTCCTCTCTCTCTCTCCTTATCTTTGCATGTAGTTTCTTTGTATTCTCTATTTTTCTTTCGTTTTTAGGCTTCCTGGTTCATCTCTTAGATTGAAAGAATTCCATGTGTTTGCTGCTGCCAGTCTTTTAATAGGTGCAGGGCTAGTGTTTGGCTCTGCTGTGGTGCTGTTTAAGTATGCAAATATGGCCAGGCAGAGATTAGATTTGCATGCATTCTGCATGTTATAGCTGTGAGGCGCTAACACTTTTGCAATCAAAGATGATGTGTGTGGCGCTTGCCCATATTACATTGCTACAAAATAGGCAAACGTGATTCATGCCCTAAGAGTTGCTGGAACATCTCCCAGCCCAGCTTGGATCTCTAAAGCGTTAGTGTATGGTCACAAGATTCGATATGAAAAGTAGTAGATTTATGTGAGAACTTTGTATCTCTGCAGGTGTCTGAATAGACTTTATGTTCTGTCCCCTTCCCTGCAATCTATCACTCTATCTAGAAAACTAGAGTAGACAGATGTTGGACTCTCAAACTCTCAGTGCTGTTCAGTTATATAATTTCCCTCCTTTGCAGAATCTGTGGCATGTCTGTGGTTTAACTGTGTGAAATGATCACCATCATATGCAACATTTTCCAGTAGGCATCTTATTCGGTGTCAGGTCAAAAGCGCGCCAGGACAAAGGCGCGCGCAGACAATTGAGCGCAGCGCGGAGGCGCATGCCGCAGAAAATTACAGTTTTTACAGCTCCAACGGGAGGGGGTGTGGGGGGGGAACCCCCCCACTTTACTTAATAGAAATCGTGCCGCGTTGTGGGGGCGTTGTGGGGGTGTGGGGGGTTGTAACCCCCCCATTTTACTGAAAACTTCACTTTTTCCCTGTTTTTAGGGAAAAAGTTAAGTTTACAGTAAAATGTGGAGGGTTACAACCCCCCAAACCCCCCACAACGCCGGCGCCATCTCTATTAAGTAAACTAGGGGGGGGGGCTCCCCAACAACAAAACCCCCCGTCGGAGCCCCTAAAAACTGTAATTTTCTTCGGCGCACGACTTCATCTTGCGCTCAGTTGTCGGCGCCCGCCTTTGTCTTTCACGGGGTTGTCTATGAACCATCTTATTCCTTCCCTTCCTTTTTAAAGACTTGTGGCACAAACCTTGACTAAGCAATGAAGCAGAAGAGATCTACAAAAGGGCAGCATCCGAGATGGGAAATCTTGGGGCTTTTATTGGTTCAAGAGTTGGTAAGGGCAAATGATGAAAAGGCCTAACCTACAAAACAAAGTTCCTAGTTCCCAGGGGCAAATTAATAATAACAATTTTATTTTCTTGTATACCGCCCCACCAGCAGTTCTAGGCGGTTCACAACAGAAGAACTGAAACATTTCAGTTAAAAAATACAATTTCAAAAAACACAACTATTATAACTACTACATCCATTAAATACAGCATCAGATAAAAAGTACATTTAAAATACAGAGCCTAATTTAAAAAAAAATATCAACATTCTTGTTTATCAAATAGGTGAGTTTTCAATTATTTCCTAAATGTAAGATAAGAATAGGCTTGAACTCATCCAGGAGTTCAGCTTCCCCGCCTGATATTCCAATGCCCTGTCCAAAAAAAGTCTTATAGCGACAGGCCCTTGGGGTAGGGAAGAGGAATATACCTGAATTTCTGGTACATTTTAATGAATTAAACAATTTCAGGTAAGATACCAAATAGGAAGGCAATAAACCAAAAAGAGCCTTATAACAGATACACCCAAACTTAAAAGATACTTTGGCCTCAAAAGGCAGCCAATGCAGTCTAGCATAAAAAGGACTAACATGTCAGTTTTCATTGATTTTTAGTGTTTACTTTTTATTGTAATCAGCTTTGTGGCATACAATAGTCAAATCAAAGCCAGTACAAGCCACATAAATTGTTAGATTCCCATTTGGGACCAACTTGCTCAGTAGGTTGTTTGCACGACTCGTGGGTTGCTCTCTGGGCCTTGAGAAGACCCGGGTTAATGGGTTTACCTTCTTTTTATGCACACACACAAATGGATACCTTCTTTGGAGTAGGTGTAACTTTTGTGTGTGTGTGTGCCAGAGAATTTCTGCAGGTCTGACTTACCCCCCCCCCCTCTTTTACGAACGCATAGCGCGGGTTTTAGCGCCTGCAGCAGTGGTAACCGCCCCGACCTTCATAGAAGTCCTATGAGTGTCGGAGAAGTTACCACCACTGCCGGCACTAAACCCCGTGCTAAGCGTTCGTAAAGAGGGGGGTAAATGCTGCATTTGTAAAATATACAATCAAAAATTACTTGGATGTCCAGTATTCATAACTGAAAATGGTGGACTGCCACATCTTAAATCTTCTAGAAATATTCTAAAGAGGATCATACAGTATAATCCTAGGTCAATATTAGATATCAGTTGGGTAAGTCCAAATATAATGATAATAAATGTTTGTTAGAATAATTATTTATGTTTCAAATGTGGTTATCAAGTGAAAACATCACAATTATCTTCTGTAGATATGATGGTCCATGATATTAAGTTATGAATAGTGGACATCCAAGTAGTTTTTCATTGTGAATTTCATTTTGCACTTGGACATTTGACTGTTTTTGCACCTGCATTTATAAAATAGGCATAAAATAATTAACTTTTTTGGATGCTTCAGACAGAAAATCAAGACCTAGGGCTCCTTTTACGACGGTGCGCTAGCGTTTTTAGCGTGCACTACAGTGCCACGCACTAACCCCCGCATTACATGGAAAAAACTAATGCCAGCTCTATGGAGACATTAGCGTCCAGTGCGCGCGGCATTGTAGCGTGCACTAAGCGCGCTCTAAAACCATTAGTGTACCTTCGTAAAAGGAGCCCCTAGAGCAGTAGGTGAAAATAAAAAAGTAATGCTGAATGCAAATACCCATAATTCTTAGAGTGCACACAGCAAATCTATGCATGTACTTGATTTATTTAATCATTTATTTTCCTAATACTAGTTATCTCTCCTTTACAGATTCATGGAGAAGGAGTTGTATATATAGTGTGTGTGTGCATGTATATATAAAAGAAAGAGAGATGGATAAATGACTATAGGTTTCTATTATACGTATGCTAATTTTTAAAATGCAGGCTGAGTCTCTGTTTTCTCACTGTATACCAGCTTTAAGTGAGAGCATTGTTAATTTGTATGCAGTAGGTTGCTCTTAAGGGACAGAATATATCCATTTCAAATATTTTAACCAGTAGACAAGCTAAATGGCTGTGAGCAATAATGGCTGAAAGCAGCTGTGCGTCAAAATAGTCTAGGATTTGGGTCCATGTTTTCTGAGGGATACATTAGCCTAGTATGTCATTCAAGCCAAGTTAACTGTTAAGTAACCACTTGCTGAAGGAAATGAGATTGGTTTCTGTTAGAAAGTGTGGCACCCCAGCTCTGAACCTGTATGCAAGTAGACATTGGATGGAACTCAATGATGCCAGCCTCCAAAAGAAGTTCTAGAGTTGCACGGGGACAAAAGTTTTCACCCATCCCTGTCCATCCCCAATGGAACCTAAGATCCGTTCCATCCTCACTCACCCCTACAATAATCCTTCTCCATCCCCATTTGTACCTGTAGGAGTCAACACTATTATGTACTTGCTTGCAGCCCTCTTGTCTCTGCCAACCCCAACAGCCTCCTTTGGTTTTTATGGATGGTATTAGCTATTCAACCAATGAGTGTTCCAAGCCTCAGTTTGGTGTTCCAGCTGCCTCTCTGGCACTCCAATTGCCTTGCTCCTTACATTCCAATTCTTATTCTGGTGTTCTAGTTGTCTCTCTCTCAATGCAATCCAAGGCAGCCTCATTCTAGAGTCACTAGCGAGTTTGACTATATTGCCATGGGAATCTCATGGAAGCTTCTTCCATCCCTGCAGGAATCCTGTGGCAACTTTTTCCATATCCATGGGATTCCCATAGTCCCTATTCCCGTGCAGCTCTCTACTCTAGACCTGTTTTTTAAATCATCTGTGCAGTGGCGTACCTAGCATATGTGACACCCGGGGCCCATCATTTTTTGGCACCCCCCCCATCTGTACAAAAAACATGATTTTTAGTAACAAGCCACATGTCACACATGAGTACCTAGGAAAAGGCAGCATCTTACATACTGCAGTGAGCAGTACATCAATACACCCATTGTAAAACTAAACAAGCCAGACTAGTACAGATCAATCCTACACCGTCAATCCTAACAGAAAACCATGTCTTTCGAACACACAGAACACAGAAAACACCTTCGCCTAGTATGGAATATGTCATCACAAATTAACCCCTCCCCCTTTTACAAAACTGTAGTGTGAATTTTAGCCACGGTGGTAAAAGCTCCAACACTCATAGAATTCTGAGCATCAGAGCTGCTACCACCACGGCTGGCGCTAAAAAATGCTCCACAGTTTTGTAAAAGGGGGGATAAAATAGAAATACATAGACAAAGGTTAAATTGAACCAGCAAGAAGCTGGACTCTGCATACAATGCAACACCACAGAAACAGTGACACAGGTCTCCTAAAGCAATAAATAAATAGAAAATTTTTGTTCTACCTTTGTCTTCTCTGGTTTCTGCTTTCCTCATCTTCTTATTACTCTCTTCCTTCCATCCACTGTCCCTCTTCTCTCTGCATCTTCCATTTGCTCTGTTACTGTGCCTCTCCCTTTCTCCCTCCTTCCAAATTGGTCTGGCACCCATCTTCTTCCCTCCGCTCCTCCCATAGTCTGGCATCTCTATCTTCTTCCCTGCCAGCGTCTTCTCCCAACTCTCTCTTCCCCATTTCCTTTCAGCGTCTTCTCCCAACTCTCTCTTCCCCATTTCCCTTCAGCGTCTTCTCCCCTCTCTCTCTTCCCCATTTTCCTGCAGCATCTTCTCCCCACTCTTTGTTCCTCATTTCCCTTAAGCATCTTCTCCCCACTCTCTGTTCCCCATTTCCATTCAGCATCTTCTTCCCACTCTGTCTTCCCCATGTGCTTTCAGCGTACTTCTCCCCCATCTGTTTTCCCCATGTGCTTTCAGCGTCCTTCTTCCCCCTCTGTTTTACCCTGTTTTCCTCTCCACCCCACCTTTTCTTCCTTTTCTCCCTCCCTGCCCCTTACCTTTGTGGCGCTTTCTCCCCCCCCGGCCCGGACAACAGGCCCGGTCCGACAAACCTCCCTGCCCTGTTGCCGGCGATGTCTAAACTGCCTTCTTACAGCAGCCGGAGCGTTGTAGTTGCATATGGCTGCTGTAAAGGTTGTCTCTGATGTAATTTCCGGTTGCATCAGAGATGACCTTTACGGCAGAAAAACACAACTTCAGTGCTCTAGCTCAGGGGTGCCCACACTTTTTGGGCTTGCGAGCTACATTTAAAATGACCAAATCAAAATGATCTATCAACAATAAAATTAAAAAAAAACCACAAAGCACACTGTACGCTGAGAAAATGTTAATTATCATTCCTATTCTGGGGTTTTTTCAAAGAGGTCAAGGCAGATGACTCTATGCACTGTCACCTCAGTAACAACCATACAGAAATAGACAAATACTCCCCCCCTCCCTTTTTACTAAAACACAATAGCAGTTTTTAGTGTAGGGAGCTGCGCTGAATGCCCAGGGCTGCTCTCGATGCTCATAGGCTCCCTGCGCTAAAAACCACTCTTGTGGTTTAGTAAAAGGGGGGCCATAGTGCAAAATAAAGAGAGCAGATATAAATTCAGACACATTTTGATCACTAAATTTAAAATAAAATCATTTTTTCTACCTTGTGGTCTGGTGATTTCATGAGTCTCTGGTTGCACTTTCTTCTTCTGACTGTGCATCCAATCTTTCTTCCCTCCTTTCCTTCCTCCCTCCCGTGGTCTGGCATCTCTATTAGCCCCTTCCCTTGCTTCCCTTGGATGTCTGGCATCTTTTCTTCCCATCCCTGCGTTCCAGCATCTCTCTTACCCTCCCCATGCTATTCCTCCCCCCCCCTCCTGGGCAGGATCCGGTGCTTGCTCATTGTTCTTCCCAGCAGCACTGCTGCAACTCTTCGGGCCACTGGCAGCATGAATGAAGTAAACATGCTGCCTTCAGTGACCCAGTTCTGGCCTCCTTTTTTTTTCAGTGACACATTTGTTTGCCCTTCTAAAGCCGCCGCCACCCCAAGCTCGTCTTCCCTGCGTCGGGCCAACCAGCCATCCTCTCCCCGACGTCAATTCTGCCGTCGGAGAGGAAGTTCCGCCCAGCTAGGCAGCGATTGGCTGGCCCAAACTTCCTCTCCGACGGCAGAATTGACGTCGGGGAGAGGCAGGCTGATCGGCCCGGTAGAGTTTTACGGACCTGGCCGGCTGTGCACCCCCTCCCTAAGGCTGCACCTGGGGCGGACCGCCCCCGCCCCGCCCCCCCCCTTAGTACGCCACTGCATCTGTGCGCTTAATAGGGGGCGTCTAAAGTAAGTGGGCCCCTTTTGGGAACAGCAGTAGTCTGAATTTGGTTTAGATGGAGACAGGTCAGGCCTGGCCTTTATAGTGGTCAATTTAGTTTAAAGACCTCTTAGAAACTAACCTACTGAGAGATTTTGAGCTAGGAGAGGGGTCTGTGTGAGCAATCTGTCTTGAGAAGTTGCAATCTTCTATGTCCAAGATTTTTTTTTTTTTAGGTAGTTGTGGTAGAGTTTTATGGGGCAAATTATGTAAAATTTGGTATGAGGCAGTTGAGGGGGATCTGTTGGCATTGCAAATTGCTGTGATTTGTTTATCGTTATATATACAGTACTGGGTTTTGTTTGCGTTTTTATCACCTGTATTGGGCAGTTGATTTGTAGCAGCTTTCTGAAATAATCTGTTTGAATAAGTATGACTTGTAAAAGTGGAATATAACGGCCCTAATAAATTATAGGGTTCACGATTGGTTAGTAGATCTTTCAGTTTTTCATGTTTTTATAGCTTTTCATATTGCTTCTTCCACTGGGCTTCTCCGGTGTTCCCTGCTTTGAACAAGTTTATTGGAAAAGCAAGCTATCATTTCAACAAATATAAAGGGGGCTAAGCTTCTAAGATGCAGTTAATGCACCAGAACAGACTACCACACAAATCCAGAACACCGCGGCCAAACTTATCTTCTCAAAAAGCAAATTTGACCATGCCTCTCCACTCCTGTCCAAGCTGCACTGGCTTCCTGTCATCTCCAGGGTCCATTTTAAATGTGCCTGCTTAACCTTCAAAATGCTCCACGGCATCCTTCCACCTCTTATTCCTCTATCCTGGAATTCCTCAAATCCATTCTCCACCAGATCCACGCAAAAATTAAAACTATCCTTCCCCTCCTCAAAGGGTATCTCCCTCGTCGGTAAACTCGGGTCCTCCCTCCACTTCAGAATCGCTCAGCTCTGGAATAGTCTCCCTTCCCCTCTCCGCAACTTGAGCCCCCTTCTACCATTCCGTAAGCTTCTGAAGACTTGGCTCTTCTCCAAAACGTAACCCGTCCCCTCCCTATTATTATCACACCTAACCTCTCTCTTACTTACTTTTATAAAACCACTGGAGTTCCGTTGCTTCCTAACCATGTAAACCGTGTCGAGCTCCACCTGTGGAGATGATGCGGTATATAAACCCAAGATTTAGATTAGATTAGATTAGTGATAAAGTTTTGAGGTGGTTTGCCTGTTTGCATGCACTAAACCATGCAAATTTAAAAAAAATATTTGGGGAGGTGGTGTGGCATGGGCAGAGACGGGGCATGTTTGTATTAACCAGCTAGTGAGTTATGATTAGCATGTGCTAACTGGTTAACACAGAGTTAACACAAGAGCACTTAGCGTCTCCTAACTAGAGGGCAGTGAATGCGCCCACCTTAAGTTTTTGCAGGTATTGCACACCAATAGCAGTCGCAGCACACTACCTGCAAAAAAACAAAAAGGAAATGCCTTACAAAAGGATATCACTAAATTTACAGTTGACATGTGGGAAATTCCCACAGTAAGCTGCGATAGCTTCAAATTTTAGTAAAAGGAACCCCCCAAAATAGGTGTCTTAATGGGGTAGAGCAATTATGAATTTAACAAAGGGAAGTCCTATCGTACCAATCTATTTATTTATGTATTTTATTAGAATTTTGAAGGAATTAAAAAACATGTAATTACGGTTGAACCAACTGATTAGTGTATTTGGATGTTCAGAAGGGCATCTGATTAAATCATGGGAATTAAAAACTCATGGGATAGGAGGTGATCTGCTACTGTGAGTTAAAATACAGTATAGGAAATATGAGGCCACGTGATGCTGTGAGTGGTGCAGATCATGTCTGCCCTGTGTTGCTTAGGGAGCCCCCCCCCCCCCCTCTAAATCTCCATTCATCTGCTTCTATATGGCGTCTTTATTCTTCCTTTTTGTGTCATGGTGGAGAGCATTACTCTATGGACAGATATATAATCAAATCTCTGGAAACCATGGCTACCCAAGCGCAGAAAAAGAACAAGGTTCTTCACAGCAGGCCGTGAATCATAAGATGGCGCCCAGCCCTCCTCTGGAGCCCGATCTCCACCCACCCCAACCGATGGATGAGATTACCTCAGCGGTAGTTTGCGCTTTGGACTTTTGCTTCCAAACAATTACAGAACAGCTTACCTCGCTTTATAATGTCCTAACAGATGTTGCAAAAAGTTTCAAGTTTCAAGTTTATTAAAAGTTTGTTGTACATGCAATATCAAATACTTCAATGCATATGACAATTTAAAATTGGGAGACAAAATAAAACAATTTGTACAATTAAATATACAATGCATGTACACAAGTAATTAGCAATACAAAATGGAAGAGGGGTGAACTACAATCTTTAAGTAAAGTAAAAATACATTTAAGGAAAAAATAACATCAGGAGGGTAATGAAGAATGTTTTAAAAATATGGCTAAGCCTAAACACATGGGAGAACAGGAAGTACGAGTCTCTGATTTGGAAGATCAGTCCTACGCCTCCCAATCGGAAGTCAAGCAACTAAAGCAACAAGTGCAGGAGGTGACTGAAAAGATTGATGACTTAGAAAACAGATCCCGCCGAGAACTTGGGATTTGTGGGATTTCCTGAAACTCTCCAGGAGGCCCAACTTATCCAGGTTTTGGAAGAGTGGCTGATGGAACAGTATGGCTTCGATCAATCATTGCTAAGTTTCACAGCTGCCAGTCAACACCAATGGAAAGAACCTCAAAAATGTTGAAAACAATTTAATATACAGGTTCTATACACAACTGTAAATTGATTAAACAAGAGGAAAAGACCTAAGAAGCCTGCACCACGTAGAATATGAAATTCACAATGTGGTTGATAGCAGGACAGGTTCTCTATCATCGGTCAACAAAAACCTCTTGTAGCTGATTGAAAAATTTGTAAATATCTGTGGTATTTAGACACTTTAATAATAATAATCAGCAAAAAGGAGTGCATTTATCTCAAATGTAGATAAGAGCCCGACGGGACCCGTTTCGCCAAAATATTTGGCTTCGTCGGGGGACTTTTTTGAACAACTGCAAAACAGAAGGGATAAATGACAGAAAATGTATTTTAAACATTTAAATACATCCAAAAACACAGTTGTTAACAAAACTTAATCGAAGTAGTACTCACTGCATTCAGTATTAACTCTCCTGCATTTCAAAAAATGGCGCCGGTAATTTTTAGAACGCCGCACATGCGTATTCATAGTGACTAAAAATGACATCATAAATAGAACAAACTTTATTAATCACAATCGTTTAACAAAAGTGGAGATTAGAAAAAAGAATGCCAACCTATGTTGCTGTTTAAGCCAAAAGGTTTGACAGTATTGAGCTGGAAAATCCACCGGACTTCCCGTTGCAATAACTTATTATGGCGGTCACCTCCCCGCTCATGTTTACTTTCTTTGTCAATGCAGAGACATTTTAACTGTTGAAAATCATGGCAAAATTCAAGACAATGTTCATCAAGCGGAGCACTCAGTTTTTTTAATTTTATGTTAGATTTGTGTTCACTCATGCTTGGTGAACAAACATTTGGACTGATATTTATATTTACCAATGGTGGAACAATTTCTTTTAATACGGAGGAATTAAGAAAATGGTAAATTATTTCTCAATGGCACTGGATGACAACTTGTATATTCAAGAATAATGTTCCTGTCGGTTGATTTTACATGTAGATCTGTTTCAAAACAGTCCTCTTTTTGTGTGACCACTACATCTAAATAAACAATAGTAGAACTAGAATAGTTCATCATGAATTTTAAACAGTCATCACAAGAATTCAACCAAGTACAGAAGCCTTTGAGTTCTTGTTCTGTGCCCTTCCATAGCATAAAGATATCGTCAATAAAATGAAGCCATTGGTGAATTTTAATTTTAAATGGTGAACATTCTAGCCATGCAGTCTCAAAAGCAGACATATAAAGGTTTGCGACCGAGGGTGCAAATGTAGCACCCATTGCTACCCCTGCTTTTTGTTTATAAAAAATTCCATCAAAAATGAAAAAATTTTCTTTCATAGCAATCCTAGCTAACGACATTAGAAAATCCATCGGTATGGGGTGAGGTCTAACTCGAATCAAAAATTTCTTTCAAGACATTTAAAGCTTCATTCTGGGGAATAGAGGTGTAGAGTGAAACAACATCGAAAGTCACAAGTATGAATGGGAACTCCCCAGAATCTACATTTGCTAATTTATTTTTAAAAAATCAGCCGTATCTTTCAAATATGATCTGGTTTTGAATACCTCATATTTCAAAAACTGATCAAGGAAAACAGATAGAGGCTCCAAAAGAGAGTCTCTAGAAGACATTATCGGTCTTCCTGGGGGGTTCCTCATGTCCTTGTGAATTTTGGGTAACGTGTAGAAAACTGGAGTGGTAGGCCATAGTTTATTTAAAAACTGATGGTCACGTTGTGTAATAAATCCAGACACTAAACCTGCATTGGTTAATTTCAAAATTTCTCTTTGCAGTTTAGAAGTTGGATTAAATTTCAGTTTCTCGTACACTTCCACATTGTTTAATTGCTGACTAATCTCATTGTGGTATGATTTTTTATCAAGGACTACGACCGCGCCCCCTTTATCTGCCTTTTTAATGATGATATTTTCATCTTTTTGGAGGCTAAACAAAGCATTTCTTTGTCCAACAGATAAGTTGCCTTTAACTTTGTTTCTTTCATGGTTCCATGTATTTATGTCCCTAATTACACATTGTTTAAATGCATTAATAATAGGATCAATTGGTCCTGGGGGGACCCATACTGAATGGGGACTTACTACAGTACGATCAAAACCCACTTCTTTACCTGCAAAAAATGCTCGTAACTGTAGGTTTCTCAAGAATCTTTCAAAATCAACTAAAAATTGAAACAAATTAAAATGGGAAGATGGAACAAATGAAAGTCCTTTAGAAAGAAGGTCAACTTCATCAGCAGTTAAAGTTTTATTGGAAATGTTAATTACCACTGGTTTTGTTTCGACTGGGACCTCGTGTTCGGTCGTGTTCTCGGTGTTCCTCTCCTTCCTTTTGATCTTCCCCTTCTTTGTGGTTGGCCTGATCTTAAAAAAGACTGATTAGTACTCCCTGTGGATGATATCGAAGAAGAAGTGCCTTCAGAACTGCTAGCATCTCCTGTTGGTATCTTCTGTGTGTTATCAGTGTACATCCATGGATAAATCCTCTGATTGACATAATCGTTTTCATCTCGTATGCTGGAGACCCTCCATATGTGGCTGGAGCTCATCAGGGAAGAAGATAAGGCTTTGAGGGGGTGGGGCTGGGGCAAAATGGGGCAGGACTTGAGGCAGAACTGGGCAAGGCTAGAGGCAGAACAAGGCGGGGATGGGAGCGGAATGGGTTAGGGCCATGTGTTCGGGTTTATGAGGCTCCAAATATGGTAGCCCTATGCCTTCTCAACATGGCACAGAGTCTTTCAAAGGACCCTGAGATGCGGTT
Source organism: Geotrypetes seraphini (assembly GCF_902459505.1). Lineage (NCBI taxonomy): Eukaryota > Metazoa > Chordata > Amphibia > Gymnophiona > Dermophiidae > Geotrypetes > Geotrypetes seraphini. The sequence goes on along the minus strand of NC_047093.1, from coordinate 64,416,750 downwards.
TACCTCAATGTGGCTTAACATATTAACAATTCACCGCAAACATTGGGTCCAAATGTTTGAGAGCCAAGAGATTCAGCCCTTCTGAAGGGATCCAGATATAGATTAGGAGGAGCTCAGAGGCATGCTAATTCTGATTCCATTGTGTCTGGAAGGTGTTAGTGAAGTATGTTCCTTTAAATTCAGGAAATAACCTCCTGCATTAAAACACTCTCTTTGAATTTCACAGGTTGCCATGGCTGCTTTGTACTTGTTACTTTCCTGTCCTCCCTTCACAAACACCCACTAATATGCATTTTTGTCTGAATAACTATTATACACAGCATCTGCAGTACTCCGTTACCACGGAAGAATTTTTTTATTGTACTGTATAAGTCTTTGGGTTGACATTGCCTTATCTTTTTCTACACCAGTCATTTGGGTTGAACACATTTCTCAGATAGTGAGAGGGAGAGGCTGACTCAGGAATAACGGTGAGGGTGATAGATGCCTGGAATGTCCTCCCAAAGGAGGTGGTGGAGAGGAAAACAGTAATGGAATTAAAAAATGCATTGGATAAACACAAAGGAATCTTGTACAGAAGGCATGGAACCAAACAAGCTTAGCAGTGATTAGATGGCAACACCAGTAATTGAAAAGTAAAACCAGCGCTTGGCAGATTTCTACAGTCTGTGCCCTGATCGTGGCCTAAGGGATCTGATCATGGCCTAAGTGATCTGGCCAATCAGAATCTTAGGCCATTCCCAGTGCATCCCAAAAAACACTGGGAGATAGGCCTAAGATTCTGGTTGGCTTAGGCACTTGGGCCAATCAGGGCCATAGGCTCCTCCCCAGTGCATCCCAGCCATTCTTTGGAGGCATGCCTGTCGGCTGGAGGAAGTAAGCATCCCTTTGGCAAGCCAGCGAAAATAGGTACTGGTGGGGTCCAGGTGGGCTTGGGGAGGGAGGGTTGGGGAGGTTCCGGCAGGAGGGACTGGGCATCCTTCCTGCCAGGGGATGTCTCGGGGGGGTGGGGGGATTTCCAGCAGGAGGGATTTGGCATTCCTCCTGCCGGGGGATTTATCAGGGTGGTAGCGGCAGGAGGAATTTGGCACTCCTCATGCTGCAGACAATTGGGGGGGGGGGGGCTTCGAGGATTCCATCAGGAGGGAGTGGGCATCTCTTCTGCTGGTCATCTTCGCAGGTGGGGGGTGCGGACGAATGGGTTCCCTGCCAAGGCCTCTAAACTGATTGTGGCAGGGAGATTCCCTTGCCGCGATTAGCTCAGCAGCAATGCAATTTTCTAACCGGTGTCTGTGACATGGACACCGGTTAGAGAATCAGGGTGGTTAGGCGGGGTTAGGCCACACAGACGTGATTCTATATAGGATGCCTGGGTGCGATTCTCAAAAGCTGCTTAGGAAGCTTCTGAGACTGGGCATCCTATATAGAATCTGGGCCAAACTGTCCAGAGAAAAAACCCAAAACAAGCCGTTGGCATGTAGGAGGGGCCAGCATTTGTAGTAGACTGGCCACACAGACATCCTAGCAGAGTAGTGGGGCACCTTAGGGGGCAATGCAGTGAATTTCACATAAAGGATCCCAAGTACACATCTCATCAAAAACCTCTTATGATGTATGGTGAGCCCCCCAAATCTTACCCAAAATTTACTGGACTCAACTGTGCACCAGAACAATAACCCTTAGCCTGCAGGTGTTACCTATATATGGGTACAGTAGGATTTGGGTGGGTTTTTGAAGGCTCACACTCTACCACAAGTGTAGTAGTTAGAGTAGGATATAAGTCTGGGTCCCCTTCTTTGGAGTCCACTGCACCAATCACCAGGCTACACCAGAGGCCTGCTCTGTGCTCTAATAGGATTTGTCATAACATCTGCAGCTGTCATACAGACAGGTACAATATGTACTGTTTCATTCACTTCTTTGTGGGGGGGGGGGTCATGCTTCCATCCCTCCAGTGATCTTCTGGTTAGTTTGGGCATCTTTTTGGCACTTATTGGCTTTAAAACAGGTCTAACCCAAAATGTCCAAATTGTGCCCTGGATGTTTTGTAAAATGTTTTGATTATGGCAGAAAAACATCCCAAGTCATAAACCCACCCTAGTCCCACCTGTAACATGCTCCCTTGTGATCTAGATGAACTACAGGGAAACAGCATAAAAATCTGTATAGAAAATAGGTTGCATAAATAGCGATTTGGACAGTTTGGCAAGAAAAACGTTTATCTGCCACTTTTGGTTTTTTTTTCCTTTGGTAAATGAGTCCCTATATCTATTTTGAGATACAGCATCCAGAATTGCATGCAATACTCAATAGAAATATGATGGCAGATAAAGGCCAAATGGCCTATCAAGTCTGACCATCTACAACAGTGGTCTCAAACCTGTGGCCCGGGGGCCACATGTGGCCCGCCAGGTACTATTTTGAGGCCCTCGGTATGTTTATCATAATCACAAAAGTAAAATAAAACAGTTTCTTGATCATATGTCTCTTTAGCTATAAATGACAATATTATTATTAAGACGTAGCCAAAAGGAGAGATTTATAAACTATAAAGAGTTTTACCTCATGCAAAATTGTCATTTCTTTAATAAAACATTAACTATTTTTTCTGAGGCCTTCCAAGCACCTACAAATCCAAAATGTGGCCCTGCAAAGGGTTTGAGTTTGAGACCACTGATCTACAGTAACCATTATTTCTTCCTCTCTCTAAGAGATCCCACATACCTATCTCACGCTTTCTTGAATTCAGACTCAGTCTCTGTCTCCATCACCTCTACCGGGAGACTGTTCCACGCATCTACCACCCTTTCTGTAAAAACAGTATTTCCTTAGATTACTCCTGAGCCTATCACCTCTTAACTTCATCCTATGCCCTCTCATTCCAGAGCTTCCTTTCAAATGAGACTAAATTCATGTGTTTTTACATCACGTAGGTATGTAAACATCTCTATCATATCTGCCCTCTACTGCCTTTCCTCCAAAGTATATAGATTGAGATCTTTAAGTCTGTCCCCATATGCCTTATGATGAAGACTACACACCATTTTAGTAGCCTTCCTCTGGACCTACTCCATCCTTTTAAAATCTTTTTGAAGGTGCTGTCTTCAGAATTGTATATTAGGTAAAGTTATTCTCCATGGAGTGTTACAGAGGCATTATAATATCCCATATCTTATTTTCTATCTTATTCCTAAAACTTGTTCTAGAGCAACCACCTGAAAATGTTCCTAGGTAACATCTGGTGGCACAAAAGATGTAGTGATCTTTTGGTTTTATTTTTAACTCTTCTTTTTTTGGGGGGGAAAAATAAGACACCATAAGAGTACATTCTTTGAAAGGATATCCTGCTCATAACATCCAGAAAAAAGTCCATCTCGCAGCCATTTTTGAACAGGAAATAAGTTGTGGTTACCTATTTGAGAATACTTGAGAATACCCAAAATGGGCAGCCATTTTACAAATTAAAACATCCAAATTAAGAGCGCTAAAAATTTAGGGACGAGGACGTCTTTCTGGCAGTATTTTTACGGAAATGGCCACACAGACATCCTTGCAGAGGATAGGGGCAGCCTAGTGGTTTTTGCACTGGATAGTAAACCTGAATACCCAGGTTCCTATCCCACTATAACTCTTTTATTTTAAATGCTGAGACCTATAAAAACAGGAAAATACCTGTACACCACCTCAAAAGCTTTCAGGCTTGCAGGTGTCATAAATAGACAATTAGACCCGGATCCAGTGGCGTAGTAAGGGTGAGCAGTGCCTGGAGAATTGGTGCCCCCCTCTGCCATGCTCGTGCCCCCTTCCCTTTCCCCATACCTTTTTTACTTCTCTGGCGTGAACAGCATGCCCACGTTAGTGTCGGCTTGCCCTTTGACGTCTCTTCCTAGGCATGGATCCTGGAAGTGATGTCAGAGCCCACTGATGCTGACGTAACCTCTAGCCGGAGAAGTAAAAATATGTACAGGGGAAGGCAAGGGGCATGCGCGGCATGGAGAGGAATGAGGGGGCAGAGAAAAGAAGGGGTGCCACACCCTTATGAAGACTGCGCCCGGGGCTTACTACTCTCCCCATATCCCCCTTACTACGCCACTGCCTGGATCCCCTTGTTTACAGTCCACTGCACAGATCACTAGGCTACACCTGAGACCTGCTTTTTGCTTTGCTCAGAATGCCCACAATACCTGATGGTGTCAAAAAGCCTGGTATTCCTTTTTGGTTTCATTTTCAGGGAAGAAGGAGGGGGGCAGCAACATCTGGGAGTTTCATAAAGGATCATGCTTTAAACCAGGGGTGGCCAAAAGGTCGATTGCGATCGATCAGTAGATCGCAAAGGCAACATGAGTCGATCGCGGAGCCCATCCCGGGCTCTGTGATAGACCCGTGTTGCCTTCATGTTCTCCCTGCTTCCCGACGCCGTAAACAGGATAGCAGAAGCGCCAGGCCCACCAGGCTTCCCCCGCCCTCCCCCCTCCCCTCCCGGATGTCAATTCTGATGTTGGAGAGGAAGTTCTGGGCCAGCCAATCGCTGCCTAGCTGGCCCAGAACTTCCTTTCCGATATCAGAATTGACGTCAAGGGGAAGGCTGGTGGGCCCGGCGCTTCTGCTGTTCTGTTTACGGCGTCAGCAAGCAGGGAGAGCTCAGAACTCAGCGGTGATGGCTTGGGGGGCCTGTTCCCCGTTGGCGGTTGCATTGGCTGTGAGGGCAGGGAAAAAGAAAGTCAAAGAAAGAAAGGTGGCAGGCAGGGAGACAGAAAGGGGAGGGGGCAGGGAGAGAGAAAGAAAGAAAGAAGGGGGCAGGGAGAGAGGAAGAAAAAGTTGGGGGAAGAATGAGGTCTGGAGAAGAGGAAGCATACAGGAGGCTGAAAGAAGGGAAGAAATATTGGATGAACAGTCAGAAGAAGAAAGTGCAACCAGAGACATGAAATCACCAGACAACAAAGGTAGGAAAAATGATTTTATTTTCAATTTAGTGATCAAAATGTGTCCGGTTTGAGAATTTATATCTGTTGTCTATATTTTGCACTATGGCCCCCTTTACTAAACCGTAATAGCGGTTTTTAGCGCAGGGAGCCTATGAGCGTCGAGAGCAGCGCGGGGCATTCAGCGCAGCTCCCTACACTAAAAACCACTATCGCGATTTAGTAAAAAGGGAGGGGGTAAATTTGTCTATTTTTGTGTAGTTGTAACTGAGGTGGCATTGCATAAAGTCATCTGCCTTGACTTCTTTGAAAAAAAACCCAGAATATAAATGATAATTTACATTTTCTCTGTGAACATGTGTGCTTTGTGTTTTTTAAAATTTTATTGTTGGTAGATCATTTTGACTTGGTCATTTTAAAAGTAGCTCGCAAGCCCAAAAAGTGTGGGCACCCCTGCTTTAATCTATCATAGCACCTTTTTGTACCCTGGACATGACTAAAACAGGTCTAAATAAATTTTTAAAAATCCTTCTTTTTGCACTTGAAGTTTCTTTCTGTTCAATTATTGCTGTTGGATATCCTAATTTTAGGCCATCCCTAGTCACACCCAAAACACACCCACTACACGCCCTCTTGCTTTATGGATGAATTACATGTGGAACAACCACATTCTGCCATTCCAAAATTGTAGATGGACTTTTTTTTGTCATTATGAGATGTCCATGTGCTTTGAAAATGAGTGCAATAGTTACTCAGGAACTTAAGTGTGTAAAGCACCCCCAACTTAAACATATGTCAACACTAAATGGTGCTTATGCAAATCTAATTATATATTAATTTCTCATATAATCATGTCTATATATTGTTGTTATTATAATCGTGAGTGTGCTTAGTACCCCAACACACACCGGTGTTGTTGACTTTGAAAATGAGTACCACAATCTTGTCAGCAAAATCCTGACTGTTAAGTGGCACGCAGGAATCTGCTTAACATTTCTATAGCGTTACTAAACATACGCAGCTCTGTACATTAGAACATTCAAGACACGGTTCTTGTTCAAGAGCTTACAATCTAATCAATAGAAAAACATGACAAGGTGGGGGTTGGGGAGTTCATCAGACATGAGTACCCTACAGCAGGGGTGTCAACGTCCCTCCTCGAGGGCCGCAATCCAGTCGGGTTTTCAGGATTTCCCCAATGAATATGCATGAGATCTATTTGCATGCACTGCTTTCATTGTATGCTAATAGATCTCATGCATAGTCATTGGGGAAATCCGGAAAACCCGACTGGATCGCGGCCGTCAAGGAGGGACTTTGACACCCCTGCCCTACAGCGAGTGGGGGTTAGGAGTTAAAAGCAACCTCGAAGAAGTGGGCCTTGAGCCTGGAATTGAATACAGCCAGGGACGAAGCTGAAGATTAATTATAATATATCAACTTTTTAGACTGTCAAATAAATAAAGTTCTTTAGGGTAATTAATGACCAGCTGAATCTCATTATAACAGTAACCTTTCCTGGCAGCTAATGGTAAACACTGGTAATGAGAAAGTGAGATAGACAGTCACAGTACTCTATGAAGGTATAAGCAGCAGGAGAAACCCTCCATTGCCTCCCCTTTTGTCAAAGTTGGTTTTATTTCCCTACAGCTGAGATGTGAACAAGGGAAGCTTTCCCCAAATTCTATAACGTTCGATCAAATTTAGGTTTCCTGCTTTGGGTGCAGATCCCAGAACTGTGTGCAAACTATTTAGTTAATGAACTGTTAACAGTCAATTGACATTATTTGGTACTAATTAAGATTTGTGCATTGAACTGCTAGGATTCATTTCAGTAATTCTGCATTCCTAAATTGTCTCATGCTCAACTCATAAGGGTGCCTGTAATAAGAAAGGAAATGGAATCTTATACCAGGTGTATGTCTAGGGCAGGGGTGGGCAACTCTGGTCCTTGAGGGCCGGAATCCAGTTGGGTTTTCAGAATTTCCCCAATGAATATGCATTGAAAGCAGTGCATGCAAATAGATCTCATGCATATTCATTGGGGAAAACCTGAAAACCTGACTGGATTCCGGCCCTCCCCTGGTCTAGGGAGTTGCCCACCCCTGGTCTAGGATTACCAGACATCCGGGAAAACCCGGATATGTCTTCATTTTAGAGTACTCTCCAGGCTTCCGGATGGACTTTCCAAAACCCAGCATTTGGCCGGGTTTTGGAAAGCCTTGACCAGCTCCGGCCGCATCTGGAGGACGTCACACACAGCTGCGCATGTTCCAGGCCCTCCAGACATGGGCAAAGCTCATCGGGGAAGAGAGGCTTTGTGGGGGTAGGTCTGGGGACGGAGATGAGGGGGGGGTAGAATGGGTCAGGTCTGGAGGCAGAACTGGGAGTGGCTGGGGCAGAACGGGGTAGGGCTGGAGGTGGAGCAGGGCGGGGTCATGTGTTCGGGGCTTTCTGGACTAAAATATGGTAACCCTATGTGTGTCTTCATATAATACTAGAGTGTATTATGTAATGGGGCCTGAGATATATAATATACATTATAACACAGTAATATAATCAGTACTGGCCTATTAGTAATGTATTGTGCCCCTCATTCCTCATGGAAGAAAGGCTCTTTGGATTATACATTAAATCTGATGTGCTAGTTTAATTGCTCCCATGTTGTATTTCGAAGATGATCTTTTATGGACCAACAGTAAAGTGTGTGTGTGTGTGTGTGTGTGTGTGTGAGATAAGGGCACAGATCAATTTATGATATGCATATATTTATTGCCTACTCATGCTTCATGTACTCTACTGACCCTTTAGCCAATTGTTTTCAGCTGAATGCAGTCTACGTTTTTAAAGCATTAACAAATTAATGTTTTCCCTGTCAGTGATTTAGCAGTAGAACTGGTCCACATTAAAGTTATTATCTCAGCTGAGTAGTAGCAGAGAAAGTCCCTCTTACAGTAATTACATTACATTTGCTCAAAGCAAGACAACAGAAAATCTATTAGGCCCATCACAGCTAAGAGCTCCAAAGTGTGGTGATAGGTGCCATCTACTCGTGCTCAAGTCCTAGTGACTTGATGAATTGCGGATCTAAAAAGAAATCAGTTTTGTGCTAGTCCGGAAAGGTCCTCCAGCCAGTGGCGTACTAAGGGTGAATGGCACCTGGGAGGTGGCGCTCCTTCATGCCCCCTTCCCTTTCCCTGTACCTTTTAAACTTCTCCGGCGTGAGAAACATGCACTTTGGTGTCATCTCGCCCTTTGAAGTCACTTCCTAGGCACGGGTCCCGGAAGTGATGTCAGAGGGTGCCAAAAAAATACTGGGAAGGCAAGGGACACGCACAGCAAGGAGAGGAGCGAATGGGCGGGAAAGCGGGCCGGCCGAAGAGGAGGGGTGCTGCCACGCCCTTAGATAGATCTCACTCAAGGTGGACCGCACCCTCCCCCCCCCCCCCCGTACTATGCCACTGCCACCAGCATCATCCCCATGGTTGTTTTCAACGTGCCAAGCCATCTAATTGCAGGTTGCCCTCTTTGCCCGGTTCCTTCGATCTTCCCAAACATAATGTCTTTCTCTAGTGATCTCTCGCTTCTGATGGTGTGATTAACTTTTTTTTCCAAACATAGTGTTTGGACTAAGCTTTACTTTTGACTATTTACTTATGAGAAGTCACTTGTTTTGGGATCGGCCAGCCCAGTCGGTGTTCCTCATTTTTTTTTTTTGTGAATCGCTGCCTGCCTGCATTTGCATGCCGTTCCCCCTCATTTGCATGCGCGGATCAGATCGGGCGCGGATATGCTCGGGAGAAAGGTTAGTGAATCGGGTCGGGATTGCAAAGGGGTCGCTAAGTGGTCGGGACATGATCGGTGGGCTTAGTGAATCTAGCCCATTGTATTCTAAACACTGCCATCGTAACTTGAATTGATTTGTGACTCTTTTCCCCAGCCCGCCCTATCAGCTGGTCAATCAGAGTACCATGCTGAGCATAGGATCACTGTTTAATCTCTTCAGGCCTTGAGCCGATTTGTGCATGCAACTTAATTGTTTAACAAAAGTAGTCAGTGCTGATAATTGGCAATTAACACCTCACAATTGACTCCTTTGCTTTTGAGTTAGAGAGTTGCGCGGGAACAGAAATCCCACCCATCCCCGACCGTCCCCGCTAGGATCCTCTCCGTCCCCACCCGTCCCTGTCAGAATCCTCTCCGTCCCCACCCATCCCCATAAAGAATTATCTCCATTCCCGCCCGTCCCCATAAAAAGCAGCAATTACTTCTGACAGGATCATCGATTCCACAGTTTCTTTTGTGTTTGCGCTGCTGTTTTCCTTGTGGAATTTCTTTGGTGGAACCCTTTTTTTTTTTCTGTTCAGGTAATTAACTTATAAACCCCCTCTTTTACTAAGGCTGATATGTCCATTATATTATATGGACGAACCCTGCTTCCAAAGCCTTCCATCCCCGTGGGAGTCCTGTGGGTTAGGTGGGATTCCCGCGATCCCCGTTCCCGTGCAGACCTCTATTTTGAGTCTCCATTGGCTCCCGGTTTATCTCGGAATCCAGTTTAAATGTATATGTATTATTTTTACAATTTTATATGGTATTTATTTTCCTCATGTTCCTCTTCTATGGAATGTTTATAGATTTTCATATGCGAGAGGCAATCGACGATTTAAATTTTCCCTCCCTTCTAGGAAAGGAATTAAAGGAGTCAAGAATTTCAGCCTTTCTCTGGCTTTTAAATTTCCCTAATTATGAAATGAACTTCCTTTAATTTTGAGGTGTCCCAGCTCTTTCCAATCTTTTCGTAAATCTTTAAAAACTTTTCTATTTGCTAAACATTTTGAAAATTAATCCCTTTGTATTTTAGCATATTTCTTAACTTATTGTTAACCGCGTCAAGCTTCCTCTGGTTGAAGACCCGGTATATAAAGTTAAGTTTTAGTTTAATTGGTTGGATCATTTTTATAGAGTAGTGAATGTCAGTTCTAGTGCGCGATTCTCAAAAGGATCTAGGGAGGAGCATGGGTGGATCATGGGTGTTCCTAAACGTTAAGCTCATGGTTATGGAATATACCTGATCCACGCCCAACTTAGGCCTGGTTTTTCTTGGCCTAAATGGGTGCACTTAAATGTTAATGATGCATACTGCTGCTAAGAATGATTCTATATATGGCATGTGTCTTCTATAAATTGTGCTAAGCAATGGTCTAATTGGTACCAATTTTTTAGGTGCTATATATAGAATCAGGCTCTATGTGCACATAGGTGGGAATTCTATAAATAGCTCAAAAATGGGCACCGAGTAAAATGAATGCTAAGCGCTATTCTGTAAATGCCAATTCTGTAAATGCTGTAGTGCCAATTCCCACACCCAAATTTGGGTACCAGACTTGTACCTGCTAAAACCTGGTGTAAATGAGAGCACCCAAGTTAGGTACGCTTACCTAGTATTCTAGAACTATTTGTGTAACCTTTTGGGAATGCCCCTGACATGCCCAAGCCCCTCCCCTTCCATGGCCATGCCCTCTTTTTTTGTATATGCATTATAGGGGTTAGTCACCCTGCTTTATACAATAGTGCGCAGTCAGGCATGACAATTTTTATTAGTGGTGTAGTGAGGGAGGTGGTACCTGGGTCAGTGGTGCCCGGCATTGCCATGCTATGTGCCCCTCACTCTTCCCCACTGCTTGGGGGGCCTCCTGCCCCCTGTGTACCTCTTGAAATGTTCACTGGCGCGATCAGCATCTTTCACTCACTGCTCGCGCCATCCTCTACTCACTTCTGATGTCACATCCTTGTCCTGTGACCAGGAAGCGACATCCAAAAGGAGCTGAGGCTGGCACGAGCAGCAAGTGGAAGATCCTGCTTGTGCCAGTGAAAATTTAAATAGGTACACGGGGGCAGAGAAGAGGTGAGGAACAGGCGCCCCCTGCAAAGACGGTGCCCGGAGTAGTCCGCCACCCCTTACTATGCCTCTGATTTTAATGAGTACCAATTAACATCAATTACATTGAGAGCTTGTTAGCCAATTAATATGCATGCGCATCTTGACAGAGTGCTCACATCAGGATGCCATCAATAGAATCCAGAAGATGGTGAACACTCTTTAAGAAGAGGGTGCGTTATTTCGGAGAACAACTCATTCTGAGTTAGTGATACATTAAGAATGACAATGGTCTTTTTTAAGAGGATGTTCTATGCCCACTAATAGTAACAGCTGTAGCAGTTTGGCATTTTCAGGGTATAGCATCACCCCCTAAAATGATGTAATAAGATAGATGTACAAAGGAGCCATAAACACTCATCTTCCAAAACCGTAATAATAATCTTTCAACCTTTCTAGCTACCAACTGATTGCTGCTACTTCGGTGGGGATCCTATTTTTTAATACAGCAATCTTGAGTTGAGCTTTTATTTCCTTTATTTATTTATTTATTTAATTCGTTTTATATCCCGTTGTCCCCAAATAGCTCAGAAAGGGTTATAGATTAATCTACATAATTTCAGTAGAAGTTAACAATACAAGTTTTTATCCTAGCCTGACACATACTAGGAGGGTCTAATATTAATATACGTGGAGGGGCATAATAAAAAAACACAAGTCTAAGTCCATTTGGGGCCTAGGGCACCAGTCACCCAAAGTCGGCAGCGTCTAAAGTTCATTCTCAAAAAATATGTCAAAAATATATATTTTTTTTCAAACATCATCTACAAATACATCCAGCCGTTAACCACCAAGTCGTCTGTCTTTATATCACATTCTCAACCAAAAATTTGTCCAAGTTCCAAACACTCAAAGCAAGACTTTTGGATGTGGGAGGGTCCAGCAAAGTGATGGACTGGGCACCCAGACATGGCAGCAGAGTAGTGGTGTACCTTACAGGGCACTGCTGTAAACTTCACAAAAAGGGTGCCACATAAACCTCTCACCACAACTCCCTTGCAGGTCATGATGACCCACCTCCAAAAAAAAAAACCCACCCCCCAAACCCCATATTCTGCCTCCCTAGGTGGACTTGGAGCCTCTCGATATAATTAAGTAGGTTTGGACTTTCTGGTTGATTTGGTCACCTTAATGGTGTATTTCTTTTGTTTTTTATATATTTGAAGCTGGTGCTTGTCTTTATTGTATAAGTATTATGACACTCATCATTTTTAGTTATATACTGTACATCTCACAAATACATTTTTAATGCTTGTTATTTTTACTAATTTGTAAACCGCCCTGTGATGGTCACGGGAAGGGCAGTATATTAAGTTTTAAATAAACCATACGTTATCTGCTATATTTACAAAATAGCATACATGAAATCAAACTCAATCAGAAAACATATCGGCAAAACGAAGTATCCAAAAAGTTCAAAAGCCTAATCTCTCATTTAAAAACTTGTCCAAAAATGATGCCTTCGATAATCTACAAGAAGTAAGCTTACTTCTCTGGCCTTAGATAGGTAGGATGGCATTAGGTCATAAAATGAAAATCTCGACTTCTTGTAATAGATTTTTATCCCCTTGTTTTAAAGAAAGGACAACCAATTTATTCTAAGAAAGAGACCTTCATCTGTGATCCTAATTTTGCAGTGTTAGCAGCAAGGCTCCTGCATATTGTATGAGACAATGAATAAATGAAAGACTCGTGCTGGCAACCCAATAGCTAACTGCTCTCAAAAGAGTGTGAGATTTAGCAAGTTGTCAAAGACTGGAGGTCAACAATGCTTTCTGCATGGTCACTGTGGAACAGCTTAGGAGGCTAGGGGAAGGAACCTGGAAATGCATTCATAATTTAGTTTTTGCCAAACAAGATTTAAGAACAGGAAACAATATATCTTTTGAAACAGGAATACACATTCATTGGCCCCTCTTCTTGATATTAGTTCCCTCAACATTCTGATCCATTCACTCGTTATATCAAAATTAGACTACTGTAACTCACTTTTAAAAGGAATCTATCATAAGGACTTAAAACATCTGCAGCTTATTCAAAACACGGCCATTAAGATAATCTTGGGAGCAAAGAAATATGATCATGTTACCCCTCTGCTTCAAAATGCCCACTGGTCTCACATAGGGTAACATATAAAATCGCCCTTCTGACATTCAAAACTATGCAGACTAATACCCCAGCTTTCATAGATAGATTATTGATTCCATACGACCCACCGAGGTCTTTAAGATCTATATCTCAATTTAATCTTAATATTCCTTCTCTAAAAATTATTGGTACACGCCGCACCTCCACTTTTTCTGTTACAGCCCCTACGATCTGGAATGCTCTTCCGCTTTACTTAAAAATGGAAAAAAACTTAAAAAATTTTAAAAGTAACTTAAAATGCTTTCTTTTTAAAGATGCTTTTAACTGAATTATTGTATTTTAGAGATTAATCTATATCTGTTCTTTAACCTACATCTACTTTCCCATTTCCTTTTGTGTTAACCTTAAATGTTTCTCTCATTTACTTTATCAATTGTATTTCTCCCCCCTTTCCCACTTGTGTTGATTGCTTGTTAGTCTATAATAACCTAGTACGTATTGTTGTCAGTCTCGTAGTTTATAGAAAGTATGTTTTAATTGTTACATTTTTTGTTGAACTGTTATTTTATATTCTGTACAACGCTTTGAAGAAACGAAAAAGCGTTTAATCAAAAACTAAATAAACTATAAACTATATAAACTATTATGTAAGAGCCTTGAACAAAGATTTAGCAGCCTTAATTGACACCTATACTTTCTGTCTGATAAATCTTTGTTTGTTTAAGATTGCTGTTTTAAACCTTTAAAAATATTGAATAACTGAAGGACCTGAAGTCATTATGCCACTGTATAGATCCATGGTGAGACCGCACCTGGAGTACTGTGTGCAATTCTGGAGGTCGCATTACCGCAAGGATGTGCTGAGACTGGAATCGGTCCAGAGAATGGCCACCAGAATGGTCTCGGGACTCAAGGAGCTCCCGTACGAGGAGCGGTTAGGGAAATTGCAGCTCTACTCACTCGAGGAACGTCGAGAGATGGGAGATATGATCGAGACATTCAAGTATCTCACGGGCCGCATCGAGGTGGAAGAAGACATCTTCTTCTTCAAGGGTCCCGCGGCAACAAGGGGGCATTCGTGAAAAATCAGGGGCGGGAAACTGCACAGTGTTCTTCTTCACTGAAAGGGTGGTTGATCACTGGAATAGTCTTCCACTTCAGGTTATTGAGGCCAGCAGTGTGCCAGATTTTAAGGCCAGATGGGATAGACATGTGGGATCTATCCGCAAAGATAGATAGGGAGGGTCACTGGAGTGGGCAGACTTGATGGGCCGTGGCCCTTATCTGCCGTCTATTTCTATGTTTCTATGTTTCTATGACCTCAGTACCTGAAGCACTATCTTTTAACAAAGAAGTTGCTAATAAGTGTGTCAAGAAAATTTCACCACCTGTACAGAGAAAACTAAGCTGCAAAGGTTCTCCTAGGATGTCACCTACATCTTCTGCCTTCTTGTCTCCTGCCTGCAGGGGGAGCACTCACTGGTGCCCTTTAGAACCTGCTGCCATTTCCCTTCAAATTGGTCCCGCGTGGGGTCAGCTGTTCTGTTGCCCAACCCATGGGCCCCTGCACAGCTCTAACTTCGTCAGGACACTTGTGTACTGTATAACGGTTGAGACTACAGGTACCAAGTTATTGCTCTTCAGAACAGAAAAATAGGATGGACCTTAATATACCAATTGTCTTAGATGAATGTAGACACAGCACAAGTAAACTGCAATGAATGGATAAAAACCTCAAGAATATACAGTACTGATATATGAAAAATATATACTGATGTTTAAAAAAATACTAAAAAAAAAAAACAATGAAACTCCACAATTCAAATCTTCATCAAAGCTTCATAGATATCACTCATTTGCAGTAAAGAAACTGTGACTGATGATATGGAAAATGACGAATTATGCCACAATATTATGATTCTAAAGCTCACAATAGGATATGCAAGATAATAATTTGTTTCAAAAATGCTCTATATGCCAGAAAAATGATGTTAAACATACATACTGACGCTTTAATGGTGAGATTCCTCCATTCAAATTAAGTGTCAGCAAAACCATATATAATTAAACGAATGAGTAAATAAATAAACAATCCTGTCATTGTAATACTAATACTATATTATTTGTGAGAAAACACTATCATTCCTCCTTAGTGGATTCAAATATAAAGTGCTGAACATTAAAACAATTTACCAGTATGAAATTGCACAGTTTCAAACATTAAAACTAAAAATATGCATTAGATATCATTAAAAAAATCTAACCTTTGTAATCAGACAATCTAAATTTGTATATGACTACCAAACAGCGTGCTACCGCCTTGGAATAAAAACTGCGCAGGTGTACCAAAGACTCTTTAGCAGGAGTAGAGATTGAACCAATAGTGTTGTGGAATAGATAACAGCGAAAGCGGAAATGATACATGTAGATAAACATGCCTAAAAAATGCCATCATAAGGATGCACACATGAACACCATAACTCACATTAGTGTTGACTCAGTGCTCGGGCATTTAATGATGTTGCACACTTAGCACTCTCATGCCCGCCTCCTGCATAGCGCAGGTTTTAGCGCCAGCAGCGGCGATAACTGCTCCAACGCTCATAGAATTCCTATGAGCGTTGAAGCAGTTATCGCCACTACTAAATCTCACGCTATGCATTAGTATAGGAGGGGGATAGGCATTTGCCGGGTCTTAATACTGTTCAGTAACTAGACCTCAAGACATAACATAACATAAAAATCAACTTCTAGACCGCATAATCTTGATCTATGCGGTTTACAAAAGATTACATTGACTTATAACCGAGCGATCATCACGGAATTTAATTACCCAAAAATCTGGAGAATAAGTAAGTTTTCAAACACCTTCTAAATTCCAGATATGAGAAAAACATAAAGAGATGATTGTTTGAATTCTTTGTCCCAAATGGCAGCATGATATGAAAGCATGCATTCATGGAATCTTTTGAACTTACAACCTTTCACTGATGGATAAACAAAAAAAGCATGAGCTTTACGTGAATGTTTTTGAGTAGCAAAAGAAAATGAATTAATCACATAAGATGGAGCTTGACCCAACAAGACTTTATAATAGACACAACCCAACTTAAAAATAATCCGTGCCTCAACCGGCAACCAATTCAATTCACGATAGAAGGGGATTGAAATGAGGAAAGACAATCCCTTGTGAATGTCCAAACGCAGAACATAAAAAATGGGTTCCAAAAAAGAGAATATCACAGTAACATTTTTTATTTCATCAGCTTCTACTAGAGCACAAATATAGGGTTCCTTTAACAAAGCCGTGGTAGCGGCTGCTGCTGTGGTAATTGCTCTGACGCCCATAGGGCTTTAATGGGTGGCGGAGCATTTGCCATGCAGCAGCCGCTACTGCTACTTTGTAAAAGGAGGGATAGTCATACGCGACACAGATCTGTGTTTTGGTGAATCTACGCCTGCTTCAGGAGTCACGACTTATTGAAGCAAAGACAGGATACAAATAAATTAACATATGAAATAACTAAACTGTGTATATACTTTTGAAAGTATAAAGAAACATGTGAGAGACAATCCCTGCTCAATAGAGCTTGCAATCTAATTAAAAAAGACAGTATATACGTAATATATACATTGAAAATATCACCATAATTGTTGTTATATGTTTCTGTTTTCTATGTTTAAGCTTATTAAGGGTACCACTACCAGATTTAGCACATTCAAAACACTAAGACACTCAGGAATAAAATGAGTTTCTTGGCATTTAACACAAGCACTAATGATTAATGTGCTAAGGGAGGGAATTCATCAAGGGGCACTAACTGATTTAGGGCTCCTTTTGCGAAGGTGCGTTAGGGCCTTAACGCGCGGAATAGCATGCACTAAAATGCTACGCACGCTAGCCGCTACCGCCTCCTCTTGAGCAGGCGATAGTTTTTCGGCTAGCGCGGGCTAATCCGGTGTGCTCTAAAAACGCTAGCGCACCTTCATAAAAGGAGCCCTTAGTGTTCGCTAAATGCTAAGACACTCATAGGAATGTAATGGCCATGGCAGCAATTCCCCTTTTACAAAACCACAAGAGCGATTTTTAGCGCCGGCTGGTGAACTGAATGCTCTGCGCTGCTCCTGATGCTCATAGAGTTCCTATGAGCATCGGGAGGAGCATAGAGTATTCAGCGCACTGGCCTGTGCTGAAAATTGCTTCTGCAGTTTTGTAAAAATGGGGGTTAGTGTGCAAGTGATAGGGTGATGTTCCTGTCACTAGGCAGCAGAGGGATGCCTCAGTAGTGGGAATGGAGCTCATTTACATATAAGGCAAAGGCACCTTGGAGCTGTCCACTTACCCTACGTGGAAAAGGGTGCTGAAAAGGACAGCTCCAGAACAAAGAGATGAGAAGAGCTTCTTCGGGAGCCAGGCAACCCTTGAGGGGAGAAATGCTGGCTTCAGCCTAACCCTCAGTAAGCCTGACCTAGACCGACCTGTCCAGTAGAGCTTGGAGTGACCAGAGAGGGCTCAAGCTTGACAGCTGGCAGAGGACCTGGTAGAGTGAGTCTGAGTGACAGAGGTCCTCAAGGAGAGTGAGTGATTGGGAAAGTCCTCACACAGAGCAGCTGAGGGACCGGAAGAGTCCTCGGGGATAGACTGAGCAACTGGGAGAGTCCTCAGGGAGCTGTGGAGTAGCTGGAGGGCTCGGTAGAGTGTCAGGCAGTGGCCCCAGAGTGACCCAGTGTATGGACAGAAGAAAGAAGCTAAAAGAGTTCAAGGGCCTGATCACAGTGTGCTAAATTGATTAGTGTCCCTTGATAAATTCCCTTCTAAATCTGTTAGCACACCTTAGTAAAAGGAACCCTAAATGAGAAAAGTGAACATGAATGCTTTAGGAAATCTAAATTGTGCAATCTTAAAAATACAACTTTGAAAAAAGTTTCACTAAGAGCACAGTGCTCAAAAAGACTTACATGTGCCACAGAATTGCATCATAGTGCTTTTTCAATGAGCTTGCAGTGTTTATGATTCTTGGACACCCCTGGTCCTTGGCAGAGAAGGACTAACTTCCTTCCTTCTCTCTGTTGTGTTCCCAGTGTTTGCCACAGAATTGCATCAATCATAAGTAACATAGTCCATTCAGTCTGCCCAACCGTACATGCTCCATAAATTAATCATTTAATTTAAATGGTCCTTTTTCTTAGATATTTCTGGGCCAGAAACCCAGAGCCCTGCCCGGTAGTTTGCTTAAATTCTATCTACTCCAGCCCATCTTAACCATCCCAGTCATCGAAGCTCTTCCCAGCCCGGCCTCAACTAAATGTCCATATACGGGACACAGACCGTGCAAGCCTGCCCAGTACTGGCCTTAGTTTCTTTAATTAATAACCATTATTTTCTGATTAGAGATCCTCTGTGTTCATGATGATGTATAAAAACAAGGATGAAGCTTTTTAGATTAAAGTGAATCTGCGAGCACTTAAATATATATTTCTTTAAATATGTATTATGTAACCTGATTTGAATGTATAAATGACTTTTTAGCCAAAAAGACTTTACTATAAATAGGCCTCATCATGGGCTCTCTTTTCAACTAGATTTGTTCATAGCAAGTTGAAATCTTTTCTGGTGTCATTTTTGGCACTATTTGACTAATTTTCAGCACCTCAATTCATTAATAAATTACTTATCCCTTATAGCACTTCGCATTCTCTTCGGTCCACTAATCAAAAGCTTATAGTGGTTCCCTCTTTGAAAGTTATTGGAACTCCACGACATGATATGTTTTCAGTGATGGCTCCACAACTTTGGAACACTTTGCCTCAACATTTAAGAAAGAAAAATGATTTGAATTGTTTTAACATTAACTTAAAAAGTTTCCTTTTTAAATATGCTTTTAATCTTTAAATTATGTCCAAATTTTATATTAGTTTTTTTCTTGGTTTCCACTTCTCTCTCCCCCCCCCAATGTTCTTTCCATTTATGGTTCTCCTCTGTTCTTTAAAGCATTAAATTTTAGTTCTTACCCTTTTTATCTTGTGTATCGATTGGTCTGTAAGTCTGTTTGTCCAACCCACTATTTTAAATTTTAAATGTTATGTCTCTCTCTCTCTCTCTCTTTATATATATAAATATATATATATATCTAATATAATAAAATGGTAGGACGCGCATGCGCACTAAAAAAATCGTGTTCCCTGATCTGTCGTGAAAACACGATAGCGCATGCGCGGGTTTTACGTCACCACTTGCTCGCGGCGGCTTTCAAATAATTAAAAAAAAATTACACAGCTGCGGCGGCCTTCCTCACCGTGAATGGTAACGGCTCCTCTCTCGAACTGCACCAGGATCGAGAGAGGAGCTGCAGCGCCGGCTTTCAACTTAAAACAAAAAAAAACCCAACTGGAGATCGGCGCTCTCACCCGCTCCCACTGTGCAAACCCCCCCCCCCCCCCCCATGGGAGGATGCGCCGCAGCAAAGTGCTGCACAGGTACTGGAGGGGGAGAGACATATCGCTTCTGCACCGGTACAAACATCCCTCCAGCGTTGGCAGTCGCTGCACGTTAAACAGGCTGCTTCGGGCTTTCTCCTGCAGTTGAGTCTCTTTGCCGCGTCACTGATGACGTCATCAATGACGCGACAGAGAGACTCAACGGCAGAAGAAAGCCGAAGCAGCCTATTTAGCGTGCTGGAGGGAGGTTTGATATTAAAGTCATCTTGCTGGGAGGGTCGCACAGTCACCGGGGGTTGGGCTGGGAAGGGAGAGAAGCGTCTGCCTCGGGTGCTTCAGGCAGCAGCAGCATTTACAATTCGCTGCTGTTGCTGGCTTCAGGCCTTCCTCTCTGGCCGGTCCTGCCTACTTCCTGTTTTCATGAAGACAGGACCGGCCAGAGAGAAAGACCTGAAGCCAGCAACAGCAATGAATTGTGAATGCTGCTGCTGCCCAATGAAGTAGTTAAATGAAAGGCAAAAGGAAGGAGGAGATGGAGAGAGGCCATATGGGAGAGAAAGAGAGAGATGGAAAGAGAAGAGAGGGCAGTGAATGGAAGGGGCAACATAGAAGGTGAACAGTATTCTAGCACCCGTTAATGTAACGGGCTTAAAGACTAGTATATATATATATGCTTATATTTTTTTTAAATGTTGTATCTCACTTAGTAAAACTAAGGGGTTGTTTTATCAAGCCGCGCTAGCGGGGTTAGCACGTCGGACATTTCATCGTGCGCTAACCCCCGCAGCCAGCTAAAAAACTAATGCCTGAGAAATGTAAAGTATTACATGTGGGAAACAGAAACCCGAGGTACAACTATACGATGGGAGGGATGTTATTAAATGAGAATACCCAAGAAAGGGACTTGGGAGTAATGACAATGAAGCCAACGGCACAGTGTGCAGCGGCCGCTAAGAAGGCAAACAGAATGCTAGACATAATCAAGAAGGGTATTACAACCAGAACGAAAGAAGTTATCCTGCCATTGTATCGGGCGATGGTGCATCCGCATCTGGAGTACTGCGTCCAGTATTTGTCGCCGTACGTTAAGAAGGACATGGCATTACTCGAGAGGGTTCAGAGGAGAGCGACGCGTCTGATAAAGGGGATGGAAAACCTTTCATACGCTGAGAGATCGGAGAAACTGGGTCTCTTTTCCCTGGAGAAGAGGAGACTTAGAGGGGATCTGATAGAGATTTATAAGATCATGAAGGGCATAGAGAGAGTAAAGAGGGAAAGATTCTTCAAACTTTCGAATAATAAAAGAACAAGAGGGCATTCAGAAAAGTTGAAAGGGGACAGATTCAAAACAAATGCTAGGAAGTTCTTCTTTACCCAACGTGTGGTGGACACCTGGATTGCGCTTCCAGAGAATGTAATAGGGCAGAGTACGGTACTGGGGTTCAAGAAAGGATTAGACAATTTCCTGCTGGAAAAGGGGATAGAGGGGTATAGATAGAGGATTACTG
Source organism: Geotrypetes seraphini (assembly GCF_902459505.1). Classification (NCBI taxonomy): domain Eukaryota; kingdom Metazoa; phylum Chordata; class Amphibia; order Gymnophiona; family Dermophiidae; genus Geotrypetes; species Geotrypetes seraphini. Next base: position 64,395,853 of record NC_047093.1, on the reverse strand, counting down.
CACAGGTCCTGGACCTGTTGGGCCGCCGCGTGAGCGGACTGCTGGGCACGATGGACCTCGGGTCTGACCCAGCAGAGGCATTTCTTATGTTCTTATGTTCAATGCAGGCGTTAACGGCTAGCGTGGCAGGCGGTTTAACGTGCGGTATTACGCATGTTAAACCCCTACCCCAGCTTGATAAAAGGACCCCTAAATAAGCGATTCAGCAAACTAAAATAAAACTTGAAACTTGTACCACTAGAGGGGCAGTCAGTTTCTATTTCACGTGGTAGCAGTAGGTGTTCTCTCGTACCTGAGAGATGTAAGCTTGCTACTTGAATTTTATTCTGCAGGTAATGGTGAAATAGAACCAAGTAAGGAAAAACAGAACCACATGTAAAAAGATTTTTTTTTTTTTTAAAGTAGGGGCGGATCAAAGAAATTCCAGAGACCAAGGAATACAAAATAATTTTAATAACAAAGCACCAACTCTACAAGGACTCGACATTGGCTGTGTTTCGGCAGGGTTAGCGCCTGTCTGAGTGGTCAAACTATATTCTGCTAGATGTATAAATGAATGTGTATAAATGAATTGTAGCAATATCTAGTGTCCAATATCCAAAACAACTAGTAGGAATTGCCTAGAGATGTCTTTCAACAGAGTCAGAAAAGTACGGGAAAAGGTAATGGTGACTGCAACTGAGGATCTGTTATAGTCACGGCTGCGTATTAAAGAATCAATGCATATAGATCCTGTTCCTTCCCCTCAATTTTCATGCAAATACAAATTGGTGCTGTCAACAACACAATGCTTTAGAGCTTATAGACCCTACAGAGATTTTTCTTCCCAAATAGCAATTCATTTTCCTCCATGTTCATTGTTCAGGCCACTCATTAAAAACCTTTTAGGATTTCGTTATTTCATTTTCCTATTGTGCTGGTAGTTATTCAAGCGAATGATTTTCCTGAAATATATATTATCCATTCTTCTCTTTAACATGGATGCATTTCTCGCTTTGTCTTTCTGCATCTCCGTTTTCTTTTTTATTGTAACACAACCATTAGTGGATCCAAGCTTTGCTTGAATCAGAGAATCAGAATGTCTGCAAGCCTGTGTGGCTGGTTCTGGCTATGCCTTACAACAGAAACCGCAACCTTTTTACATACTCGAAAATCACAGGCTGCAGATTTCGAACCTTCGTAGACAGAACATTCAAGTTCCAAGCTGGTAGACAGCAAACTTGGCTAGGCTACCTCATTGATGCAGCCAGATTGACCTACAGTGTCTTTCGGAAAGAATTAAAAACCGCCTTATTTAAGAAATTCATGTCCTAGACAGATTTTTCCCTACACGATCAAAGCTACCACACCTCACCCATATTCCTTTATTCCTCTTAATTAGAAGCCCCATTTTTTTCCGTCTACTATTATGTCTTCCTCATAATTGTACCCAGCTTTCAGCTGATGCCCAATGTTTTTCAATGTAATATGAAAATTAAGATAACTCTTTTCAACAACCTATGTACATCTTTCTCCTAACCATTTGGCACCTTCTAATTCACTGATCGCTGAATGTTCTCACTTCTATCTATACTCTGTAATTCGCTGACTGTACAGCTTATCTTCATTGTGAACCGCCTAGAAGTCGCAAGATTATGGCGGTATAGAAAAATAAAGTTATTATTATTAAAGTTATTATTAAACTGTATGCCAAGGCACAGTGATGTGCCCTCAACAGATTCTTAGTGTGCCATGAGAGTCCAGAATTTTACTCTAATATTAAAAATTCCCTTCATAAGTAGAATAGATGATATATATGTATGTTGAATGCACAAGTCTGTCAATGTTATAAATGTCTGTGTGTGTGTAAGGATACAACCGCCCAGACAAGCATCATTCTTTAATGTGATTGGCCTTTGAAAACTAACGGCAAGTAATTTTAGTTTTATTTTGTATGCAGTAGTTATCCTAACTTGAGCAACAAAGCAATCAAGGCTTTGTTACTTTTTGGATCTTCTTATCTTTGCGAACTTGGATTTTCAGCTCTGACAGAAATTAAATTTAAAAAAAGAGAACTGCAGATGGTGGATGATGAAATGCGTGTTTGCTTGTCGACTATCAAGCTATGTTTTGAGGTAATTTGCACTCAAATCCAAGCACGTCCATCGCATTGATGAGCAATTCTATTCTACTTTAGTTTCACCGTTGTTACAATTACCCATACATAGCTTAAAGCACTTTAAATAAATATCTCTCAAATTTAGGGCTCCTGATACGAAGATGCGCTAGCGTTTTTAGCGCACGCACCGGATTAGCACGCGCTATAGTGCACGCTAGCCGAAAAACTACCACCTGCTCAAAAGGAGGAGGTAGCAGCTAGCGCGCAGCATTTTAGCACGCGCTGTTCGCGCATTAAGGCCCTAACGCACCTTCGTAAAAGGAGCCCTTCATTTTATGTTGGGTTTTGCAATCTTCAATTATAAAGGGCCGCGAAAAACATTTGCTCCGTTTAGTGTGCCAGAGGTAAAACAAAGTTTGAGACACTGCCCTACAACAATTGACACCTGCGAACTAAAGCTTCCATTTTTGAAAAAATTCAAAAGAAATCAAACCTCCGCTGTGGGTTAAAAGCTCTGGCACAAAGAGGACAAGGGTTATGGTAACGCCAAATGGGAAGTTCACTTTAGTTCAGTGGTTCTCAACCAGTGTTTCAAGAGGAGCAGGAGGTATGTCATCATAAATTTAAAATGGACAGTAAGGGCCATATTTTATATATAGGACCTAAACAAATGGTACCAACTAGAATGACACTAAGGCCTTCTTCTATCAAACTGCAATAGCTGAATGGCCCGCACTAAAAACTGCTGTCGCAGTTTGATAGAAGAGAGCCTTAGTGCGATTTTGCAAGGTGAATGGCCTTTTTACAGAATTGCGCTTAGCACCTATATACGTCACATAAGTTAGGTGCATCCATTTAGGCCAGCTAAAACCAGGTTTAAAGTTCCTGCACCTAAGTTATGTGCACATTGGGCATATTCTATAACAATATGTATAACTTTCAGGAAGGTCCACAATCTACCCCTGAACATGCCCCATATGCAAATTTGCAAACTGCAACTGGCGCATACTTTTTATAGAATCGTGCTTTCCCAGTTATGGGCATAACTTTTAATTAATGCCAATTAACCTCAATTACAAAGTGTTAGTTGCCAATTATCAGTGCCAATTAAGCCAGTCAATTAAGTTGTGCATGCACATGGGCTATGCACACCAATGTGTGCGCACACAGATGCCATATACAGAATTGGGGAGGGGGGGTAAAGCATGTATTTTCTTTTAACCACATGCCAGCAGGCTGAGGAGAGTCAGAGCAGGAAACCAGGTACTTGAACTCTCCATAACTACTCAATAGCTCTGTTTTCTCCCAAATCCACTAATCACTGTTTGCCGTCAACCCAAGCTGGAAAAGCTGCAGGTCTGCTTATCCCTTCCCTTCCATCAGCAACCAGTGACACTGTATTCTGAACCTCCGTGTGCTTCAAACAGTCACAGTTGGAATGCCGCTAGCCTAGTCCAGAAATATGGGCTTGTATTTCCTCCCCTGTGGCTACAATTAATGCTGCCAGCTTGGCCTAGAAATATGGAGTCTTGTTTTATCTCTTAACCATGGTCTCACCCCTTTGAACTTAATATACTACTAGAGGGAGAGGGAAGGAGAGAGAGATGCCAGACCAGGGAAGGAGGGGAGAGGTAGGTGAGAGGGGGAAGAGAATGACAGGGAGATGCAAGACCACAAAGGGGGAGGAGGGAAGAGAGATGCTAGATAGTGGGAAGGAGAGGAGAAAGATACCAGACCACCGGGAAGGGGGGAGGGAGAGGGGGGAAGAAGCTGCAAAGGGAAGGGAAGAGAAATGCAAGAAATGCTGTTTAAGAAAAGTTGGGAATAAGGGAGAAGAGGGAGGGAGGGAGGAAATGGTACATATGGATAGAGGAGAGGAGAGGTGAAGGGCAGAGGGAGGAGATGCACATTGATAGATGGGAAGGGAAAACATTACAGTAGATTTGAGAAGGAAGCAGAAAAACTGAAGGAATTTGAATATTAAAAGTTAATAGGCAAAAATTGAAGGAGAGAAAAACAGCAAATGGATAAGAAGGTCCTGAAAACACAGTTAAGAGCACAGAGAGAATTCAACCAGAGACTGGGGAAAGATGATTAGAAAAATAAAAATCATCAGACAAAGGTAGGAAAAATGACTTTATTTTCAATTTAGTGTTTGAAATATGGTGGTTTTGAGAATTTACATCAGCTGTCTATATTTTGCATTGTTCAGGAAGAAATGCATTTGTTTATGTTTCTCTAGTGTACTGTTTGCAGAGTCTGGCAACTTAGGGTTTCATTTGTGCATATTACAACTTTTAGTTTGTGGTCCTGTGTTTGCATAGCATTTACCTGTGTGACTAAGAACAGGTGTTCTGGTAGGAATGAATGTTGAGAAGCACCATTCAGTGTGCTTTGTGTAGTTTAATTTTGTGGTTAACCATTATGTATTGTTAATAAGATTATATTGTGTGTGTATATATGAAAAATGAATTGAAAAAAATGGCATTACAATTAGTACTATTATTGGGCAGGGTCTTGGGTGGAGTATGGGCAACCCCAGTCATTTTAAAAAGTTAGCTTCTATGTGTGTGAGCACAATGGATATTGTTATCCCCATAGAAACAAAGTAGGAAAAATCTGTACATCTGAATTTCCCAGGTTTTGTCACTCCATTGTCCTTTAGCTCTGTGTCCTAATGTAGTATTTTGTTAAGTGTGAACATAACATAAGAACATAAGCAATGCCTCTGCCGGGTCAGACCCGAGGTCCATCGCGCCCAGCAGTCCGCTCACGCGGCGGCCCAACAGGTCCAGGACCTGTGCAGTAATCCTCTATCTATACCCCTCTATCCCCTTTTCCAACAGGAAATTGTCCAATCATTTCTTAAACCCCAGTACCGTACTCTGCCCTATTACGTCCTATGGAAGCGCATTCCAGGTATCCACCACCCGCTGAGTAAAGAAAAACTTCCTAGCATTTGTTTTGAATCTATCGCCTTCCAATTTTTCCGAATGCCCTCTTGTTCTTTTATGTTTTGAAAATTTGAAGAATCTATCTCTCTCTACTTTCTCTATGCCCTTCATGATCTTGTAGGTTTCTATCATGTCTCCTCTGAGTCTCCGCTTTTCCAGGGAGAAGAGCTCCAGCCTCTCCAATCTTTCAGTGTATGAAAGGTTTTCCATGCCCTTAATCATTCGTGTCGCTCTCCTCTGGACCCTCTCAAGTATTGCCATATCCTTCTTAAGGTACGGTGACCAATACTGAACACAGTACTCCAGGTGCGGGCGCACCATTGCCCGAAACAACGGCAGGATGACTTCTTTTGTTCTGGTCGTAATACCATTTTTAATAATACCCAACATTCTGTTTGCCTTCTTCGCGGCTGCTGCGCATTGCGCCGTTGACTTCATTGTTGTATCCACCAGTACACCCAAATCTCTTTCAAGGTTACTTTCCTCTAATACTAATCCCCCCATTTGGTAGCTGAACATCGGGTTTTTTCTCCCTATATGCATGACCTTGCATTTCCCTACATTGAATTTCATCTGCCATTTATTCGCCCACTCCTCCAGTTTGTTTAGGTCCCTTTGTAGGTCCTCACACTCTTCCGTAGTTCTAACCCTTCTACAGAGTTTAGTATCGTCCGCAAATTTTATAACTTCACAATTCGTCCCCATTTCCAGGTCATTTATAAATATATTGAACAGCAGCGGTCCAAGTACAGACCCCTGCGGAACTCCGCTCGTGACTTTCCTCCAGCCCGAGTAGTGACCCTTCACTCCAACCCTCTGTCTCCTGCCTGCCAACCAGTGTTTGATCCATCTGTGTACGTCCCCTTCCACCCCGTGGTTCCACAGCTTCCTAAGTAGCCGCTCATGGGGTATCTTGTCAAAGGCCTTTTGGAAGTCAAGGTAAATGATGTCTACAGGTTCCCCTTTGTCCAACTGGCTGTTTACCCCCTCAAAGAAGTGCAGTAAGTTTGTTTGGCACGATCTTCCCTTGCAGAAGCCATGTTGGCTCGCTTTCATCAGCCCATTTTTTTTGATGTGCTCACAGATGCTGTCCTTTATCAGTGCTTCTACCATCTTGCCTGGAACCGATGTCAAACTTACCGGCCTATAGTTTCCCGGGTCTCCTCTTGACCCCTTTTTAAAGATAGGTGTAACATTTTCTATCTTCCAGTCCTCCGGAATCTCTCCAGTTTTCAAGGATAGGTTGCAAACTCGTTGGAGTATTCCCGCTATCTCATTTCTTAGTTATTTTAGTACCCTAGGGTGGATTCCGTCCGGGCCTGGTGATTTGTCGCTTTTCAATCTATCTATCTGTTGGAGGACATCCTCATGGCTCACCTCTATTGCTGACAGTTTTTCTTCTTGGTCACCATGGAAGATCACGTCGGGTTCCGGTACACTGGATGTGTCCTCGCTTGTGAAGACTGACGAAAAGAATTTGTTTAACCTGTCGGCTACCTCTTTTTGCTCCTTTATCACTCCCTTTTTGTCTCCATCATCCAACGGTCCTACTTCCTCCCTCGCTGGTTTCTTCCCCTTAACATATCTGAAGAATGATTTGAAGTTTTTTGCCTCCCTGGCCAGTCTCTCTTCGTATTCTCTTTTCGCTCTCCTAACCACTTGATGACATTCTCTTTGGCGTTTCCTGTGTTCATTCCAGTTTTCCCCAGTTTGGTCCTTTTTCCATTTCCGGAATGATTTTTTCTTGTCTCCTATCGCTTTCTTCACCTCATTGTTTATCCATGCGGGGTCTTTTGTTCGGTTTTTTTTGCACCCTTTTCTAAATCTGGGGATGTACATATGTTGTGCTTCTTGCACTGTGCCCTTGAATAGAGACCAGGCTTGCTCTACAGTTTCTGTTTTCCTTGAGCTGTTTCTAAGTTTTTTTCTTACCATTGCTCTCATAGCATCATAGTTCCCTTTCTTGAAGTTGAACGTTGTCACTGTGGTTCTCTTCCCTTTTGCTGTACTTACTCCTAATTTGTATTGGATCATGTTGTGATCGCTGTTTCCTAGTGGTCCTACTACTTCCACTTCTTTTGCAGGTCCCCCTATTCCATTGAGGATTAGGTCAAGAGTGGCATATCCTCTTGTTGGTTCCTTGACAAGCTGATCCATAAAGCAGTCCCTCACAGCCTCTAAGAATTCTGTTTCCCTCGCACAGTTTGAGTTTCCAATATTCCAGTTTATCCCGGGGTAGTTAAAATCTCCCATTACTGTCACATTCCTGTTGTTGCCTTCCCGCCTCAATTCTGCTGCCAGATCTTTGTCGTTTGCTTCAGTTTGTCCAGGTGGACGATAGTATAGACCCCACCCCGGATGAGGGAATGGAGTCTTTTATGTATAGTGCTATTCCTCCACCCTTCTTGTGGGTCCTGTCTCTTCTATAGAGTTTGTACCCTGGCAGCACTACGTCCCATTGGTTATCCTCATTCCACCATGTTTCCGTGATTCCAATGATGTCTAGGTTTTCTTTTTTGGCTATGGCTTCTAATTCTCCCATTTTGGTCTTTAGGCTCCTTGCATTAGCGTACAAGCAATTTAAGTCCTGGTCTTTTCTTTTCTCTGCTGGTTTTACATGTGTTTTGCTCCTCTTACCATCCCCTAGTTGGGCTGCCAGTCCCTCATTTCTGTTCCTTTCTTCCTCATTTTTTGGTGTATCTTTTCTGTTCCTTTCTTCCTCATTTTTTGGTGTATCTTTTTCGTCTGCAACCTGATTTCCTGATCTCTCCTGTTCCTCTAATTTTATCTGTTTGCCCTTTTTGTTGGTCAACAGCTTCTGTTGTTCGTCTCTTGCCTGTTCCCAGCATTTTTCCCGCTCAGTATCTTCTTTGGATACTCTTGTCCGAACCGTCGACGTCAGGTCGACTATCTGCTTTCCCCTTCTTCTCAGTTTAAAGCCTGCTCAATTCCTCTCTTGACGTTGTTTGCTAGCAGTCTCGTTCCTGCCTTGCTCAGGTGTAGTCCGTCCCTCCTGAAGAGCTTGTTCTTCCCCCAAAATGTTGTCCAGTTTCTTACAAAAAGGAATCCTTCTTCTTCGCACCATCTCCTCAACCAAGCGTTTATTGCTTGTAGCTCGGTCTGCCTCTTCACGTCTGCCCTCGGTACTGGCAGAATCTCTGAGAATGCTATCTTCTGTGTCCTCAGCTTCAGTTTCCTTCCTAGGATCTTAAACTGTTCAATTAGCGTAGTCCTGCTGTAATTTCTCCTGTTGACATCATTTGTTCCCACGTGGATTATCACTGCTGTCTCTTCTGCTTCCGCGCCATCCAGGATCCTCTCGATTCTGTCGGTGATGTCCTTCGTTCTTGCTCCTGGGAGACAGGTCACTAGCCGATCCTCTCTCCCTCCTGCTACGTGACTGTCCACTTCTCTCAGGATTGAGTCTCCCACGACGACTGCAGATTTCTCTTTCTTCAGCTTCCTCACTGGTCTCAAATCTGTATCCTCGGCGTGGTTCAGTCCTTCTCTTCCAGGGTACCCACCAGTCTTCACCCTCTCTGCTTGCATGAATCTTCCATGTGATCCTTCATCCTCGGCGTCCGTTGGCCCCTGTCTTCCATCTGTTGGCCCATGTCCTCCATCTTGTGTAGCCGTAGCTTCCTCGCTCCAGCGCTGCTGATGATCCTGCTCTTCTACCTGCCTGTAGGCCTCCTCGATGAATCTTTCGAGCTCCCTTACTTGCTCCTTGATGTGGCATTCTCCTGCAGGGTCTTCAGTTGTCTCGAAAAGTGCTTCTGAGATGTGGAGTCCCTCCAGCTCTTGAACCCTGCACTGCAGTCGACCAACTTCCTTCTTCAGGCTTTCCAGTTCCTGACACCGACTGCATATGTGCATTGAGCATGCAGGATATACTGTATCTTCTTGTGTTGGGGGATTACAAATTTTCAATGAATATTAATCACACCTTGAAAATCATTTTTTAAAGGCATTGGAATTTACACTACAAAACCTAGTTTAATGAGATGTTTGGTTTTTTTTAAACATTTCCTAGTATGAACTATCATTTACTTTAGAGAAATAATCTTGCTACTGACCTGTTTTATTAGAATATAATAGACCAGTAGCAAATCAGTCTGGGATTTTTTCACAATTCATAAGTCATTTCTTTTATGATGTCTTGTATTGTTGATTTTTTTTTTTTTTTTTGCAAGCAAGCAATTTATTTTCCTTTCAGAGACCCTGGGGGCCTGAAATTGAAAGCGAGTTACCGGTATGTTCTTGCTGGCAGGAAGTGCATGCTTGACTCGCTGATGTCTCTGTTTTCATCGCTTTGGTAGATAAAATCAGGCTCCTTAAAATGAATAAAAAGCAAACTTTCATCCATAGAAAACTGGACCAGAACTGAGGTGGGAGAAAGGACTTAGGGGCCCTTTTACTAAACTACTAAGCATTAACACATACCTAATGCAGCTACAAATAGAGTACCATGGGATATGCTCAGACATCCTGAGGTCACTGTGAAATCTGCATGTGCTAACTATGCATTAAAACATTTTTGAATTTTTATTTTTTATGAATGGGCATTCCTGCACTTACTACTTAGCGTATCTATATTACCATGCACTAACTGGTTAGTGCATGGATAATGCAGGATCCCTTACTGCCGCCAAATGGGGGGCGATAAATGGCCATGCACTAATGCCCCAAATAGTAAAGCTTCATTTTTATAGTGAAGGTAACAATGGCCTTAGCATACAGGAAAGAGTGCACTAAGTTAATTATTTACTCCAGCTTAATCATGTAGAGCCCCTTTTACAAAGCCACAGTAGCGATGCTTCCTCGGTAAATAATAATAATAGCTTTATTTATATCCCGTCAGACCTTTTCAGTTCAAGACGGTGTGCAATAAAGGAGAGGTACAATGTGGATAGGATACTGTGGGTGCACCAAAGCCCATTCAATTCCTGGATTTTTTAGATGGACACATTTTATATATATATATTTTGTAGATTGACACCTTTACCTCTGAGAAAGGGTTTTCATTTGAAGCCAAAACACGGACCGTGTTGGGTCCGGCAGCAAAGAAAATGGACTTTGTATTTGTGATATGTTTTAATACATAATTATATTTAATTAACCTCATTGTTCCTAAGGCTGATGTGCACACAATCCCTTCCCCACTTGTTTCTTTGTTCTGGTTAGTCTGACGGGGGGTTGTTTTTCCTGTTCTTGTGGATTATATTTACAGCGGCAGCATCACTACCATTTTGGCAGCATCACTACAGTGGCTTAGTAAAAGGGACACTCGGTGGTGATATTCAACCACTAAACTGATAAATTATTACTCCCTTCCCCCTCCTCCCCACACACACACACCAAGAAAGTCTGTGGTAGATGGCTGCATTTTTTTTAATGCCAGTCACCATGGACAAAACAATTTTGGATATTCAGTGGTAGTAGTGACTGCTGCTGAACATCTGGATACTGTGCTGGGTGTCCAGCCCTCCAGGTGGCATTCAGCCGCTATCCGGATTACTTATCTGAATACGCTAAGGACAATTTTGCTGCCCCAACTTATCCAGCTAGTTATCTGGGTACGGTGCTGAAAATCATCACCACGCAGCGACTCTGGTCTCCGTCCCAACCCCACCCACAGACCATCATTTTGATAAATGCTTCTAAATAGCGCCCCTTCGCATTTAAAGTTAGGCCAGATTCTAATGGATAAGCCTCTGCATGTTTCCGGGTCAGAGGTATGTTCAGTGGCATTGGTAAATGGATAGTGTCACTGAATACAGGATTAAAACTAAGCTGGTGCTGCCACTTAATTGTAGAGAGAGGCAACTGAAATGTCGAGCCCTAAATTTCTAACCTGACTTTTGCAGTCATTCTGACCCTTAATTTTCCTTGATCCGCAAATGTTTTGTTTGTTGGGGTTTTTTTGTTTTGGGGTTTTTTTTGTTTGTTTGTTTCCGTCTGCACTTTTCCATCATTGGTGTCTATCCTCCTCAATGTGTGATTATTGCTGTTTTGTCTTATCCCCCTCCCCCTCTTTGTCCATAGGCTGTTTGCAGAAGATTTCAGTGTGGATTCCTCCTATACACAGTAAGTTAGTCCTGCATGAACGCATGTGCTTCAAGCATACTCCTGGAGTTGGAGAAACGAGGGAAAACTTTTGCTCAACTATAAAACTTAAAGAGTCCTTTTACTAAGGCGTGCTAGCCACGTCCAAAGACTATAATGGACGCGTTAGCGTTTAGCGTGCGCTAAAATGGCTAGGGCGCCTTAGTAAAAGGACGCTTTAATGAGCTGGCTTAGGAGAACGTTCTTGCTACTGAAGCTGCATGAAGAGCTCTGCAAACAAAGCAGCTCAAACCAAAAGCAGAAAACAAGTCCCACATTCCATCAGCAAACCTTCAAGAGATAATCCACAGCTCACTTGGATACATATTTATATCACAAACTATTTAGTGGGGTTAGGACTAAAGAGGACTGTGAAGATTTACAAAGGGACCTGAACAAACTAGGGGAGTGGGCGACAAGATGGCAGATGAAGTTCAATGTAGAGAAATGTAAAGTCCTGCATGTAGGACACAGACACCCGAAGTACAGCTATACGATGGGAGGGTTGTTATTGGGTGAGAGTACCCAAGAAAGGGACTTGGGGGTAATGGTGGACGAGAAAATGAAGCCGTCGGCACAGTGCGCAGTGACCGCTAAGAAGGTGAATAGAATGCTAGGTATAATCAAGAAAGGAATTACAACCAGAACGAAAGAAGTTATCCTGCCGTTGTATCGGGCGATGGTACGTCCGCATCTGGAGTACTGCGTCCAATATTGGTCGCCGTACCTTAAAAAGGATATGGCGATACTCGAGAGGTTTCAGAAGAGAGCGACACATTTGATAAAAGGTATGGAAAACCTTACATACACTGAAAGATTGGAGAAACTGGGACTCTTTTCCCTGGAGAAGTGGAGACGTAGAGGGGATATGATTGAGACCTATAAGATCATGAAGGGCATAGAGAAAGTGGAGAGGGACAGATTCTTCAAACTTTTGAAAAATAAAAGAACAAGAGGGCACTCGGAAAAGTTGAAAGGGGACAGATTCAGAACGAATGCTAGGAAGTTCTTCTTTACCCAGCGTGTGGTGGACACCTGGAATGCGCTTCCAGAGGGTGTAATAGGGCAGAGTACGGTACTGGGGTTCAAGAAAGGATTGGACAATTTCCTGCTGGAAAAGGGGATAGAGGGGTATAGATAGAGGATTACTATTCAGGTCCTGGACCTGATGGGCCGCCGCGTAAGCGGACTGCTGGGCACGATGGACCCCTGGTCTGACCCAGCAGAGACACTGCTTATGTTCTTAACCCATTAAAAACATTAGTCTTTGAAAGTAAAATCCATGTAGCCAGACTAAGGGCTCCTTTTACTAAGCTGTGATAGCGTTTTTAGCACGTGCAGAATTTTAGCATATGCTAAACCCGCGCTACGCAGCTAGAACTAACGCCAGCTCAATGCTGGCGTTAGCATCTAGCATGCATGGCAATTTAGCGCACACTAAAACCGCTATCGCAGCTTAGTAAAAGGAGTCCTAAGAGATGTTGCAAGCCTCAATGGGGATTTTGCACTGAAGGAACTTGAATATGAATCTTAGAGAGATGCATACCCAGGGAGCATGTGATTGGCACATACTCTATGAAGCCAAATAAGTACTTTCCTTTATAGAATACTAGTGTAATTGAATATATAATCACGGCTTCAGGACAAAAACTCTTTTTTTTTTCTCTTTTTGTTATTTTTATATCAATATCATCAAATATTCTTCCACAAGTCTTCAAATATTCTTATTAACTTCACTTCACAATCTTTAGTCGTTTGTATAAGCAATATTCTTATGCAAAGATATTAATAGTGGAGGATTAACCTCAGTGGCTACACCTGAACTTACTATTTCATTTTAGTTCAGGCTTAATGTAGCTAGCCTCCTCATCAGTTGGCCTCCATCATCCATATCAGGGATCTCAAAGTCCCTCCTTGAGGGCCGCAATCCAGTCGGGTTTTCAGGATTTCCCCAATGAATATGCATTGAAAGCAGTGCATGCACATAGATCTCATGCATATTCATTGGGGAAATCCTGAAATCCCGACTGGATTGCGGCCCTCAAGGAGGGACTTTGAGACCCCTGATCCAAAGGACCCTCAGCCACAAGAGGGCATCCGCTCAAACTCAGGGGCGGGAAATTTCATGGCGACACCAGGAAATATTTCTTCACCGAGAGAGTGGTTGATCCTTGGAACGAGCTCCCGGTGCAGGTGATTGAGGCAAACAGCATGCAAGAATTTAACAGCAAATGGGATGCCCATGTGGGATCCCTTAGAGGGTTAAGCCAAGGGAACCTGTCACCAGGAGTGGGATCCCTAGGATAGTAGACTTGGGGGTGGGTCATTAGAGTGGGCAGACCTGATGGGCTATGGCCCTTATCTGCCGTCATCTTCTATGTTTCTATGTTACATACTTATTAATTTTTTTATATTATTTTTTAATCTTAAATAGTGAGAAAACTATAACTTATCTTTCATTTTATATATAAAAGCTGAAAGCTGCACTTATAAGGGAACACCTGCGCCAGCCATAAAGATGATGTATATGCTCATCAAAAAGAAATTTAGTGCAAAAAGGACTGGGACCGAGGACAAACACCTATTTCCTCTCTCTCAAAGTTTTAGAATATGACCTTAGGAAAGCCTCCTCCCCCCTCCCCCCCTTGAATCAGAACTGTCCCAGTTATATTTCCAGTGTCTTTCCCGCCAGAATTTAAAATTGTGGCCGACGGACTTCCTTGCCTCAGTCACCTCAAGCCCCAGCTAATCAGGTTTGAGGACCCACTATATATAAAGACAGACTGCAGACCTCACAGCACACTCCAAAGAAAGCCACAGCATGATGGCTGAAACATCGGTTCTACTTACCCAAACGCGGTTCAACTGCAATAATGATGTATATTCTTATGTTTATTTTCAGAGATAGATGCCTAACTTAGAGTATTTTATAAGCTCTCTCTCAGATTCTGTAGATAGCACCCAAACTGGGGTATGTTGCTGAGATGTGAATGCAAATTAATTGGTTAATGAGCTCCTAATCATTAATGAGTGGGTGCTGACAGCCAATTGTTGATGTTTAGAAACATAGAAGATGACGGCAGAAAAGGGCCATAGCCCAACAAGTCTGCCCACTCTATTGACCCACCCCCCTTGATTTTACCTCTTTAGAGAACCCACGTGTGTATCCCATTTCTTTTTAAAATCCGGCACACTGCTGGCCTCAATCACCTGAAGTGGAAGTTCATTCCAATGATCAACCACCCTTTCGGTGAAGAAATACTTCCTGGTGTCGCCGTGAAATTTCCCACCCTTGATTTTCAGTGGATGCCCTCTTGTGGCCGAGGGCCCTTTAAGAAAGAAGATATCATCTTCTACCTCGATACGGCCCGTGATATATTTAAACGTCTCTATCATGTCACCTCTCTCTCTCTACGTTCCTCGAGTGAGTATAGATGCAATTTATTCAGCCTTTCCTCATACTGGCACTCATTAAAATACTGGCACTCATTAAAATTTGAATGCATATCTGGCTGCACACTATTCTATGAGGCATGGCGCCTAACTCTAATAGCATATAACTCAAAAACGGGTGTAACCATGGGCAAGTTGGGGTGTTCTGAAAAGTTATGCATGTTGCCATATTGGAGCATCAAGCCCAGTATCCTGTTTCTAGCAGTGGTCATCCCGGGTCACAAGTACAAGGAGAAAAAAAAGATTTTATGTTGCTTATCTTAAGAATAAGCAGTGGATTTCCCAAGCCATCGTAATAATAGCTTATGGTCTTCTCTTTTAGGAAATTATCCAAACATTTTTAAAATCCTGCTAAGCTAACTGCTTTCACCACATTCGTTGGCAACAAATTACAGAGACAAGAAATATTTTCTCTGGTTTGTTTTAAATCTATTACTTTGCAGATTAATTGCATGCTCCCTAATTCTAATATTTGTAGAAAGAATAAAGAAGCAATCCCTGAACAGTAAAGCAAAACAATACCTGGTGGTCTAGTAGTGCCCAGTGCCCACCTCCCATCAACATACCAAAATCCCAGATGATTTAGTGCGTCCTCTCCCTTCCCCATCCCAACATCTCCACCTCTGACTGTAAAAGATACCTTCCTGGTGTTTAGTGGCACCCACTTCCCCAGGTCTGAAGGCAGGAGCAATGCCCACTCACTCCTACCTCTGGTGCCATCATCTTCAAAAGGGCGGTTCTCTGCCCCCATTGCAGGATATTGTGGGATGCATTGAGCAGGTCCAGTTACCCATATAAGGGAGGGATTTAATTCTAAAATGGAACCTTCAATATTTGGTTTGCATCCTCTTATTAAGCAAACTTCTGTTTATCCCACTGTTCAAAGGAGACATAACATAGTAACATAGTAGATGACAGCAGATAAAGACCCGAATGGTCCATCCAGTCTGCCCAACCTGATTCAATTTAAATTTTTTAATTTTTTTCTTAGCTATTTCTGGGCAAGAATCCAAAGCTCTACCCGGTTCTGTGCTTGGGTTCCAACTGCCGAAATCTCTGTTAAAACCTACTCCAGCCCATCTACTATGAATATTATGAATTTTTGGAAATCAATTTGGGACCAAATTAATAATTTATTAGAGAACCCAGTGGCATTATCCCATGATACTGTGATATTTGGTATGGAAATGAGAGCAAAAAGTCAGATTTCTGCTAACAACAATAAATTATTACTAATAATGACTGGGGTTGCAATTCAGCAAATTACATATAATTGGAAGGATTGGAAGAGATTAAATTATAACTTTTGGTGGAATTCTTTATGCCATATCTATAAAATGGAAAGATTTATTGCTTTACAAAGGGGATACTTTAAGAAATTTCAGGATGTGTGGAAACCATTAACAAAATATTGTAAGGATTAAGTAAAATTATTTCCCTTTTAATTATCAGTTCAGGATATAGGGAGGGGAGTATTTTTCTTATTACATATATTATATAATAATGGAAGATATGGATGGGAAAGGGGAAGGGATAAAATTTATATAATGTACCAATGATTGTTTATAAGTGATATATTTATTGTTACTGTGAATGAATATATTTTACACTTAATGTAATTTTGAAAATGAATAAAGAATATAAAAAAACAAAAATAAAACCTACTCCAGCCCATCTACACCCTCCCAGCCAATGAAGCCCTCCCCAGCCCATCCCCCACCAAACGGCCATACACAGACACAGACCGTGCAAGTCTGCCCAGTACTGGCCTTAGTTCAATATTTAATATTATTTTCTGATTCTAGATCCTCTGTGTTCATCCCACGCAGTTTTACTCTCCACCACCTCTCTCGGGAGCACTTTCCAGGCATCTACCACCCTCTCCGTAAATGGAGAAAGCTAGGGTCCAGTTTACAATGGAAGTCTTATGGCACCCATAGTTATGACTTGCCACACTCATTTTTCTAAGAAAGCAGTAGGCAGTGTGTGCATGCTTGCACTCAGGACAGCTTGCACATAGGAAAAATTTCATCTGAAACTGCAGTTAAAACCATGTTAAAAATGAGCTAGTACAGATGCCAATATGCAATCACAATAATGAATGACTTCTGCACTTCGTGAAATTAAAACTGTGTAAAATGTGGCTATGAGCAAACAAATATTGATTGGTACAGCACCGAATTTGCATGAAATTAATAGAGTTCTCTCTCCATGCTTGCAGCCAGATCAGAATTAAGGCATAGGCAAACTAGGCATGTGCCTAAGGCTTGGAGTTTTAGGATGAAACTTCTCAGATTCAGATATCAAGTTTCAAGTTTATTTATTCTTAATGAATCGCCTATTTTAAATCACTAAGCGATGTACAAAGCCTTAATACATACAAATTGATACCTTAACACATACAAAATAAATGTTATTGACAATATAAAGTAAAATTTTCTTAAATATTAAACATACTTAATTACATACATATATTAAAATGGCTTCCAAGTCAGATTGTTGCCTTAGTAAGTCTTTTGCTGGCAGAAAGAATTATGGGGAGGGGGCGCCAAAACCACTGCTGCCTATCTATCCCCCTCCCTTCCCCCTCATCGCCTGTGCATCGTCTTCCAGTTAACAGGAGGAGTTGGCAAGCACAGATTCTTGCCAAAGCTTCCTGCTTTACCAGTTTTTCTCTGTAGTGAGAACCATGCAGGTCTTCATTTGAGGACATTTTCAAATGTATTGATTGATTGATTAATTTTAATTCATTTTTATATCCCGTCCTCCCCAGAGAGCTCAGAACAGGTTACAAGGTAACATACGTAACAATTAAACAAAAGCGAGATAGAGAATTAAGGCAGTGTGGGCTACAGTGAAAATCGTCTAATATGCGCATGAGTCCAGTCTTTCATTTGAAAGGAAGCTCTGGAATGAGAGGGCATAGGATGAAGTTAAGAGGTGATAGGCTCAGGAGTAATCTAAGGAAATACTTTCTTACGGAAAGAGTGGTAGATGTGTGAAACAGTCTCCCGGAAGAAGTAGTAGAGACAAAGACTGTCTGAATTCAAGAAAGCGTGGAATAGGCACATGGGATCTCAGAGAACGAGATAATGGTTACTGCGGATGGGCAGACTGGATCTACCATTTGGCCTTTATTTGCCATCATGTTTCTATGTAATACAGTTGTTCATCGTAAATTAGCAAATACAGAACGACGAGGATTTTTAACATACAGATAGTTCATCTTACATTAGCGTGTTTATATTATGATGAGAGCGTAGCGTCACAAAAGGATTAATCCTGCTTTGCTTTACCACTGAGGTTTTGCAGACTGGGCTCAGTGCATGGGTTCTTACCATTATGCCCTGTTTTTTTTTGCCCATAAATGTTTTTCTGTTTTATTTCCTTCCTTATGCTCAGCTGCTAGAGCCAGCAGGCCAGAGGCATTTCACTCACATCAGAAAGCTGACTGTGGATTGTTCGACATTACAACAGTTAAAAGCTTTGAAATAATTTGTGATATTAGCATGACAATACAAGCTTGGGAAAAGGGATTGGAAAATGAAAAAAATAATGCTTTAACACTGTAGAGGTTTCACACCTGATGGATAATGAGCCTCTTTTGCTAAGCTGTCTGTGGGTTCCTTTCTACGTGCTTGAATCTGAAATATCTGGGGAGCAGGCACATAGCCAGACCTCCAATTTCAGGGGGCGGCAGAGCAAAAGGGGGGGTCACAAAATTTTGCCTCACCCTGCCACCTCTCTTTGTCCTCCTGCTGGTGAGAGTTCCCAACCCTGCCAACAGAAGTGGTGCTCCCACCTGCAACCTCTTCCCCCAGCGCATGAATGGCAGAACCCCTCCTCCTTTGCATGCTCAATTTAGCAAAAACTGAGCAAGTGTGGTGTAAGGGAAGCTTGTTGCAGTGGCAACAGTGGTTGTGAGCACTTCTACTGGAGAGGTATGGGGACCCCTGCTAGCCAAAGGTCCCAAATACAAGACCCCCTTCCCCCATGGTTGCACCTCTGCTGTGGAAAGTGCATCTACACACATTTCTGTATCCACGTATCTTCTAAAGGTAAAAATCATACACTCATGCTTATCACAAAATCTACAAGATAAAGCATGGGGTAAGGGAGACCCAGCAATGTTTTTCCTTTATATTTTCTCTAGGCTGTGATTTGTTTTATGTGTGTAACAATTAGCAAATAGAAGAGCAGGATTTATAATACATAATTCAAGGACTGGTATGATGCTTCAGAATTAATGAAAAACTCTTCACATTCACCTGGGATGTAGCTTGAATGAAATATTTTTCTGCTTTTGGAACTTATGGCTGTACTCAATATGTGTTTAATTCAGTGAAATCTGTTGTTATGCAGAATCTGGTTTGATTTGTTCATTATGGTTTAGAACTTACTTGCACAGAGAGAAATCTGAGAAGAAACCTTGCATTCTCCTATATCAAACAACAAAAGCCATGACTTTGATGTTCAAAAGGTTTGTCCCACTTACATTGGGAGTTGCCAGACAAACCTTGTCCTTTCAAATCTCCAGGTTGCTCAATGCTTAACTTTTGCCTGTACAAATTTATTCCTGGATAGGAAAGTGATTCTGGGGGGTCATTCCCAGCACATAATTCAACTTTGACATGTCAGTGCTAATAATAATAATAATAGCTTTATTTTGTATACCGCAATACCAGAAGCAGTTCAGAGTGGTTTACAGAGGAAGAGACTGTACACAGACAGAGAATGTTGTACACAGACAGAGAATATTGTCAATTACATTGGTAGAGTAGTCGGATATGCAATAAGTATGTTGGAGAACAACAAGGCAGGGAGGAGTCGGAGAAATTTGTCAGAGGTAGGTTTTGATTGATTTCTTGAAGGCTTGGTAGGACGGTGCATTAGGAATGAGGGTGGATAGACATTTGTTCCATTTGCCTGCTTGGAATGACAGTGTTCTATCAAGGAATCTTTTGTAGATACAGCCCTTCAGGGAGGGGAAGGCAAACAGGTAGGTATTACGTGTGCGGGAGGTGCCTGGAAATACAAAGTGGTGCGACAGGTAGATCGGGGATGAACCTGTAATCGTTTTGAAGCAAAGGCAGGCGAACTTGAAGATGACCCTTGCCTCCATTGGCAGCCAGTGAAGTTTTCTGTAGAATGGACTTACATGGTCCAATTTTTTTGAGCTAAATGCAATCAACCCAAGTGGTCAAACTATCCTGTACTCATATATAAAGTAATTACCACTTCATATGAGGAATACACTATGTATATAACATAATGCTATTCAGAAACATGGCCTCAGATTCGGAGCCTACGCATAGTCCTATCATGGACTGAGCGGTCAGCGTATTGTTACAGCTCCATACTCCAGTCATAGGCGTGCTTTAAGACTGCCAAATTTTCTCAATCACCAGTGAAATGGCGCCAGCGTTCGTTTTATACATCCAACAACATAATTAATCACGTGTTACTAAGACAGCACATCATAACGCATTAAAGAGACAACACATCAAATGTTCATAAAAAAAAGATAAATAAAACTATCTTATCAAAATCTACTGGCAAAAATGGGCATGGAATTTTTTCATTAAAAGTGATCATCATTGAGGTTGTTACCCAGAGCAGCAGAGGGGGTGATTTTAAACGTTATTTAGCCCAGCATGAACAACGCTGGATAAATCGTTTAGGCACTTTAGATCCTGAGGGCCTTAATATGAATTTAGAATGGCAACATTTTTGATAATTGTCTTGATTTACTCAATACTGATGCCCATTTTTGCCAGTAGATTTTGATAAGATAGTTTTATCTATCCTTTTTTATGAACATTTGATGTGTTGTCTCTTTAATGCGTTATGACGTGCTGTCTTAGTAACACGTGATTAATTACGTTGTCGGATGTATAAAACGAACGCTGGCGCCATTTTACTGGTGATTGAGAAAATTTGGCAGTCTTAAAGCACACAGTGAGTATCTTTCTGTTTTCTGCTCAAATTAAGTTTGGATG
The DNA here is from genome assembly GCF_902459505.1 of Geotrypetes seraphini. NCBI lineage: Eukaryota > Metazoa > Chordata > Amphibia > Gymnophiona > Dermophiidae > Geotrypetes > Geotrypetes seraphini. The sequence continues at coordinate 64,375,244 of NC_047093.1, read as the reverse complement.
TAACACTAATTGCTTTATTTTGTTGTCGATGCCTTAATGCCTTTTTGCTAGTGGCCCTGACGCAGTGGACCTAAATTGGTGTCCACGAAACGCTGGCCGCGTCGGCTCAGATAGGCAATGGCTTATATAGGCAATATATCAACTAAAGAACGGGATGCTCAAGCTACAATGAAAACTGCTTGAGATAAGTAACTCAGTTGCCTATTAAGCGAGTAGTACACTTTGTATATGTTTCAAGCTAATAGTCTAAACTTTGTAAGATTGGATTTTTATCACTATATTTAAAGTGCACTTAAGAATAGTTTGGACTTTTAGTACAATATTTAAGCTTCACTTATAAAAAATTTTTTTTTTAAATTTAATCTGAGATGTGTGGCCTATGACTGGAGTATGGAGCTGTAACAATACGCTGACCGCTCAGTCCATGATAGGACTACGCGTAGGCTCCGAATCTGAGGCCATGTTTCTGAATAGCATTATGTTATATACATAGTGTATTCCTCATATGAAGTGCCAATTTTTTTGAGGCCAAAAATAAGGTTGACGGGAGTATTCTGTATGATTCTCAGACATTTGATGATTTTCTTAAGGGAACCCAAGTATATGATATTACAGTAGTCTAAGGTGCTTAGGATTAGTGACTGAACCAGCAATCGAAAGGAGAGGAAGTCGAAATAGTGTTTGATGGTGCGGAGTTTCCAGAGAATGCAAAATCATTTTTTAATCTAGGCATTGGTGTGCTCTTCAAATGTCAGGCATTGGTCCAAGATGACTCCTAGGATTTTGATGGTAGGGTTGATTGGGTAGGTTAGCCGTTTAATTTCAGAGAGGTATTCGTTAGTTTGTGATTGGGACTTGCCAGGAAAAGCTTAGTTTTTTCTGGATTTAGTTTTAGTTTGAATTGAGTGGTCCATTGTTCTACCTTAGTGAGAACAGAAGAGGTGAGTTGTTCAATCTCTTGTGTCAGTGAGGTTATGGGGATTATGATTGTAATGTCATCTGCATAAATGTATGATTTCAGATTTAGATCGGATAGCATATGTCCCAAAGATGCCATGTAGACGTTGAATAGAGAAGGAGAAAGAAGGGAGCCCTGTGGGACTCCGCAGGGGTTGCTCCAGGATTGGGAATAAGTTTCATTGCTGTAGACTTGGTAAGTGTGATTTTTTTTTAAGAAGCCTGTGAATCAGGTTAGTACCTGGCCCGAGATACCAATGGAATTGAGGCATCTGATCAGAATGTCATGATCAACAAGGTCAAAGGCACTGCTTAGGTCGAATTGGAGGTGATCAGTCAACGACGCTAAGACAGTTTTTGTGCTGTAATTTTTGCAAAATCCTGATTGAGAGTCATGAAGGATGTTAAACTTTTCTAGGTATTCCATAAGGTCAAGACCTTCCATTAGTTTAAGGAAGATAGGAATATTGGTGATGGGTCTATAGTTGGCAGCTGAGGAGGCAGGTTCTTTGGGGGTTTTGATGATAGGAGTCACAAGAATATGGCCGAGTTCCAACGGGAAGTAGTCAGTGGACAGGCAGAGAGAGATCCAGTTGAAGAGTTCAGCTTTGAATGGGAAGGGGGCTGTTGTCATGATAGTCGGTGGACAATTATCTAGTAGGCAGTTGGATTTTGCTTGAGGAATTGGTTCCAGTTTGGGTTTTTGAAATGATTCCAGATCATATCTGAAGCTGAGCCTTCGCTTTCAGGGGCAGATAGATTGATTGAAGGGTCAGTGCTTGTAGTTACGAGAGACATTTTCAGAGTGCGAATTTTTTTGGCGAAGTGGTCGGCTAGGTTTGCAGCAGAGGGTGGGAGATCTGTGTGGGAACATTTATGTAGATCAATATCACATAGGGAATTGACTATTTTGAAGAGTTCTTTGCTGTTCAGCGAAGGAGAATTGATTTTTTGGGAGTAATGTTTGCAATGCTTTTCTTTAAGTATTCTTTTGTACTCTTTAACTTTTAGATGCCAGTTGTACCTGTCATTGTCTTTTCCTGATTTGCACCATATTCTTTCTAATTTATGTACTTCACGTTTTAGAGCTAATAGGTTGGCATCAAACCAGTTGACTGATAAACGATGTCTTTTTTTTTACATGCTTTCAGTGGTGCAATGTCGTTGAGAACCTGATTACTGAAATTTTTCCAACCTAGGATGAAATTTGGGTCTGAATCAGAGATGGATATTAGGCTGTAGTGTGACCAAAATTCCACTGGGTTTAGTTGTCCTCTAGTCCATATCATTTTCTCTTTGTGATTGATCCTAGGGTTCATTTTGGTTAATTTTTTGCGCCACTGTAATTCAAAATTACATAGGAGGTGGTCTGACCAAGGAGTGTTGGCCCAGGTTACGCCATTAAAGCTTACACTGGGGGTGGTTTGGGCACTAGAAAGAAATGTGATCAAATCTAAGTGATGACCTTTCCTATGAGTTTTTGTCGGGGGCGGTTTGGAGAAACCTAGAGATGTGAGGAAGGAAAGTAGATCTGCAACATTGGTGTTTTCTTCCTGCTCGAGGTGTAGGTTGACATCACCGGCAAGAAGATTGTAGGCACCGGCTACAGAATTTGTAAGGAGGAATTCGTAGAAATCTTCTTTAGCTAGGTTCCATTTGTTGGGGGGGGTATAGAATATTGTGACGATCAATATTTAGTGATGACCAGAGTTACCTGCATAACTCCAGTTGGCCAGACTGCAGGCCTAAAATTAAACTTTAGACTGGATGCTCAGCATGAATTTATTGGAATAAATTAATTTTATCAGGGTAAAATTAATAGGAAATAGTTCTTGGTCTGACTTGAGGCCAGAACTCAAACAACAAGTCCATTAATCCCCAGAGAAACTGCATAAATGAACCCAAACTGACCTACAATGCATTCCGATAATCAATTACGGTAATTCGACAAATTAATTGACTAAAACAGATGACCCTCTCTCACTATGATATTCCCCGCTGTAAACGCTAATTCAGTTTCTCAGATAACTCCAATTTTCATGTATTCTTTACCCATGGAACTCCAATTAGTATGTTAACTTTTCAATTTTATGCTTCCCGTTATTCTCTGACTGGCCAGCCTTCTTTCAATGTGAACCGCCTAGAAGTCGCTTGACTATGACAATATAGAAAAATAAAGTTATAATTATTATTATTAGATATAAACACATGTCTGCACTATGGGCTCCTTTTACTAAGGTGCGCTAGCGTTTTTAGCGCGCGCTGCAGATTAGCGCGCGCTGCCCCCCGCGCTACACGTAAAAATCAATGGTGACGTTAGCATCTAGCGTACGCGGCAATGCAGCGCGCACTAAGCGCATGATAAAACCGCTAGCGCACCTTAGTAAAAGGAGCCTCTATGTCTCACAAAAAGATCTGAGGTAGAGAAAGCCACTATTGACGTAAGCTTCCTATAGGTATAAATCTACAGGGCCATTTATACTCATGGGACTGCTCTACAAAATGGGTGGAGATAGTGAATCAATAGGCTAAATCACAGCTTACTTTAAAAAAAATGCCATGTTGGGACTGCCAGATAGATGTTCCTGTCCTTGTTTGTTTTTTTTTGTTATTCAGAAACTGGACTTTGCAAAATATCCATCTCAGAGCCATAATTGAACAGGAAATCTAGACGTTTTTCTGTGATTATGCCTGGGGGTGGGGTTGGATATTATGAGCAAGAGGGTTTTTTGGGGGAGGAACTTCAATGTTTTTTTTGAAAATGCCCCCATAGTCGTCTTCTTTTTAACCTTATCTTGCCTTTCCTCTCTCATGTGATTTGACATTCTTTTCATCTATAAATATATTATTTATTGTACAAAACTGTAAACTGCTCTGCTGTCGTGGACTAAGGGTGGTATATACAGTAGCAGCCTTTACGCCATAAACCATGTGACGCTTCAAGATGCAAGAAAAGGAAAAGCTTGTTCCATAATATAGGGCCTACAACATAGAGTTCCAGAACTTATCGAACAAAACACGTCAAAATGATAGAATACTATGAGGTTCTGTTGAGATGAATGGAAAGTAGGTGAGGTAGAAGAGAGAATTAAGTAGCAAGAAAGAAAGAGTGGTAGTCCTGTGTGATGGATACAGCGTACTAGTATCAGTATCTTGTATATTACATGAAATTCAAAGGGCAACCAATGTTCTGCTTTTAAAAGTGGAGTGATATGGTCAGCCTTTTTTTTTTTTTTTGCATCAGCGATCATTTGGCAGCAATATTTTGCATCAGCTATAAGCACCTAATTTCTCTTGCACAAACTCCTTTGAACAAGGCATTGCAGTAGTGTACCATAAGTATTTGTTTATTAAAACTTGATATACCACCTTATCTTACAAAAGATAAAAGCGGTGTACAATATACAAGAAATACAAAATAAGTGGAAAGAAACTACAATTTAAAATAGGAAAGAAAACACTCATGCATTCAAAAGAAGCAGAGGGGGGATGGGGGAGAAGAGAATAAAGAAAAAGAAAATACTGAGAATTGTGGGCTCCTTTTACAAAGGTGCGCTAGGGCCTTAATGCGCAGAAAAGCGCACACTAAAATGCCGCCTGCGCTAGCCGCTACTGCCTCCTTTTGAGCAGGCGGTAGTTTTTCGGCTAGCGCGCGCTAATCCGGTGCGTGCGCTAAAAACGCTAGCGCACCTTTGTAAAAGGAGCCCTGTGTACCAGCTGAGCTTCACACAGGATCAGGCCCCATGAGGACACGAGATTAAAGCCCAAGCATAGAGAGTGGAATTTTAATTTCTTTTTAAAAACCGGGTCAGACATATCTACTAATGAATGTATGAGAATTTGTAAAGCCTTTGGTTTGAGTACATTTTCACATAAGTTTAAAAAAGCATTTTCGTACTACAAAGGAAAGGTGTGGAAGAAAGTTCAGTTTGGAATCTATAATGCCCAACATTTGAAGTTCTTCTTCACCCAGAGAGTGGTAGAAAGCTGGAACGCTCTTCCAGAGGCTGTTAGAGGGGAAAACACCCTCCAAGGATTCAAGACAAAGTTAGACAAGTTTCTGCTGAACAGGAACATGTGCTGGTGGGGCTTGTCTCAGTTAGGGGGCTTGTCTTAGATCAGAGGGCTGCCACGTGAGCGGACTGCTGTGCATGATGGACCACTGGTCTGACTCAGCAGTGGCATAAGAACATAAGAAGCGCCATCTCCGGATCAGACCTTCGGTCCATCAAGTCCGGCGATCCGCACACGCGGAGGCCCTGCCAGGTATACACCTGGCTTACCCTATAGCCAACCATATCTCTATATGCCTCTCTCAAGGAGATATGCATCTAGTTTGCCCTTGAAGCCTAGGACTGTCGATTCTGCAATAATCTCCCCTGGGAGCGTATTCCAGATGTCAACCACTCTCTGTGTGAAGCAGAACTTCCTGATATTAGTCCTGAACTTGCCCCCCCTTAGCTTCATTTCATGTCCTCTTGTCTGTGTCAAATTGGACAATGTAAATAATCTTCTCTGCTCTATTTTGTCGATTCCTTTCAGTATTTTGAAGGTCTCGATCATATCCCCACGCAGTCTCCTTTTCTCAAGGGAGAACAATCCCAGTGTTTTAAGTCGATCCTCATATTCCAGTTTCTCCATACCATATGTTCTTTCTGATGAGGATAGGGTCATGCGCAAGACTGACAAAGTCCAATACGAGTTCATTCCACCCTTTAGAGAATAATAAGGCCTTTGTTTTATTTAAATGTATTTGCATCTAATTAATGTTCAATCAATTGGCAATGAAAGACAATTTTGAGTTTGAGTGTTAGGTGCTGTGAGTTACTGGGATTTATAGTTGCCTGGGATCTGTAGGTGCCAAGATTTGTATATCAGCTGTGAGGATGTATAGAGTTAGTTCTAGTCTCTTGAAAAAAGAGAATGGGATATTCACTTTATGCCACAGTTTATTGCTGAAGTCAAATATCGAGGGCTGATTTTCAACCCCAGAATCTCGTGCACCACAGTTGAGGAAGTGGCTAATATGACCCAAATGTACTATATGAAAACATGAAGACGTGAAAGTGCATTTATAAAGAATATATTGGTGGCTCTGCTCTTCAAAACCTCAGGGTTACAACAGAGAATTTTTATTCCAACAGAAAATCCTTCTGGCCTATTTACTTACATAGCTCACAGCATTTTCAGTAGTACTAGCTCAAGATAAGTTACACATTCAGATATAAGTGGTACCTCGGAATCCGAACGCCCCAGAACTCGAACAATTTGGAATCCAAACCTTTTTTTTCCTTCATTTTTGCCCCGGAATCCGAACTGCAAGCAGTGCTCAGCCCAAAGCTTCCCCTCTGACACAGCTTCCTGTTTCTGCCTGGGAGGGAAGCTTTGAGATGAACACCACTTGCAGCTGCTGTTGCCGATCTTGCTGCCTCTGCTGCTGGGGATCCCCATCTGCTGTTTCTGCCAGGTAGGCCTGATCTTGCAGAGTTTGGAACGGATTAATCCAGTTTCTATTCTTTTCAATGGGAAAAATTGTCTGGGAACTCGAACGGGGTTCTGGAACGGATTAAGTTCGGATTCCAAAGTACCACTGTACTAGATATTTCACTGTCCCTATAGGACTAATAATCTGTTTGTATCTAAGGCAATGGAGGTTTAAGTGACTTGTTTAATATCACAGGAGCAACGGTGGGATTTGAACCCTGGCTACACCAGTGTGCAGCCCCACTGCTGTAACCTCTAGGCTACTCATCCACTCCTATTGTGAATTTGCTCATTTTAATATTGGGTTCAATTTTTGTTTCCTGAAGTAGAGATAAGCATTAAGGGCCTCTTCTATTGAACTGCGCTAGCAGATTTTAGCACAGAGAGCCTCGCTGAATGGCCCGCACTGCTCCTGATGCTCATAGAAACTCTATGAGCGTCGGGAGCAGCGCAGGCCATTCAGCGTGGTTCCCTGCGCTAAAAACTGCTAGCGCAGTTTGATACAAGAGGCCCTTAGTATAGCCTTTCTAAAATTATATTCCAGGGAGTGGGAGCTACTCAGGAGAATACTCATTGTCTGTTTGCTGTCATGTTTCTATTTTCTAAATGAAAAAAAACAAAACATGATGTCTTTTTTTCCTGCCTGTTTTCATTTGCCAATGACAAGAAATGTCATTGATGTTTCTTCTGTTATTGTCAATGATTGCCCATCCCTGGTAATCAATGGTTTTCTTTTCTCTACTGCAACCACAATAGAAGGAGCCTTGACCTATATAAAATTTCTACTGCAAATATCCTTGAATTCTTTTGAGTTAGACATATTAAGTTATACCTTCTCCATATGCAGTCTATTTAGATTTAGTATCTGTTTAGTAGTGAATATCACCACTTAGATCAGGGGTGTCCAATGTCGGTCCTCAAGGGCCGCAATCCAGTCGGGTTTTCAGGATTTCCCCAATAAATATGCATGAGATCTCTATATATGCTAATAGATCTCATGCATATTCATTGGGGAAATCCTAAAAACCCGACTGGATTGCAGCCCTCAAGGACCGACATTGGACAACCCTGACTTAGATGCATATAAGTTAAGGCAATGGTCTCAAACTCACGCCCTGGGGGCCATATGTGGCCCGCCAGGTACTATTTTGAGGCCCTAGGTATGTTTATCATAATCACAAAAGTAAAATACAACAGTTTCTTAATCATATGTCTCTTTAGCTATAAATTACAATAGTACTCTCGTATTATTAAGATTTAGCCAAAAGGAAAGATTTATAAATTATAAAGAGTTTTACCTCATGAAAAATTGTTATTTCTTTAATAAGACATTAATTATTTTTTTCTGAGGCCCTCCAAGTACCTACAAATCCAAAATGTGACCCTGCAAAAGGTTTGAGTTTGAGACCAATGAGGTAAGGTGATTGAGAGTCACCATCCCTGGAGTGCCCAAAATCTTATCCCTTTTAAAGGAAGACAGTTTTAGCTAATTTATACATGCAAAATTATCTATTCAACTGGCCTGAATTGTTTTAAATGCATTTACATGGTTGATATGTCAGCTGCATCATATGATTTCCTTTGGAGAGGGTGTAATTGGGGATATTCCTTGGGAAGACCTTAGCAAACTTCCAAGTGCATAAAGTGAGATCCTTTTCTTCAAGTACTCATGCTCCTTTCTTTCTAGGGCCTTGATGATCTCATGCATAGGTTTAAATTTAGCTCTGTATTGTACTGATGACCAGTAAAGGTTTTGCAGGAATGGTGTCATGTGATCATGTCACCTACAACCTTCTATCAATTATTATGCAGCATTTTGAATCAACTACTGTAATTGGAGCTGATGGAAACTCTTTGCAGTCACACCAGTGTAGAGTAAATTACAGTAATCCAACTTTGACAAAATGTGCCTTCTTGCTATAAGGAGAGAGACTACTTAGTTGTTGCAGATGAGGGAAGCATCTCTTGAAGGTTGCTTGGATTTTAGGGATCAGCATGTGTTGAGTTTAGCTGTTACCCAATGTTCCTGACCTGTGATTTAAGGAGTTCATAGCTTCCAAAAGGGATTTTGATGTTATGACTGCTTTGTTAGGGATCCACAGGAGCTCAGTTCAGACAAGTTTGGGGTTTTTTTTTAGCCATTCTTGAATTGGTTTTCAATGGGTCATCAGTAGGTACGGGCAGCCAAGAAATGTTTGTTTTGTTTCATTTCCAGGAACATTTGCTGTGTGCCCCCCCCCTCCCAATCATCATAGGAGATGACTTAAGCACAAATTTTCAGAGCCCCCTCCCCGCAACTCCCCTAACCCTCCATAGACTTCTAGCAATATCACAAGACTGTTACCAATGGAATTTAGAATTAAATTTAAAATCCTGATGCTGGCACATAGGGCATTATTTGAGTTACAACCATTGTATCTCTCCAATCTAGTGTTATTTTACATACCTAGTCGCTCGTTGAGATCTTTAAATGACAATAGAGTAGCTATTCCCCATATCTCAAAGGCTCACCTTGCCTCAACCAGAAATGGTGCATTTTTCTACTTGGTTCCAATATTGTGTAACAATTTACCAGTAGAGTTAAGGAAGGAAGACTCATTTCAAAATTTTAAGAGACATCTAAAAGCACATTTTTTTCAAATGACTCTCCCGAATTGAATAATGAATGGGGGCCGCAATCTGCCTTAATTTGTATTAATTTGTACTGATTCGTGTTGATTTGGGTTTATATATTTCATATAACAGTTTTAGTGGATATGTTTTAGAAATGTTAATTTCTTTGATGCTCTCAAGCTCTGCCAGTGACGGATCTTTGAAGTGTGCTATGCCTGCACTAAAATATGACTGTTTGCTATCAGGCCACTTCAGAGACTTTTCTATCTCTTAAATTTGTTTTATTTTATTTTTTTATCTTCTTTCAATATTTCTATTTCTTTGATATTTCATCTTGGAAATGTATTACATATTTTTATTTTAATCAGGTACTTTAACTAGATTGTGAGCCTTCGGGACAGATAGGGTAGTTTTTCTCAAGTACCTAATTTCATTTTAGTTTGAAACATTGTAAACATCTTAGGTCAGTAAAATGCAGGAGCGGTATATCAAATCTTAAATAAACATGAACATAAACTGTAGTGAAAGGCAGTATCTACCGTATTCGCTTCAGTATGGCCATGGATAGGCGTGAATGGACATCTCTAATGTTTCTTCCTGAATGGACTCCATTAGACCTCAAGGATATTCAAGTAGGCCTGGGGGGGGGGGGTCCTATGGAGAGGGGCAGGAGGGCTGGAAGGGGGACCTGAATCATGGGGATAATAGGTGCCCCTGGATCACAGGGGAGGGGGAGGGGTTGTCCCACATCTCACAACAGCTGATGCAGCTAAGACCACTGCTCAGTCCACCATGCACTGGTAGGCTGACTAGTGGCTGTGGCTACATTGTAAGGTGGCAGGCAGCCTCGTTTATTTGGCAAAACTGGCATAAGAGGGCATAGGATAAAGTTAAGAGGTCATAGTTTCAGGAGTAATCTAAGGAAATACTTTTTTACAGAAAGGGTGGCAGATGTGTGGAATAGTCTCCCGGTACAGGTGATGGAGACAAAAACTGTGTTTGCATTCAAGAAAATGTGGGACAGGCATGTGAGTTCTTTTAGGGAGAGGAGATAGACTGGATGGGCCATTTGGTCTTTATCTGCTGTCATGTTTCTAAATGAAAAAAACATGATATGGATTTTTTCCTGCCTGTCATTGATGTTTCTTCTGTTATTGTCAATGATTGCCCATCCTTAGTAATCAATGGCTTTCTTTTTTCCACTGGAACCACAATAGGAGGCAATCGTCATGAGCCTTGACCTATACAAAATTTCTACTGTCTATTTAGATGTCTAACTTATCTGTTTAGTGGTGAATATCACCACTTAGATGTATGTTAAGGTGATTAACCCCCTGTTTTACGAAGTCACTCTAGCAGCTGCCGCGTGGCAACTGCCCCGAAGCCCTTTAATTCTCTATGGGCTTCGGGGCCATTACCGCAGTGCAGCCACTAGCGTGGCTTCATAAAACAGGCCCTAAGTTTCACCATCCCTGGAGTGCCCCAAATCTCTTTTAAAGGAAAACGGTTTTAGCTAATAATTTATACATGCAAAATTATTTAATAATTTATACATGCAAAATTGGCCTGAATTATTTAAAATGCACGTACACGGTTTACCTGTCAGCTGCATACGTGTTTCTGAATAGCCATTTCAGTATGTTTTACCAACAGGGAATGGAATGGGATGGGGCAATATTCAACCGCTTTGGTCAGCATTAGGTTTTAATACTGGCTGAATGTCTAGATAAGGCAGTCAGCTCTGGGACTTATCCAGATATTGGCAATATTCAATCTACTATCCAGATAACTTAGCATAGGATAGGTGCCAAGACTAAGCTCTTCCTCCCTACCTCCATTCCTTATACAGAATCACTACTGTAATGTTTTCAGCCCTGGTTTAAAAGCTCTAAGGAAAATTAGAAAGGTGGGAAATTAGTTTTTCAGAACCCTATTTTGATGACAAGTTATTGGTAATCTACCTGGTATGGAACCCAATAAAGGAAGGGGAAGAAAGGGTAGAGAACGGAGAGTATCTCGCAGACACACCAGAACTATAAATTAACCTGTTGAGATTTCAGCTCAGAAGGACCTCCTATAATTTAGAAGACACATTGATATGGCTTTTCCAAAAAGCTTTAAAAAAAAAAAATATATATATATATATGGATTATGCCACTGACTCATGGGAACATGCACAGTGAGGATTTTTTTCATGGCAGAGTACAGGAGTAGTTTGCCATTGTCTTCTCCTGCTGCCCAAGATGGAAGCCCTTAGTTTCTGATAGGTGTGGCTATAGGCCCACTCTTACAATCAGAAGCTAAGTAGGGTCAGGCCTGGCTAGTTCCTGGATGGGAGACCAGCTGGGAATACCAGGTGCTGTAGGCTGAGGGGCCCCGTTTTGGACAGCAGCGACATAGGGCTAGATGCACTAAAGCCAGTGATCATCACTAAACCTGTTTTTAACAGCTTTAGCAATGATTACATTTGCTGACTCGATGCAGAAAATGGTTCACTACGTGGTTTTCTGCATGATCGCTCATTCCCTGATCTGACCATGCAAATAAGTTCTTTAATATTAAAATGTCATGTAAGCTAGTAGAGCGATTGATGCTCTAACAGGTCTTCCACTGATAATCTTTCCATTGTTAATAACTCATACATCTGATTATGCCATAGTATGAAACTAGTGTTGAGAGTGGGTGGAAGATCCCTAGCCCAGCAGAGGAACAGCATCATTTTGTTATCAGCATTGCTTTTCTTAAGAAAAGGCAAGACATCCGTGTTCCCTTAGCAATGTCTGTCAGTGTCCAAAAGACAATTTTGGGGTTTAGCCTGCCGTTGTTTATCATAAACTTGTCCAAAATTGTTCCATATTTGGTTCCAATAATTTTGTATGGGCTGCTATTCCCAGATGCAGTGTTTATAGGTCGCTTCCAACCATATTTTTGACAGATCCCATCTGTAGGTAAACCCATCTTTTTGGCTTGTGCAGGATGAATGTACATCCACGTGAGAAATTTATAATGTAAATCCTGGAGCGGAACACTTTCAGTAATACTAGGGCCCTCCCGCAAACTCTTGAGAAGGTTTTCCATTGTATAATTCCCAAAGTCTGTTACCCAGTGGGTTGCAATAGATGTTAAAGGTGTTTTGTGGATATTCAAAACCCTAAATGGAAACAGCCCAGCCTACCTAAACAATCGCCTCATCCAAGCAACCTCAACCAGACATAGAAAAACGCACTCCCCTTTCACACCTCCCCCGATCAAGGAAGTAAAACGGTCAAAACAATACGACGGCCTCCTAGCCACTCAAGCTGCAAGAATGGATAACCAAATCTCCAACCTACTGTTAACCACCCCAGACTACAAGATTTTCAGAAAACAAATAAAAACTATACTCTTCAAGAAAGCCCTGAAACAGTCCTAACCACACCCACCCTTAAAACCTCTTACTCTTAACAACACTTTTACCTATCAAATGCTTTACCTATCAAATGCTATCTAAAACCCATAATTTCACCATATTCTTACCTCCTAAAGACCTCCACTTCCCTTTGGTAACTCTTTATCCAATGTTTATTACCTTAAAAAATTCTATGTCATCGCTTATTCTACTCCTTTTAATTTGTATGTAATTCCTGTTTTTTAGTTGGAATGTAATCCGCCTTGAACCGCAAGGTAATGGCGGAATAGAAATCACTAATGTAATGTAATGTAATGGTTTCTTGAGTCCTTCATAATAATGTCCCACCAGGCCCTTAGTCGCTGCTGGTAAACGCCAATATGCATCACAAATTTTAGTTTAGTTAGATTGTGAGCCTTCGGGACAGTAAGGGAATTTCAAAGTACCCATTCTTTATTTATTTATCTTATGCTAATGTATCCTTTAATGTATATTTCTATATAAACCGCTTAGAACTTAAAGGATTTAGCGGTATATAAGAAATAAATAACATAACATAACATAACAAATAGATTCCTCAAAGCCCATGCAACATGTGCGAAACAGGAAATTCACATAATTTTATAGATGCAAATATGAGTACCAATCTCCTCATTCGTAACATATACTTTTTTTTTTTTTTTCAATATCTCATATTTGGGGGTTTGTCATTGTCCATCCCTTTTTTTTTTTTTTAGCCCACTAAGACTATCCTGTGCCCATAAAACCAGGAGTAAAAATGTTATTGACAAGGAAAAGGAGATATCGAAAGCAGTAGGCATGAAGACCAAAATATTTTTAAACTGATACCAGGCCCAGCAAACAGGCTGTATCAAAATAATATGTTTTATCAAATTGGTCCCAAAATGCTTTTAATGATAGCTTTTAATGTTACATTCTGAAAGATAAACAGCTGAAATGAATCTAACAATTTTTTTTTTTTAGCCAAAGATACTTATTGTGTATAATGGCAGTATTTATGAGTAGCTGTTTGTATGTTTTATTGACCTGATGTTTTAGTGTGTATTACGATATATTTTATTTTAATGAGAATGGCAAAAAAAACAACCCATTAAACATGTCAATTAAATTGCATACCTCTAGGAGTACCATAGAAATGATTAATGGTAGATCAGCAATAGCAGTTTGTGTGACATAGGGCTCCTTTTACTAAGCTGTGTTAGCGTTTTTAGTGCACGCAGCATTTTAGCATGCGCTAAACCCGCCCTACGCGGCTAGAACTCAATGGCCCTACGCGGCCAGCTCAATGCTGGCGTTAGCGTCTAGCATGCGGGGAAATTTAGCACGCGCTTTTCCGCGTGTTAATGCCCTAACGCGGCTTAGTAAAAGGAGCCCAAAGTATTTACGATACTCCCCTTTTCAGAGCATCTATTGTAGTGTTTCCTCTAGAAACAAATCAGAGGTTCAGTTTGTGGATGGCAGAAACTGCTGTTTGAGTCCTTTGTCACTCTCTCAGAAAGGGTGCAATGTGGACTGTTATGGTGAACTTGAGCAGCCCAGCAAGCACAGCTCGGTGGAGTTCTCAGCACCAACTTCTTTTCACCTGGAAGCAACACAAAGGTTTCTGAAAAGTAGTTTGTTTGGTTTTTTTTAATAAAATAGGTGATCGAAATACAAAATATTCACAAATCCATCTCATAAGAACATAAGAACATAAGAAGTTGCCTCCGCTGAGGCAAACCAGAGGTCCATCTCGCCCAGCGGTCCGCTCCCGCGGCGGCCCATTGCCTGAGCAATGGTCCCAGATTATCCCTATAACCTACCACTACTCCTATCTGTACCCCTCAATTCCTTTATCCTCTAGGAACCTATCCAAACCTTCTTTGAAGCCTTGTAACGTGCTCCGGCCTATCACAGCCTCCGGAAGCGCATTCCATGTGTCAACCACCCTCTGGGTGAAAAAGAACTTTCTGGCATTTGTTTTAAACCTGTCCCCTTTTAATTTCTCCGAGTGCCCCCTTGTACTTGTGGTTCCCCATAATCTGAAAAATCTGTCCCTGTCTACTTTTTCTATACCCTTCAGGATCTTGAAGGTTTCTATCATGTCTCATCTAAGTCTCTGCTTTTCCAGGGAGAACAGTCCCAGCTTTTTCAGTCTGTCAGTATATGAGAGGTTTTCCATACCTCTTATCAGTTTAGTTGCTCTTCTCTGGACTCCCTCAAGTACCGCCATGTCCTTCTTGAGGTACGGCGACCAATACTGGACACAGTACTCCAGATGCGGTCGCACCATTGCACGATACAGTGGCAGGATGACCTCCTTTGTCCTGGTCGTGATACCCTTCTTAATGATACCCAACATTTTGTTTGCTTTTCTTGAGGCTGTGGCGCACTGTGCCGACGCCTTCAAAGACGTGTCCACCATCACTCCCAGGTCTCTTTCAAGGTTACTTACCCCTAGCAGTGATCCTCCCATTTTGTAGCTGAACATTGGGTTCTTTTTCCCTACATGCATGACCTTGCATTTCCCTACGTTAAAGTTCATTTGCCAATTTTTGGCATGAGGTACACTATTAGTCTGAAATTTTCCAAAGTTGCAGCTTCTCAGCTACGTCCAGCAAGCATTGAGCTGTTAACCCCTTTAAGACCTTATTCAGCTGTCATTCTGATACATGTGAGAGTTCTACACTTCTCCCTCCGGATTCGCGGGGGATAGGGGCAGAGCCGGACCACGAATGGCGAAAAATTGCGAATATCGGCTCTGACCCACCCCCGCCTCCCTTCCGCCTTCCCGGTTTTACCTGGTGGTCTAGCGGGTTTTCGGGGCAGGAGCGATCTTCCTACACTCCTGCCCCGTGCAGATCGCCATTAGGAAATGGCTGCTGTGAGTTCCTGTATTCTCTCGAGACTACGACGGGAACTCCCTACAGCTATTTCCTAATGGCGATCTGCACGGGGCAGGAGCGTGGGAAGATCGCTCCTGCCCCGAAAGCCTGCCAGACCACCAGGTAAGGCCGGGATGCCGGGGGGAAGACTTAACAATGGTGTTTTTTTTCTTTTTTCCCCCTCCCCCAAAAATTGTGAATATGTGAAATCGCGATTACTGAAACTGCGAATGGGGAGGGGGAAGTGTACAGCCCAGACAGCTGAAAGGGAGATCTTGTACAGAGCCCCATGTGAACCTCGCACTGCTCTATGTTGAGCACAAATACAGGACAGACAAGTAAAGATCAGACTCTGCTGGGCACTTGTGTCCTAAAGCAAAACAAAAAAGAACCAACAAAACTTGCAGTGAAAGTGCACAACAAGAAAACAAAACAAAACTGCAGGAAAATGTACAGGGTACAGCAATTTATAAAAAAAAAAACCCCCACAAAAAATTCAAAATTAAGACAACTACATAAATGACATCCAAAGAACTGGTTCTAATGTTCATGTGGACCAGACCCGACAGGGTCCGTGTTTCGAAGAAACGCTTCTTCCTCAGGGGGTCTCAAATGTTGATTATAAGAGTATCAGAAAACCAGATAGGATGAAATAAACAAAATCAAAAATAAGCATGTTTCATAGTGCAGCGCCTTACACAGGAAATTTTCACGCTTATTTTTGATTTTATTTATTTCATCCTATCTGGTTTTCTGATACTCTTATAATCAACATTTGAGACCCCCTGAGGAGAAAGTGTCGGGTCCGGTCCACATGAACATTAGGACCAGTTCTTTGGATGTCATTTATGTCATTTATGTAGTTATCTTAATTTTCAACTTTTTGGTTTTTTAAAATAAATTCCTGTACCCTGTACATTTTCCTGCAGTTTTGTTTTGTTTTCTTGTTGGGCACTTGTGTCCTAGCTTGCTCCAGTCATAGACAGGATGTTGGGCTTGATGGATCTTTGGTGTATGTTTCAACATGGGAGTCCCTTTCTCCCCCCCCCCACCCCCCCAGATTTAATGTGGCACTCAGGAAAAGTTTTTAAAATTATTTTAATGTAGGTCGTATGCTAATGTTGTCATTAGCTTGCAGCACCTGCCTAGAGTTAATGTGGGAGCACTTACCGCCTCCTATTTAGAAGGTGCTAAGTGCGAAAGCAGCATTATTGGTACATTTTGGCCCAGATTCTATAAACGGCACCTACATTGGCTAGCACACGGCGCCGGCTGTCTGTCAATCACACTTGGGTGTCGTTAATAGAATTGTATCTACCGGCACCTAAGAAAGAACTTAGGTGCCGGTAGGCCAGGGGGTCTAACGGCCTACATTTCCAGTGCCTCCGTTTTTTGGGAGAATGGTGCAGAGCAGCACCTGGTGACGCCTAAGATCATCTCTGCTCCTAAACATGCCTACTTTGACCTTAGGCACAGCTAGGCACCATGCTATAGGCGCCATTGTGGCGCCTTAAATGTGTTGTTAATCGGTTTCCAAACGGTGCGTTCAATGGCCAAGCCAATTAAAGACAATGCAATTAATTTAGCCACCGGTAGGCGCGATCTAGGCACCTAACGTTCGGTACCATGTACAGAATTTGACTTTTTCAGTAATTGGTACCTAAAAAAGGCGCCCATTGCATGTCTGCCACACTTAGGCACCCATTACAGAATCATGCAGAGCAGGGGTTTTCAGGAACCTATAATGAATGTGCATTAGATTAAGTTTGCACAGACTATTTCCATTCTGTGCAAATCTATCTCATGCGTAATCATTGGGTGTCCTGAAAACCTGAGTGGCTGAGTGGATCCCAAGAACTGTGTTGAAAACCCCTGTTCTACCACCCTGCAGTCCCTACTTAGCTCTGGCAGGCTGAGAGCTATCACCGATCAATGCAAACTCTTGAGTGGCTTGCACAGAAGCAGTTAAAACAATTTAAGCCTGCACTTAAGGGAAGCCCATGAGAAGTATTCTCTAAGCTCACTCCGTCTTTGCCTTTTGCAGCATTAGGATGATAGCTAAAGTAAAGCGGCTCCTTCCAGCAAGGCTAGCTTATTCTCTTTATTTTCAGCAGTGATAGTTTTTGGAGCTTTGCAAACTTGCGGAACCTCAGGTTGTTTTCTGAATAGAAGGATCTTCAAATAAGGCTGTGAAGACGTGCCAATTCAAAATATAGTGCCCGAATCCACAGCCTGCTGCTCCAGTATTGCCTTGTTCTTCGGCATATCCTCTGTTCATTTTGGAATCATGTAAGTGTTGCATATCATTGCTAAAGAAGAGCTATCCATTTCAGAAGCTTCTTCTGGTCTTCATTTTCTGTCACTTGTATAACAATAGCAAGGTCTTTCTCTGCAGTCTTATCATTGGTAGGATCGCTAATTTTCTAGGTTTTGCAGAAACTCTTGAAATGGCTGGGTTTGTTGATGAATCTCCCCACAAAAAGCACCCCAATTCTTCTACAGATTACATCAAACTGCCTGTAGTAGCTAGATATTCTTTAAAAAAAAAAAAACCCAAACAAACTGGCTGTGAATTTTTCTAAAGAATTGCACCTTTCCTTATGTTCTGTTACATGCCCTGTATTGGGCTCTGCCTCTTACTGTCTCTTTTACCTTTAAGAGCATCACTTTTGGGATCTTTGAGTCAGCTCCTAGGCTAATTAAAAATAAATGATTTGAAAAGTAGAATTATTAAGGCACCTTGAAGTACTAACTAAATACAGTGGTGCCTCACACAACGAACTTAATTCGTTCCAGGAGCAAGTTTGTTATGCGAAAAGTTCGTTATGTGAAACGCGTTTGCCCATAACAATACATGTTAAAAAAAATAATTCATTCTGCAGCATAAAATATGCTAAGATGACATAAAAAAAGATACATTTTTTGTTATTATGTTTATTTAGATACATCTAAAAACATAATTGTTTTTTAAAACAACACACATTTTTTAAATTTAAAGACAGACTAAGTAGAGTCTAATTTTACAGTGAGAGAGGGCAGAGTCTCAGCGGCAAAAACTGGGACTTAACTGTTCATTTTTTAAATGCCTGCATGGTTGAAAATGTTGTCCATTTCCTTGGGCAGATCATTCTGTCTATAATACTAGTTTATACTTATTACAAAATGGTCTAAATGGATAAGCTTTTTTTTTTCCTGTTTCTTTCAATATGTAAACAGATTGCCAATGGTGAGAGAGAACAAAGCTGTTACTGTATTTTTCTAGCATCGGGGAAGCGGCGAGAGTAGCTCCGCCCCCCCCCCCCCAATGCATCAGCAGTAGGCGCCGGGCCCCTGCGAGCCGACGGTCCGCCACTGCACAGGGAGCCAGGCGGAGAGAGGGCAGTTAAGCGCAGTGCCTGCGCGGAAGGATGCAGCTCGGGCGACTTCGTTGTGTGAAACGAAGTTCGTTGTAGGAAGCAAGACCTGAAGTTCGTTGTGCGCAGCGTTCGCTGTGCGAGGCGTTCGTTATGCGAGGCACCACTGTACAATAACTTTGGTAGCTAGAAGAATGGTTTGAAGTTTGTATGTGACTGGCAAATAATTTTATTTCTAGAAAGAAGGAAATGCCTTTAATTGTATAGCATATGAAAGACAATTCATAGGGTTTTCTTTCTTCAAACATAAGCCACTATAAATGGAAATAACAAATTTAGAGCTCCTTTTACGAAGGTGCGCTAGCGTTTTTAGCGCGCGCACCGGATTAGTGCACGCTAGCCGAAAATCTAACGCCTGTTCAAAAGGAGGCGGTAGGAGCTAGCAAGCGCGGCAGTTTAGCATGCGCTATTCTGTACATTAAGGCCCTAGCGCAACTTCGTAAAAGGAGTCCTTAGTGGAGATCAGACATTGTCTCCCAGATTGACAGAAGGACTTTGCTAACCGAGGCTCATTACTCTCTTACCTGCCTGTACATTTATTTATTTTTAAAATTTATATACTGTTTTATTCCAAAACGGTTTACAAATAGTTACACACATAAAATATTATAAAATTCAGAAAAAGGTTAGAACAAAACAGACAGATTCAATCCTTACATAAAATCAATTCCTCAAAGAAATGCATCTATAAATAGTTGTGTTTTCAGCATTTTCTTAAATGAGCTCTTATCTCTACATTTTCGGATTTGACCAACCAGGCTGGCTATTTATAATCTAAAACATAGGTGAAATAGAGACCCTGTTAAGATTTTATCTACACCTGATAGAAGAGAAACCATCCTCGGTATACATTAGAACAGTGGTTCCCAAACATGTCCTGGGGGACCCCCAGCCAATCAGGTTTTCAAGATATCCCTAATGAATATGCATGAGAGAGATTTGCATACCTGTCACTTCCCTTATATGCAAATCTCGCTCATGCATATTCATTAGGGATATCTTGAAAACCTGACTGGCTGGGGGTCCCCCAGGACAGGTTTAGGAACCACTGCATTAGAATATCAACATATGAAGGAGTTCTATTCTGTGTGGGCTATAAGGAGGCAAAGAGGTAAAGCTCCAAATTGCAAGATAATGTAACCAACAGTTTGCATAAAAGAGTAAATCCTGTCAGGTTATGTTTAGCTTTGGACAAAATGGCGATGGAGAGTGTGTATCGAAAAAGTCCTAAATTGTCAATAAATATATGGCATGCATTGGAAACATTAGCTGTCCATAGACTGGGAAGGAGAAAGGCTGGGGGTATAGGATAGGGGTAGATTTAATTTGAACACTAACTTTGAAGCATTTCTTGGTTGCCACCTAGCTCCAGGTCAACTGAATGGGTTGCTCCATTCCTGGTTTTGACACTAGTAGTTCTGATTTTGATGAGGGAAATCTGTGGGAAAAATCAGAACTGGAGCAGTCTCTTCAGCTAACCTGGGTTGTGGAGGCAGCTGTGCCTGAAGTACCGGTGGCCCTGGATATCAGATAATTAGAGCAATGTGAGCAACATGATGACTAGTGCCAAACAAATGATTTTGTGTACCTGTTGTGTCTGTGACTTTGTCATGTTATCGGTTCGAAAGAAAAAGATCAACTATTTGCAAGTGAGGTCATTGTATTAGGCTTCTTTAATTTCTGATGAGCTTTTGAAAGGTGTACTTCATTCATGGTTTATTAAAATATTTTGATGAACTGCCTGTCCTCCACAACAGCTAATGGAGATGGTCCCTGAACATACAAGTAAATTGTAGATTGCATTATACCATTAGGGGTTTTTTTTAAAGGCTTTGTGCAAACAAGGTTGATATAGCACAAGTCAAAAACTTGGCAGCTGTTGTGTCAAGGCCTCAACACTAGCCAATGACTGCTTGAACATGTCTCAAATGCATTAACACGTCATTTACGTTAAAGTGCAAAATATTGATCCAAGCAATTGAATTTTTTTATGATCAATAAGATGAGGCGGGCCTGCTGATTCAGAACTCATTAAGGGCTCCTCTTACAAAGCTGTGGTAAGGACTGATAAGTATGGTCATTTTGCAACCTGTATGCACAAACTGTAGAGGCGGTGGGGCTGGGGCTAGAATGTGATCATTTTTGCAATAATCAGCGCATCTGTATTACCACATGCTAACTGATTAGCGCAGGATTAGCATGTGAGCCCTTACCACCTGCACAATGGGTGGCAGTAAGTGCTCACACACTATGTTTGGTTAATGGCCGCATGCTAGTGGAACATTAGAGCATGGCCATTAATTTGGAAAATGTAAAATCGTTATGTGCTTTGGCTGTGCTAAAAATGGCCTTGGTACTCAGGAAAGACCCACTTTTAGGAACTCCCCCTACTAAACTTGTGGAGCATAATATTAGGTTACTGGGATCACATAACTTTTTTGGGGGGGGGAGGGGGGTGGGGGGTGTAATCCCACTTATTTTTCTAAGGGAAGGGCTCCTGGCAGCTGGGAAACTGGCCAGGGCCTGCTTACCTAGACTGAGCTCTCAACGATCCAGAGTGTTCAGTGGGGTCCTTTACCTTCATCTGGCTTTAAGTGACAGAACCAACATAGTGGAAATGCTTGTTTAGGATAGTTGTTAAGGCATGGGAGGCTCACATGCATACATCATGAAGCAATATCTAAGTTTTAAACCATCCCACCACTGAGGCAATGCAGAATCAATGCATCTGTGTGACAGGACAGACAAGGGTTATGTTATCTATAGAGGCCATTACCTTTAATTTAGGCTTAGATTGTGGGACTGGAGTTTTGCAAGTTTCCTTTTAAACCATCATCCTGCTACAATAACTCTTCTTCAGTTCAAGGTATAAAGCAATTGATTTTTTTTAACTACCTGAAAACCTCCCACTAGCTCTTACTGGTGCTGTAGAAGAAGAACCTTCAGTTTCACCAAGGTGCAGAATCCCTGTCAAAAAATTCACAATACTTCAGAAGTTACCTTAAGGCAGGGGTGTCCAATGTCGGTCCTCGAGGGCCGCAATCCAGTCGGGTTTTCTGGATTTCCCCAATGAATATTCATTGAAAGCAGTGCATGCAAATAGATCTCATGCATATTCATTGGGGAAATCCTGAAAACCCGACTGGATTGCGGCCCTCGAGGACCGACATTGGACACCCCTGCCTTAAGGGGTACCAGTCTATTTGGCAGAGTTATGCTACTAATGGATCTAGCTTGAGACACAGTTGGATCTAAGTGTGTCTCAAACTGGATCCATTACCAGGAAGGGGAATACTGGGTAGAGAGGAGCAGCCTTTAAGTGTAGGTCTCCACGGTCTATAGCCAAGACTGCCAAATGTTGCTGAGCATTTTTTTCATAGTTGATTTGGGACTGTGAGTCCTGTTACACTCCCATCTTCATATTGTACCCCTGAGGCAGCCCATAAGGGGGTGAAACGTGAGCCAAGTTGGGTGTTTGTTTTAATAGAGTTTGATTTGGAGCATTCTGTTTGGATCTGCTTTTTTTTTGTCATTGAAAATTACAGAATCCACATATACCCCCAAATTCTGTATATGATACCTTAAGTTGTGCGCAGATTGGTACACAAAGCCAATTTGTGTGCATGACTTGTTTAATAAGCCTAATCAGTGCTGATAATTGGCAATTAAATGAAAACCTAGGCACTACAGTAATTAATTTGAATGAAGAATATTATCATATATCAGTCAGCATCAGCAAGATGTTATCTTACCGATTTGCCAAACTTCATTCTATCTGGCTTAACAATGTTTTCAGGTCCTCAGCGGGCCACCACACACTCAAACCATCTCATTGTGCGGGGCTTTACGCTCCCACTCGTCATCGGACCAAGTATAAGTATTATAGATAATTTAAAGAATTAAATTAAAAAATTCTTTAAATTATTTATAATACTTATACTTGGTCCGATGACGAGTGGGAGCGTAAAGCCCCGCACAATGAGATGGTTTGAGTGTGTGGTGGCCCGCTGAGGACCTGAAAACATTGTTAAGCCAGATAGAATGAAGTTTGGCAAATCGGTATGATAACATCTTGCTGATGCTGACTGATAATTGGCAATTAACATATCATAATTGATGCTAATTGACACTAATTAAAAGGTATGTGCACAACTTGGTAGGCGTATTCTATAAAGTGCTTTGTGCCAGTTCTAGTGCACGTCTCTGAAAAGGGAACAT
Source organism: Geotrypetes seraphini (assembly GCF_902459505.1). Lineage (NCBI taxonomy): Eukaryota > Metazoa > Chordata > Amphibia > Gymnophiona > Dermophiidae > Geotrypetes > Geotrypetes seraphini. The sequence goes on along the minus strand of NC_047093.1, from coordinate 64,352,286 downwards.
GGCCATGGGAGGAACATGAGTAGATCATGGGCATTCCTAGAATTTATGCACACTGTTATAGAATATGCTTGATGCACACACAAGTTAAGCATAGGGATTTAGGCATAGAGGTTTTCCTTTAGGCCTAAATGGGTGCGCCTAAAATTGTGATGCACACTGGCACTTAGCATGATTCTGTAAGGTGCATGTACCTTTTACAGAATCACACTAAGCACTGTTCTATTCATCAGCAATTTTTTTTTTGGGTGCCATATATAGAATCGGGTCCATAAGAACAAAAGAATAGCCTTATTGAGTCAGACCAATGGTCCATCTAGCCCAGTACCCTGTCCTCATAGTGGCCAATCCAGGTCACTAATACCTGGCCAAAACCCAAGGAGTAGCAACATTTCATGCTACCCAATCCAGGGCAAGCATTGGCTTCCCCCATGTCTGTCTCAATAACAGACTATGGACTTTTCCTCCCAGAAATTGTCCAAACTTTTCTTAAAACCAGCTACATTAACCGTTCTTACCACAATTTCTAGCAACGCATTCCAGAGCTTACCTATTTTCTGAGTGAAAAAAATATTTCCTCCTATTGGTTTTAAAAGTATTTCCCCGTAACTTCGAGTATCCCCCTAGTCTTTGTAATTTTTTAACGAAGTAAAAAATCAATCAAAGACTTCCCAGAACACACTTCCTTTAAATCTGTCCATGCCCTCTGCTTACTCATTAACAATCACCTCTTCTATAATCACTACTTACATGTTGTATCTACATGTATAAATAACCATTTTTTAAATGTGACCCTTCTGGAATTGCCTCCAAAATGATAGTAAAAATCTGTGTGTTGTGAAATGATGCATGTATTTTCAAACATATTGTGGGAAGGCAGTTTCTAGACAGCACACAAATCGTGGATTAAACACATTAATGGCTTTGAAAATTAATCACCCTAAGATGTGTCTTAACATTATATGCATTATATGCATTATATGCATTTCTTTTTTTAGTTCAAGCATTTTAGCTGCTAAATCCCAGTGGATAAAGCAGCAAATTTACCTATTTCAGGAGGGAAACTTTTTGGCCGGTCCTGGTTTAAAACTTACATCCCAAAGCAGTATTCATTGTTCAGTGTTGCAAGTCCCATAATGCACAAGGATGAGGTTGGCAGAAATTCAGGACTGGACATAAAGTCTCCCTCCTAGAATGGGTAACTTGGCAGCTCTGGGATTAGGAAGTGGATGAAAACAGAGCCAGATTTCACTTGTGAGTGCCCAAGTATTACATCAATAGTCAGCACACTGAAGACTGATGTTTGTCATAGAAAGATTATTGTTATAGGTGTTAAAAAATATCCCCCCCCCCCCACTTTGGTTGTTTGTTTTGAGTTGTTTAGTGGGGTTTGGCTCTTCTTTTTTTCTTATATGAATGTTCCTCTATGTTGCCTATTGTGATGCATTATTTCTACCCTGTTATATGATTGTTCTACTGTGCTGTTTTATTGTGTATATTTCTGACCTTAGTCCTATTATTAAGATTCAATTTGCCATTTCTAAGTTTACATCATTTATGCTTTTATTTGGTTATTGTAAGTTTTCAGTGAAACTGTACCTGTTGTATACTACCTTAGGGAAAACTTATCATGAAGGTGATTAATAAATTCTAATGAACAAATAACCAGCCTGTGAAGAATCGCTGTTCATCTCCTGTCTGGAACTCTGACAGACAAATGGCTCCATTCTTACTGTGTATCATTAATCCACCTCCCCCTCTCCCTACCTTTCCTTGTGAGGCTATCATTGGAATGCGTTTATTTTTCCACTTATATGATCTGATATTTGTCATTGTTTGCTTATTTCTGATCTGAAAAAGAAGGCATTGCCTTTGAAAACTAATCAAAAATATATTAAGTTAGTCTGATAAAAAGATTGTCATCTAATTTAATTTTTTGGTTCTGTTTTATTTCGACTTATTACCTTTAATCAGTGTAGTAACTCCTGTCTCCTTCCCTAAAATGGAGTATCTGGACCCTAGAATGTTGGCATTAAGGCCCAAATTCGGTATGCAACATGCTGAAGTTAGGCGGTGGTAGGTACCCTTCCACCGCTTAACTGACCAATCAGGGGGCATGTTTTTTTTAAAAAATTGAAGGCGCTTGTTTCGTGCTTACAGAGGCATATAGGGACACCTAAGGCCGGCAGGGGCATGATTTGCACCAGAAGTAGCTTTAGGCATCTGTAGGCGCGAGACTGGCACCTTAAAACGGCGCTTTCAGTTCTTTTAAAAAATGTGCCCCCTGATTGGTCAGTTAAGTGGTGGTAGGGTGCCAGCGCGTCGTGTGCAGAATTTGTGGCTCTCTGGGAGGAAGGTCTGTGGCTTACTGGTAAAGCTGCTGCCTCTGCACCCAGGGGTTGTGGGATCAAATCTCACTGCTGCTCCTTGTGATCCTGGGCAAGTCACTTAATCCTCCAGTGCCCACTGCTGTGAATATCAGCTTTGAAATGCCAAAGCAACAAAAAGACAGTATACAAGTCCCCATTCCCTTAATGCCAACAGATTACAGAAATGAAAAGAGATTGGGTGGTTCCAGGGTCCAGATACTCTGTTGTAGAGAAGGAGACAAGCCTACATTTAATGCGCTTGTGTTAAAAAAAGCAGCTGTGATTCTACAAACGGCACTAGTGCGTGATTCACACACGATCAGCAGCCATTTTATAGGCAGCCACTGATACCAGCACCATTTTTAGAATCCAGGCCTAAGTTGATTGTAATACTGGAGTGTGTGCCTCTGATGAGTTCCCAGTGAATTCCAGAGTATTGGTTGATTTTTGTATACTTAGGGTTGCCATTTTTCCTCTTTGAAAAAATAGGACGCCTGTCCTCGTCCCATTCTGCCTCCGGCTTCACACTATTCTTCTCCCAGCCCTGCCCCCACAAGAACCTCCCTTAGCTCAAAGGCTGAATCTGGAAGCCTTTGCGCATTTTCGGACATCGGCGCAACAACATCACAGGCATGTGTGCGTGCATATGATCACCAAAATAGCAAATCTCTTCCTCAGTTAGCATTGTAAATCAGCACAACAGCTTGGCAAGGGGATAAACTACATACAAGCTAAGTCATTTAATCTTATAAATTAAAAACTAAACTAAACTAAACCTTGGGTTTATATACCGCACCATCTCCACGAATGCGGAGCTCGGCACGGTTTACAGGAAGAAAGATGAAAGAGGAACTACAGTGGAGAGATTAAAGAGTTAGGTGTAAAGGGGGAAGGTGAGAGGCCTAAGAGGGGGGAAGTGTTACAGTTTTGAGAATAGCCAGGTTTTTAGGTGTTTGCGGAAGAGTTGGAGGGAGCTTGAGGTTCGGAGAGGGGAGGTGAGGTTATTCCAGATCTCAGTGATTCTAAAGGGGAGGGATGACCCAAGTTTGCCTACATGGGAAATACCTTTTATGGAAGGGAAGGATAGTTTAAAAATTTGGGAGGATCTGGAGGAAGTATAAAAAAGTTTAAAATGCCAACCTGGGAGTAATGAGGATCTCTACTACCATGAGATATGTTACTTGAGTGGACATCTGAACATCCCTTAAATGCTTGTGCATTGGTGCTTTTGTGCTGATTTACTACACTAACTGAGGAAGAGATTTGCTATTTTGATCCTTAATTGAAAGTGCATATTAGTAAGATGGCTCAAATGCGTGCATATGGTGTCATCACAGTGTTGTGGGTTTTCCCGGACGTCTGGTAACCCTATGGATACTCATGTAGAACCACTAATGAAGTAACTGGAGCTTGGGAATACAGACTTTTTATGCAGGAGTCCTCAACTCTTTCATCAATTGAACTGCCTGTTGGGCCTTCCTCTTTCTTTTTCATGAGAGCTTTCCTTCCCAAACGCCCATAACCTGTTTTCCTTCCCAATCTCTCTCTCTCTCTCTCTCTCTCTTCACCAGCCCCTCCCCCCTCAAACTGTACCCATTCCCTTCCCCATTTGACATTTTTATTTTCATTGTTTTTTGCTCTTTATTAGTAATATTGGCTATCTACCTTTCCCGTTTGCTCGTGTTTGAAATTCAACAGAGCCATTCTTTGCAGAAAGACCATTTTTCAGCACTCAGTGCTCTTCAGAAACAAGCTTTGCTGCTCTAATGCAATTGTCTTTCAGAATAATGGTGGTTGTAATTGGAAATCTTTGTCAGATGTCAAAGTTCTGTTGAAATCATTAAGCTTTTGTGTTTTCCAGAGTATACAACTGTAAAAGTGTAAATCTGGACAGTATGAAATGTTTCCTTCTAGAACAGTATTTATATTAATTTTAAGACCAGATGCATTAACCCTCCCCCCCTCCACCCGTGCTTTTTACAAAATCACAAAAGCAGTTTTTAGCGCAGGCCAACGCACTGAATGCTCTGCGCTGCTCCTGACACTCAAAGAGTTCCTATGAGTGGCGGGAGCAGTGCAGAGCATTCAGTATGCCAACCTGCACTAAATACCACTTACGGGAGGGGGGAGGGATAAATGTTAAAATGAGTCACATTAAAGGCTATGTTAACTTTATGTGGTGAGGCACCAGTTTGAATATAGGCTGGTGCCCAATTAACTTCCAATTTGCAGCACATGTGTTTCTGCATGTCCCCCTTTCCAATCCTCATTTTCTCCTTGAAAAAAATATCAGGAGGTCTGAGCTCTGCCATCCCTGTGGTCTGCCCCTCTCACAGACCTACCTTTGCTAGTTCCTGGTGGTCTAGGGGGAAAGCAGCAGGAGTGATGACTGGTGCTGCCACTCTTGAAAACAGCCTGTTTTGAAATTCGCCGAACTCCCAAGGGGGGGAGGATTGACCATCGATGTTATGTGGGGCTTTGGAAAGCGGCCTTGTTACTGTGCCCCGGGGACTCAAGGGCACGGCTGGACGATCTCTCTTGATTATGTTTTTTTTTCTCTTGTCTTTTCTTTCTTTCTTCTCTCTCTTTTTCTCTTTCTTCCCGTTTAGGGGCTTTGGTGCAGTTCGCAGCGGGGGTGCGTGTTTGTGTGAGTGTGTTGGCGTGTCTGTGGAGTGTATGTTGTGTTTTGTATGGAGTGTCTGTAGTCTGGATCCCTGTAGTATGCCTGGAGGGGTTGTTTTTGCTCTTTATATGAAAAATGTGCGGATTGCGACTGGAGGGTACGGCTTTACTCCGTCCCCTTAGTTATTTTATGTGCTTGCCAGTTCGTTTTACTGTTCGGTTCTGTGCTTACCTATCTTGGACATTGTGTCCTTGTACTGTTGGATTTCTGTACACTCTGAGTTGCATTCGCTAATAAAAATTATTACACACACAAAAAAGAAAACAGCTGCCATGACCTAAAGAACTTGAATTTCCGCAAGGCTACTTTCGGAGGCCACAGCAGCCATTTTCAATAGGAGTGAGGCCCAGGGACCAGCAAAGTTAGACTCAGGGAGAGTGGGGCTTAAGCTTTCTGATATTTTCTTTGAGGGGAAAGAGAAGGATGAGAAAGGAGGGAGGTCAAGATGTGGCCATGACCTAAATTAGACCTAGATATCTGATGCCATATCCAGACATGGCATTCAATGCCAGGCCATTTAATTCTGCCCATGATGGTCAGCATTTTTTTAAAAATGCTGACCGCTAATGGGCTGAATATCAGCTGGTGTAGTTCCAGTTCTTTTGCATGACCTAGAAAGCATTGGTAGACAGTGTATTACAATGTCTATAGGCTAGTAAATCTTTAGAGCTATGTGAGATGCAGTAGGTTTTAGGGAATAGGTAGGAATCGTACAGTGTCATTCTGAGTTCTTCCAGTTCTACTGAGCAGCTATACTCATAATGAAGACAAAGCAGTAGAGTTTGCAAGCAGCAAGTGGGGGGGAAAGAGCTGTATGATTTATGATGGCAAAGATAAAGAGCACTAGATGTCGGTCAGAATGTATGTACAGCTTTATGTACTGTGAATGTATGTAGAGCTTTATGTATTGTGAACATTGATTTCAACTGCATCAAAGCACATATTTTTTTAATGATTGAAGCCCAGTTTTTTAAAAAACAAACACTTCATTAATTCTGTACCTAAAAAAAAAAAATCTTTATTAAATAAGGCCTTTAGGATTCTGGCTTCTGAATTTTGGTTACTGAGTTGTTTGTATCCTATCTCAGTGGTTCTTAACCCTGTCCTGGTGAACCCCCAGCCAGTCGGGTTTTCAGGATATCCCTAATGAATATGCATGAGACATATTTGCATGCCTGGGAGAGGCACATGGAATCTCTTAGAGAGAAGAAGAGATAATGGTTACTGCAGATGGGCAGACTGGGTGGGCCATTTGGTCTTTATGGTCCATCATGTTTCTATGTTTCCTCCATTTTATGCAAATTTCTCTCATGCAATAGATTCAGTGGAATTCACTGGAGTGGTGACTATAAATAGTTACCTGCTCAGGAAGAAGAATAAAACAAAAATAAAGACCAGCTAAGCATTATGCTATGAACTGAAAGATTAATTCATGTGACAGCAGTTAAATTTATGGACTGGACTAGGAAGTATTCTGTCTAGTATTTTATATTGAAGAGTGTATGGGGTGTGTGTGTGGGAGGGGGGGTTAATGTCATGTAATATGGGGTGTGCATGTGTGTTATATTTGTTTGATGTCTGATAAATTATTGTTATTAATAAATTTGGTTGCATATAGAAAGTAGTACAAGTAGTACGATGGAATAACTTCTTTAATATATGGATTATTCCTATTTATTGGAGATATCCTGAAAACCTGAATGGCTGGGGGTCCCCCAGGACAGAGTTAGAAACCACTGCCCTAACTGATTTCAAAATGCTTTGCAGGATCGCAGATTTAAAAATCCTGAATGTGTAACATGGTAGGTGATGCGAGCCACACGGATGTTTGCTTGCTGTCCGTTGAAAAGAAAGCTGTACATCCACAGGAGTTCCAGTGATAGCAGGGGGGAAAATGAGACACGAACATTAAGGAGACCATAGAGCTCCTTGCCTAGGGGGAAAGATATAGCTTGTCTTAAGTTTACCTCGCTGCAGTGTCAGAGATCTTTCTTAAGAAACTGTAAATCCATGCCTACAGACTGAACTGAACTGAGGTATCCGGAGCAGCGGCTTACAATAATGCTCTTAACCCACTGGTTTAGCTGCAGTGATCCCTGGCTCATATAAATGAGCTTTGAATGTGCAAAAGAAGCTGTAGATGTGTAATCGGAGGCATTTCTTCACTACTGGGTCACACACAAAACACTTTTGTTGATGCATTAAATCAATATTTCCAGCGAAAATTAATTTTTCTCAGAATAACTCCTTATTGCCCATCTAGGTCACTTAGATCATTGTGACATCATGCAACAATCTATACGACATCATGCGACAATCTATGTTCTCAGTTCATGGTCCCAACCTCTGGAATTCATTATCTCAACTTCAACTTCACACATCCCAACCAAAATTTAAAACTGACTTGAAAACATTCATTTTTATTGATTCAGACTGGTTTTGAGCAGAACCCATACAATAGTTTGTTTGTGCCTTCTGTATTGCATAAAATTGTAACTTCCCTCCTATGTTCCCTCTAAGTGGAGCGTGTAAGCAATTGCTCATACATTTTTCATGGTCATTTATAAAAATGCTGGAATAAAGAGCCAACTTCATAGCAAAGTGCATTAAGCAGCTCCATAGTATCCTTTCTCCTCTCTTCCCACAATCCCCCGGGCACTCTGCTGAATGGATAAGTCTCTTATCTGTACCCTTCTTCTCTCTATGGCCAACTTCAGACTCCGTCCCTTCTACTTTGCTGCACCGCATGCCTGGAACAAACTGCCTGACTTGGTACATCAAGCTTCCTCTCTGGCAGTATTCAAAGCCTACTTCTTTGAAGATGCTTTCAGTTCCAAATTCCAACCCACTTTCTAGCACCAATATCTGTCTTATCATTCCCTCTATAATTTCCCCACCTGAACCCTGTGTATTGATGCACCTTCTCATCCAGTTTCTATCTTGACTAGATTATAAGTTCTTTTGAGCAGGGATTGTCTCTTTTATGTAGACTTTGTAGAGCATTACGTATGTCTAGTAGCACTATAGAAATATTTAGTAGTAGTAGTAGTAGGTGCATAATCTTCCCTTCTAGCTCAATAGGAATGTCAGTCTCGAACCAGTGGGATGTATCAAAGCAGTCCCTGGTATCTAGGGTAAGATATATGAGCCTGCTGATGGCACTGAAGCTCCAAAAGTGGTATCCAACTTTGCCACTACATCCACCCTGTAAAATTTTGTAAACATAAGGAGAGAGGACCATGAGCCCACTCTACAAATCTCTTCTTGGACACTGCCTTGGACTCCGCCCAGGAGGAAGCCACACTTCTAGTGGGGTGGGCCTTCAGGGAAGTCTGAGTTATCTTACCACTCCCAATATAAGCCAATGAAATAGCCTTTAAAATATTGACTGGAAATTTGCACACTGATTTTATAGTTGTACTTTTTAAGGAACATCTATCTATTTTTGCGAATGCATTTTATTTAATTATTGTATAATTTTAGTCATTTTTAGATTTCGTACTTTTATTTACTGTTTGTTTATTTGTAGTACTATATGTGAACTGCCTAGATCTATATGGCAGGGCAGTATATAAAAATAAAATTATTATTATTATTATCCGGAAATGGTCACCTTTGAAGCTGGATGTCCCGGGCGGCTAGTGCCTGCTAACATAAAAAGATGATCTGACAGCCGAAACTCATTAGTCACTTCTAGGTAATGTTGTAATACTCTGCGCACATCTAGCAATTTAATGGCCTTGTTTGTCTTTTTGGATCTCAAAGGCATACACACAGGCAACTGAACCTCCTGATTGACATGAAAACTGGACACTACACTCAGCAAGAACGATGGGACTGTACTGAGTACTATTTCTGTCTCCGATATTCTAAGAAAGGGTTCCCTGCAGGATAGAGCCTGCAACTCTGTTACTTGTCGTGCAGACATAATAGCCTCCAAAATGCTGCTTTCACAGTGACATCCATTTTGACACCTTCTCTAATGGCTCTGGCTAGAGTTCGCAGAATGAGATTCAGATTCCACTCTAGAAAAAGGTGCTGTATTGGTGGATACAGCTGTAATGCTCTCTTCAAGCTGCTGTTGTAACCATCGCCTTGATGAATATCCGTGATACTGTAGTCGGCCCAAATGACAGAGCAGAGAACTGGAAGTGTTGCTCCATAACGTGGAACCTCAAAATGTCCATTGGTCTGTAAAGATAGGAATATATAGATAGGCCTCTGTTAGATCCAGAGAGGCCAGAAACTCCCCCGGCATCACTGAGGCAGTGACCAACCTGACTGTTTCCATACAGAAGCGTGGGACCTTGAGGGTGGTGTTTACCGACTTCAGGTTCAGAATCGTCCTCCAATCCTCTGAGTCTCTTTTGGGTACAATTAAGTATATGGAGTATCTGCCCAATCCCGATTCTTTGCCTGGAACAGCTTCACTAGCTGCCAGATCTATGGACCTTGACCACTTTTTTCAGTCTTCCTGCTGGGCAGTCTACAAAGAGGTCTGGGAGGGGACAAAAGAACTTGAGCTTGTACCCAGTGGCGAAGGTAGGGAGTGCCCGGGGTGGAGGTGCACTTCTCCGCCCCCGCCACTTGCTCACCCCCCATTCCCAAACCCCATGCACCACCGAGAACCCTATGCAAATACATCGCTAGGAGCTCATTAATATTTAAATGACCTCTCCTAGCGATATACTAAAGGGAAACACCTCTCGTTTCCAGTCATTAATTACTGGCAGCTCTGGAGCTGTTGTGCGTGTGTTGTGCTGGAGGACCCTCCACCCCTGATACCACTCCCCATACTTTTTGTCAAAAATCTGGCAGGACGGATGCCCACTCCTTCCTGCCATGAAGGGCTGCCTCTTCAGAATGGTGGCCCTTCCCCCTCCCAGTGCATCACTGGCATGCACTGGATGGCCACCACAATTGTGGCGCTAAAAACAGCCCGTGGGAGCTACACTGGAGTTCTAAAAATAGAGATTTTAGGGGTTCCTTAGGTACAGGTGAGAAATTCCCTTTTTTCTGCAGTACATAATAGTTTCTGTCCATGGTTCCTAATAGGGTCCTGAAAAGGGAACTGAGGCTATCAGTTTTACAGTATTTCATGCAATCTGTGGTTGGTAGATATGATATATCCATAGATGTGTGGATGGGAATGACTAGGGTGTGGGGGAGAGAAGGGTGCAGTCATGGTGTCTTTCTGCCATTATATATTACTTTATTAATAGGCTGATACTCAAAAGATCAAAACAACTAACTTAAAGTTATACCTATGCAGGACATGCACACATACCTTCTTGACTGGCACAAATGAATACATTGATTTTGCATGTTATTGTGGCCTGACCTTTTCTAGAAAGGCACATGGTCTTGATGACACCAAAATGGAGCAAAATGGCTTCTCTGTTCTCTGTCTTCTGCTGCCTGGTATGGAGAAATTATGCAGAAAATGAGCTGGGGAGTGGTGATATACAGCTTGAAAACCAAGAAAATAAACATCCACTGCGTTCTTGTTAGTGATTTATGAAGAATAAAGCACCTTAAGCTTATATTTTTGGGTTTTCTAGGGTACAAGTAGAATTCTACGTAAATGAGAACACCTTCAAAGAGCGACTCAAGCTTTTCTTCATCAAAAACCAAAGATCAAGTAAGTATTTAAGTCCATATATTGCTTGCAGTCATGTGTTCTGTGCAAATGAAAGTGCCTGTGCTTTCACCTCTATGGCAAGTGCAACCTAAACCTTTTCCTGTGCAAACTTCAGTTTGATTTCTGTAGATTAGCACGTGACTCCATGGAGGATGGCTGACTGACTCAGAGACCTCTTTGCTAAGCTGCAGTAAAATAGTGCTGGAAGTGCCATTTTAAAGCTGACTTAATAATGCTGTGGGATTTGCTAAACTGGGGAACATGAGTATCTGGCAAAGTGTCAAGTGTAAAACAAATGTCACCAGGGTACTGTACGTTGCTATAGTTTAACCCTTATAATCAAAACAAATAATCTATATGTCAAACATTTGATTTGTTAAAACCCCCTTTATCGTCTCCTACTTTTTTTTTTTTTTTCCATTTTAGTCTGTAGCTAATATTTCAAAACATAATGCAATGGAAATGGAAGCATACTGCCATCTATTGATCTATAGCTATATCTGATATTTACGGTTCTTTCCTTAATGTGTGCTGCGTTTTATAGTATTGTGTGTGGGGGCGGGAGGGAATTTTACATTAGGTGCCATAACGGCAGCTGCCGAGCGACACCTAAGTTCAGGATCCGCATCCAATTTTTATTTTTGAATTGGCTTAATTGGCGCAGTAGTTCACCAAGCTGGTTTTCAGCCGATCAAAAAAACATACAAACATTAATTAATCAATTTGAGTTTGGCACTGAACTCTTAGGACATCTAGCAATGCCTAAGTGGAGTCGCCCTCCCACGCTTAAGGATACCTAACGATGCCTAAGTTTAAAAGTAGGTGTGGCTACGGGCAGAGAATAGGCATGGTTGACTTAGGCATCATTAGGTGACATAGTAACATAGTAGATGATTGCAGATAAAGACCCGAATAGTCGATCCAGTCTGCCCAACCTGATTTAATATAAATTTTTTTTTATAAATTTTTTCTTCTTAGCTATTTCTGGGCAAGAATCCAAAGCTCTACCTGGTACTGTGCTTGGGTTCCAACTGCCGAAATCTCTGCCTTACATAGGGCTCCTTTTACGAAGGTGCGTTAGGGCCTTAACTCGTGGAATAGCGCACATTAAATTGCCGTGCATGGTAGCCGCTACCGCCTCCTTTTAAGCAGGTGATAGATTTTCGGCTAGTGCACGCTAATCTTCTGCGTGCGCTTAAACTGGTAGCAGCCCCAAAATTTATAGATCGTTTAACTCCTGTCTCATTACAGCAAACAAAATGTCAATCCCTATGGTTGAACTCCAAGGTACTGATAGGCGATTCTAAAATCCTATGGAAACATTGGTTAAAGGCAGGCATTCAAACTTTAAATGATGTAATTTTGAATGGAAACATGGTTTCTTTATTGCAGTTACAACAATCGTTTGATATTTCAAGGTTATAAATGGTTGCAGTTGAAACAGGCCATTCAGAAAGGGTTCCCTGAATGGCGCAAGTTAAAAAGTCAGTATAAGAGCCAAATATCCTCAAAAAACAATAAACTTTTACTCATAATGACAGGAGTTGCCATTCAACATATTACAAAAAATTGGAAAAATTGTGATAGATTAAGTTATAGTTTTTGGTGGAATTCATTGTGCCATATTTTTAAAATGGAAAGAATATTAGCTATTCAGCAGGGACGTTATAAAAAGTTTAATGATGTTTGGGAGCCATTAACAAATTATTGTAAAAATTGATTATAACTAAGAATTTATTTCTTCCCCTTTAATTATTGAAGTATAGGGTGGGAGGAGGGTGGGCTTAATTTTTAAAGGTATATGAAACTAGGATGTTTATATGAGAGAAGAAATAGAGGGAGGAATTATTTTATGATTCAATATATATATATGTTTTACAAGTGTTATTAAAGGTGTATATGATTATTTTATAAATCACTTGTTGAAAATGTAAAAATGAATAAAGAATTTATATAAACGTCCTGGGTGGAGAGGAGGGTGGGGTTATTTTAATGTTATTTTGGGTTAAAGATTTATGATGGATATAAAGGAGGAAGGGATGGTATTGATGTGATTTAATTTTTGATGGGTTAATAAGTGATGTTAAAGTGTGTATGATTGTATTTTTGCCGCACTTATTGAAAGTTTAAAAATGAATAAAGAATTTGAAAAAAAAAAAGTCAGTATAGCTTGCCAGCCCTATGTTTCCAGGTAGATTTTCAAGGTCATCAGGCTGCCAAATGGTACAAATTCATATATGAATATATGGCGAAAAAAAACAAAAACAAGCTTAAGAGATATTTGGAATATAGAAACAAAGCAGAATATTTCTGCTACGCAATTGTCATGGATTTGGACTTGGAGGATGAGTTCTACAGCATCAGCATCTATGAGACAAACTTTATTTTTTATGTTATATAGAATATTTTCGACTCCAGTTCATTTGCAAAAATTGGACAACACAAAATCTAATAGATGCTGGCACTGTGAACTTGAAGTAGGGACACTGGATCATCTTTTATTTTATTGTCCGTTGATACTTTAGGGCCTGTTTTACAAAGCCACGCTAGCAACTGCCGCGCGGCAGCAGCCCCAAACCCTTTTACCGTATTTTCGCGGATATAACGTGCACCCGTGTAAAACGCGCACACGGTTATAGCACGCAGAAACCACAATATTATGTATAAAAACTTTTGTATACCGCGCTCATGGGTATAACGCGCATGCTGCCCGACTGTCCTTTCGCCCGCCCCGACTCTCCTCTGGCCACCCCGACTCTCCTTTCGCCCGCCCCGACTCTCCTCTGGCCACCCCGACTCTCCTTTCGCCCGCCCCGACTCTCCTCTGGCCACCCCGACTCTCCTTTCGCCCTCCCCGACTCTCCGTGCGCTGTCCCGACTCTCCGTTTACCTGCCCTGCCCCCCCCCGGCAGGACCACTCGCACCCCCACCCCGAAGGACCGCCGACTCCCCGACAATATCGGGCCAGAAGGGAGCCCAAACCCTCCTGGCCACGGCGACCCCCTACCCCCCCCCCCCCCGACGCCCGATTCACCCCCCCCCCCCAGCAGGACCGCTCGCACCCCCACCCCGAACGACCGCTCGCACGCGCTCCCACCCGCACCCGCGATCGGAGCAAGAGGGAGCCCAAGCCCTCTTGCCCGGCCGACTCCCCGACAATATCGGGCCAGGAGGGAGCCCAAACCCTCCTGGCCACGGCGACCCCCTACCCCCACCCCGCACTACATTACGGGCAGGAGGGATCCCAGGCCCTCCTGCCCTCGACGCAAACCCCCCTCCCTCCCTCCAACGACCGCCCCCCCCAAGAACCTCCGACCGCCCCCCCCAGCCGAACCGCGACCCCCCTGGCCGACCCCCACGACACCCCCACCCCCCTTCCCCGTACCTTTGCTAGTTGGCTGGACAGACGGGAGCCAAACCCGCCTGTCCGGCAGGCAGCCAACGACGGAATGAGGCCGGATTGGCCCATCCGTCCCAAAGCTCCGCCTACTGGTGGGGCCTAAGGCGCGTGGGCCAATCAGAATAGGCCCTGGAGCCTTAGGTCCCACCTGGGGGCGTGGCCTGAGGCACATGGGCTTTGTAAAAGAGGCCGTTTGTTTATATTATCGTTATGAAAGCATGTTAGCGGAACAATCTTGGAATAGTAAGATTTTTGAAGTTATTTGGAATCCATTGGAGTGATTTGTTAAACAATGGCATAATTAATAATTCAGTTACCAGAATTAATTTGGTTTCCACACACATCCAGGGGGGGAGGGGATGGGTAATTTGTTTCAGTAATTTGCAAGTAGGTAAGTGCTGTTTTTTGTATCTTTGAATGCATAATTGTTGCACTTTTTGTATGCTTATAAAATCAATAAAGAATTTAAAAAAAAAAAAAAAAATCTAATATCTTCTGAAAATGATTTGCAAATTTTTGGCAGGCTGGTGACAATAAAGACATACACTAACACGGGATTAGAGATTTTTTCCACAATAGCAAACAATTCTTTCAAACCAGTCAACAGAAATTAAGGGCTCCTTTTACGAAGGCGCGTTAGCTGTTTAACGCGCGTAATAGCATGCGCTAAACCGCCGGCCGCACTAGCCACTACCGCCTCTTCTTGAGCAAGTGGTAGTGTTTTGGCTAGCGCGGAGGTTAGCATGTGATTAAAAGTCGCACGCGCTAAAGCCGCTAACGCTAAATCATATTTAAAAAGTTTTCACATTTTTTACGAAACCTTAAGTAATTGATATCAATCCTAATGTAAACAGGTAGATTATTCCAAATTGTGATGGCAGCGTAAGCAAAAGAGGAGTTGAGCTGTTTACTCTGTACAAGTTTCGAGTTTCAAATTTTATTAGGATTTTATATACTGCCTAGCAAGGTTATCTAAGCGGTTTTACAATCAGGTACTCAAGCATTTTCCCTATCTGTCCTGGAGGGCTCACAATCTATCTAACATACCTGGCGCTATGGAGGATTAAGTGACTTGCCCAGGATCCCTCTAATCTGTGGAAAATATAGTAATAAAGTGCCAGATGTATAATTTGGTGGAAGAATAATGCAAATAAGAAAAAAGCAAAATCAGATTATCTGAAGAGTCAGGCTGTAATATACAATGAACTATGCAAGCTGAACATAAGAATTGCCACTGCTGGGTCAGACCAGTGGTCCATCCTGCCCTGCAGTCCACTCACGCGGCGGCCCCCAGGTCAAAGACCAGTGCTCTAAATGAGTCCAGCCTCACCTGCGTATGTCCCAGTTTAGCAGGAACTTGTCCAGCTTAGTCTTGAAACCCTGGAGGGTGTTTTCCCCTATAAAAGACTCTGGAAGAGCGTTCCAGCTCTCCACCACTCTCTGGGTAAAGAAGAACTTCCTTATGTTTGTATGGAATCTATCCCCTTTCAACTTTAGAGAGTGCCCTCTCGTTCTCCCTACCTTGGAAAGTGTGAACAGTCTGTCTTTATCTACTAAGTCTATTCCCTTCAATATTTTGAATGTTTCAATCATGTCTCCTTTCAGTCTCCTCTTTTCAAGGGAGAAGAAGCTCAGTTTCTCTAATCTCTCACTGTACGGCAACTCCTCCAGCTCCTTAACCATTTTAGTTGCTCTTCTCTGGACCCTTTCGAGTAGTACCGTGTCCTTATTCATGTATGGTGACCAGTGCTGGACGCAGTACTGCAGGTGAGGGTGCACCATGGCCCGATACAGCACCATGATAACAATAAGTTAGGCTTAAGTTAGGTTAAAGTTAGGCATAAGTTAGGCTTAAGTTAGGCATAAGTTAGGCTTATGTTATGCTAAAGTTAGGCTTAAGTTAGGTTAAAGTTAGGCATAAGTTAGGCTTAAGTTAGGCATATGTTAGGCTTAAATTAGGCAGACCCTGGGCTCTGCTTAAAGTGAAGGAAAAGCTGGTCTAAGTGTAGTTTTTTGCTTCATTTCAATGGAGATTCAGCTTTCTTAGTCGGAGACTTCCTACAGACACAGATTAGGCATGCTTTCAGCTTCCGCAATGATATTTCCTATAGTGAGTTTGAATATGGTTTTTTTTCTTCTTTTTTCCTAATAGATTTAATAAGCCACCATATCAATAGAGCACATCAATAAAAACATATTGCAAGGAAAACATAGTACTCTTCTGCTCAAACAGTAATATGATTTACTCATTACACCACCTTTGGCTTTCCTGCTTAAAAAGAACCCCCTTTTTTCTCAACAGTGCTGCAATCAGCTCTTTCTTGAAAGCAAAGAAAGAACATGAAAAACATATCATTATTGCACATATTACTTCATTTCTCAGCGCTTAAAAAGAGAAAAAACAGATACAGACCTTAACATGCATTTTCCTTCATTGCAAAATGGAGCTCTTCAGCTTCACAAAGCTGACCTCATTGTGAGATCATCAAGCTGCACCTTCAAGGTAGTATGCCACAATTAAAAGATGCGCTTGGTGTTGAACTCACAACCTCTATATGATCAGTACAGAACTTTAACTCATAGAGCTAAATCAGCTTCTACACAGGTGGATCTCAGTGCCCTTTCATATAATAGTTGACTGACTTGCATATGTCAAAAAACAATACAAAAACTGCAGACAATGTACAAGATGCAGGCACTGTTTATTGCAACATCAATGGTATATAACTTATTACAACCAGAGGACCCGACATGGTCCGTGTTTCGGACAACACACCTTCCTCAGGGGTCCATGGTAAATAAGGTATTGAGACTAACAGCAGTAAATAGGAGAAACAAGTGCCGATATAACTATGGTACTGAGTCCAGAAGTACGTCGGCACTTGTTTCTCCTGTTTACTGCTGTTAGTCTCAATACCTTATTTACCACGGACCCCTGAGGAAGGTGTGTTGTCCGAAACACGGACCGTGTCGGGTCCTCTAGTTGGTAATAAGGTTATATACCATTGATGTTGCAATAAACAGTGCCTGCATCTTGTACATTGCCTACAGTTTTTGTATTATTTTTTGCTTGCTGCTTGTCCTACTGCAGTTTTTGTTGGATTTTCTTTTTGTGTACCCTGACCTGCATATGTATCATCTGATTAGTTATCATATCACAACCACCACAAAGAAAGCATTTCTGGCTCACCAGGTTAATGTGCCTTGTTGCACTCTGTCCATCTCAAACTTCCTGCTTCAAATCCCAGCTTCCTATTAGCTGTTATAAGAGGGTCTAGATGGTGGACTTTGCCATTTTTAGCAGCACATTTCCCTTTCCAGGCAAACTTATTTTCTCCTTCCCATGGCTAGGTCATCCTAAGCTGTCATGGGAGGAAACATCTCCTCTGACAGAAAGATGCAATTTGTGGCTCACCAGGTTAATGCACCTTGTTGCACCTTGTCCATCTTCTGAAGCTCCCTGGTTCAAATCCCACCCTCACCTTTACTCATTTGAACAGCATCCTAACAGCTCTCATAAGTGATGGACTTTGCTGTTTTTCATCAGCATTCTGCAGTTTGAAGGCACAGGTGCATCAGATACATTCATCTTCTCTCTGCTACAAGCCATTGTGGTAGGAATGGATTTCTTTCTATGGAATATCTGCACAGGGCAACAGATATAAGAGTTTACTAAAACTTCAGAGGGCTTGGACAGGTATTGAAGGAAGGTACATGTTTTTGAGATGTACCCTAGAGACATTCTTGTTGGTATATTCAGCTTGGCTGTTTGTGGTTTCATGCTTGAGAAGTGTGTGTTGGGGTGGGGGAGGGGGATTTAGGAAGAGAGAACAGGCTGCTTCAGACATCTGAGAATTGCTACAGATCAGTTTAAAGATCAACTCAAATATGTTTAAGCAAAGGAATGGCCAAAGAGTTTAAAGGTTTTCTGGTAGAAAAATGAATATGAAATATTTGCTAACCGAACTCAAGACTTGAACCCCTGACCTATGGAAGATAAAAGTAGCCCCTTATGGCATAGAGCTATAGAGGGAACTTTGTTTAGAAGTTGGTAACAGTGCCTGTACAGACTAAACAGATGACAAATGGCTTCTAGTAAAAGCTTTGAGAAGGGAAGGAATTGATTAAAAGTCAGGACAGGTGTGTTTGCCCAAACCACACCTAAAGCACACCCAATCAGATTTGAAAGTTTTCTAGTGGGAAGTCCAAACAGTGCCTATGACATCAGACGCTACTTAGGCATGCTTAGTATAAAAAGGTCCATCAGAGCAGTGTTTTAGGACATGTATTCTGTGTTAATGCTTATTTTTGAGACTTTACTTTTCTTGATTATTTTTTAACCTTTTCATTCCTATAACTGCCACAACTCTCCATTTCATAGGACCATTAGCAGCTATAGTAATTTGCAATTTTGATGTTTGTCTAACCTTTTTCATCTTTCCAGGAACAAATCTAGATGAGAATGATATATTGCTAGCTATTTAGGTGTTTTTATTAGATAAGAGCTCAGGCAGAACTGATTTCATCTTTTGGACTCCTTTTGGACTTCTTTTGGTGATTCTCCATTAATTTTTTTCTCCCCCCTGAAATCTGCCACAATTCTCTCCATTCCACAGGGTCATTAGCAGGTCTGAGAATTAGTGATGATAATAATTGGTTCCAGGAATCTTGGCTGAAGAAAACCCCATGCTGTTTGAAACTTTGGTGCCAGCAAAATGGATATGCAAGTTACATGAATATATGGAACCTATAGCAGTGCTTTTCCTCATAGAGCTAAAGGTAAATCTTTTTAGAGTCATAATTGTTAGGTATCATTATAAAAAAGGCATTTTATTTCTGTTTATTCTAGCTGTTATTCTGAGATTGTGCTGCATTTTATTTTTCCATATATGTCTTGACCTTTTCCCCCTTTTCTCCTGATTTCCGGATCCCAGGTCTGTTCAAAATGGGTTCAGCACAAGAGCTTGCACCTTGACAAAGCTCAAATACTAAAACTAAAACTATCTACATTTTCACAATACTAACATGTTTCACACTTTTTTCCTTCAGAAGGGTGTAGTTATAGAAGATTTTCGGAGAAAACAGTCAATTGGTGAGTTTTACAAAGGTGCGCTAAATCCATGCATGCGCTAACTACTAACGTGTGCATAGGATAACGTGCATGCATTAACTTTTACCACACGCTAACAGCGCCTAAACGGTGCTGCTTCAGCACACGGTAAAAAAAAAATTATATCGCGCGCTGAAGCGGCACCATTTAGGCATGGTTTAGGCGCCGTTTATGTGTGGTAAAGGTTAACGCATGCATTTTATCCTATGCATACATTAGTAGTTAGTGCATGTGTGGATTTAGCGCACCTTTGTAAAAAACAGCTTAAAACTCACCAATCAACTCTTAATTTGTCTCAATCCATCTTCCTTTTTCTTTAGCCTGCCTTCTCCTACCAGGAGCAGATTTTGGGACCTTACCAATTCTACCACAGTAACAACTTGGACCTACAAGTGCCTTAATCTGCATGTCTGTCATCTGTCTCATTGAACTGCAGTTGCTGCGTTCCTGAACTGTGCAATAAAAATCTTATACCATTTTTCACCTTGTGCTTATTTCTATTGAGTAGCAGTCAGGCATTAGTGTTTCCTTAATAAGCACCACTTCACACTGGCCTTTGTCTTATCTAGTGTTCCATGAGGCCCAGGCTGTGAAGGGGGGGTGGCAAACAGGGTAGCTGGCATGTCTCCTGCTTCACAGCCTGCAACTAGCATAATATTTGAGAACATGAGATTAGATGAGAGGTGGAGAGGATGAACCAGGTGTCTTAACTTGGTGGCTTCTTTCAGTCAGTTTCCTACCCTGACAGCTTGAGATATGCTGAACTGCAGCCGATTCTGCATTCTTTGGGTGCCCAAAAGACGCCTAAACAGCACAGTATAATCCAATTAGAATTGCTATGATTTTATGACTCTGTAGCACATGGGTCAAAATGAAGGTTGGAGTGTGAGCCTGGTCTGGGTTCGACTCCCTCATGTCCTTCAGCTGACAAAATACTCATTTTAATAAAAATTACAAGCTACAGACCAATCACATCTAATTTTCATCTCAAACAGCACAACATTAGCAATACTAGAAACAATCTATTCCAAAAGTTAAGTTTGCATTTAATACCCATCTTGAGATTCTCGTTTTGGGACAATGAAAGCAGCACTTTAAGCCATTAAGCTACCAGTCTTTTGTTGCGACTATCTATGAGATGAAAGCTAAGCAGATTTTACCATAGTAGATCACTAAAGTATAATATGACAGGGGAGTCAGAGAAACTGGAGTGGAAGGTGCTGTAGCTCAATGAGTAAAAGTGCTGTCCTGATCTTCCAGAGGTTGTGAGTTCAACTCCCGGCCTGTCTTTTACCTTGTACAGGTGCACTTTGATGATGTCACAATGAGGTCATCATTGTGCAGCTCCATACCTCCATTTGCAATGAATTAGAAGCCACATTCAGGTCTGTTCTGTGTTTTATTCTGTTTTTAAGCTTGGCCAATTGAAGTTATGGGCTTTCTGTTTGCTTTGAAGAATGAGCTGATTGTAGCAATGTTTCATGACAAAGAGAGTATAATTTAGAGCAAGGAATCTCTTCTAAAAACCTCTCTCAAATAACACCTGTGGGATGCCCAGAGAAAGCTGATTGGATAACCTAAATAGCATGTATTGTGCTAAAGCCTTTCTGGAGCTTAAACCACGTCTATTTGAAGCCTATACGGAGCTCAAAATCCTATGCTTTACACTTCTTATAGGAGCTAATGATACCAGTGCTATACAAGTTTCTGTGTAGCACAGGAATGAACCTTCCCCCCTTCCATGCTGATGTTCTCAGATCAACTCTCACTGAAACTAATATATTATAAATATCCTTTTAAACATGGTATACTGTGTTTTTACTATCCTTTTAATGGTGGTATACGTTGGGTTAATTATATTAAAGCTTACAGTCCTGAAATAATGATAACAAATCAGTAAAAAGCACCTTTTTATATATAACATCGTAGGGACGTCTATCTGGCATCTATATGGGTTTTTTGGGAACGCGTGCCTAATAGACTCCTAAGATACGCTTAGTGCATTAGAAATGTCTATACAATGCCTAAATAGAGCCTAAATAACGCTGCTTGCCACTTGCCCCCACAAGAACGTCTAAAGCACTTTACAGTTAGGCGCACTTTACAGGCCTTGGAGCATTGAGACTAAACAGCAGATTTCTGCTTCTCAATGGCCACGAATTTGGTCTTGGAGAATGAGGTGTACAGCGTCAGAATCTATGAGACAAACTTGTTGTTTTTTTTTTTGTTGCATAGAAGTTTTTAGACCCCTGTTAGATTGCAAAAATGAGATAGTTCTAAGTCAAATAGGTGCTGGCATTGTCATCTCGATATAGGGACACTGGATCATCTGCTCTTCTTTTGTCCCTTGATATTTGAATTCTGGTGAACCATTTGGGGGTCAAATTAATAGAATACTAGACGTCCCATTGAAATTGACATATGATGTGGTGCTATTTGGCACGGTATTGATGGCTAAGAGCCCAATAACCTCCCATAGCAACAAACTTCTTTTTATAATGACGGGTGTTGCCATACAACTTATTTTAAAGACCTGGAAAAATTGGGACCGTTTAAATTATAGTTTCTGGTGGGAGTCTTTATGCCACACTTTTAAGCTGGAACGTATGATTGCACTACAAAAGGGATATTATCCCAGGACAAGCAGGCAGCATATTCTTAACGCATGGGTGACATCACCGACGGAGCCCCGGTACGGACACTTTTAACTAGAAAGTTCTAGATGGCCGCACCGCGCATGCGCGAGTGCCTTCCCGCCCGACGGAGGACAGCGTGGTCCCCAGTTTCTTCGTTTCCGCGGAGCGAAGAAGACGCATGTGCTTTCAACGGCTGTTGAAATCTCTGTTTTTGCCTTCCCGCTCACGCTATTTTCTTCCTTTTTTTGTTCTTTTTCCTTTGGATTTCGTTTTTCGTTCTAACTTGCAAAAAAACAAAACAAAAAAACTTTGTTTTTTCTTTATTTTTCGGGCCGGCCCCGGCGGGGCCTGTTGCCACCATACAGGCCTCCGGTTTTGATTTTGCGGAGGCCATGTTCCCCTTCATGCCCCCTCAGCCGGGCTTTAAGAAGTGCCAGCGGTGTGCACGCCCGATATCTCTCACTGACCCGCACAATTGGTGCCTACAGTGCCTGGGTCCAGAGCATCGGGCTGACACCTGCACCCGCTGTGCTACTCTTAAAAAACGTACTTTGAAAAATAGACAGATCCAACAGAATATCCTTTTCGGTACCGAATCTGCCATGGAAACGGCCGCGCTGTCAACGGCGCCGCAAAAGTCGGCACCGACTACTTCGACGATGCCTGATCCTTCCTCGGGGTCGCTGGCACCAGGTAAGCCGGCTAAGAAGCCTTCCACTTCCCTTGAGCGCCCTCCTGCCACACCGGCGACGCCGGTCCTCCCGGCATCACGCCGACCCCGCAAACGCTCCGCCCCGATTTCGGTGAGTGCCTCGTCATCGGCATCATCATCGCCGGGGCATGGAGCGGCACCTATGGTACCGACAAAGAAAAAAGCGGTACCGGTGCCCCCTCTGGACGACCGCATTGCGGCCATACTCCAAAGCCAATTGCAAGAGCAACTGCAACAGCAACTCCAGCACTTGTTGCCCGCAATTTTGGCCCCACTCCTTCCGGTACCAGACCGGCCCGAGCCTCGCACCATACCGCCGGTGTCGACACCATCGGTACCGTTGAACACCTCCATGCCGGTACTCGCGGCTGAACCACTTAATCCTCCAGTACAAACACGCTCTGATGCCGACCCTCCCCGACATCGAGACCGACACCAGTCCCCCCGAGACCAGGACCGGCATCGATCTTCCTCCCCCGGTACCGTCTCGATGCGCTCTGGCAAATCCCTCTCTAAGACTCGCCACACTGAGCCGTCCGCACCACCGTCCGTCCTGCGCACACCGACGTCAGGGACCCGGACTTATGGGAAGAATCCCCACCCGGTACCGATGATGAGGCTTCCTCAACGGACGAGGAACCATCGATGGTCGATACCAGTTCCAAACCTGAACAGTCCTCATTCACAAAATTTCTCAGGGAAATGTCGGCGGCTCTGTCGATCCCTTTGGAATCCGACTCTAAGAAGTCCCAGGCTTTCCTGGAAGCCCTGGACTTCGAACAACCTCCCAAAGAATTTTTAAAGTTACCCGTCCATGACATCTTACGGGAAACTTTTTACAAAAACTGGGAAAATCCTCTCACGGTACCGGGTGCCCCTCGAAAACTGGATAGTTTATACAGGGTCATTCCTATCCCGGGGTTCGACAAACCTGAACTACCCCATGAATCCCTTCTAGTGGAGTCCACCTTGAAGAAAACCCAGGGCTCCAGTGTTTATGCCTCCACCCCTCCTGGCAGAGAGGGCAGAACAATGGATAAATTTGGCAAGCGCCTTTATCAGAATTCCATGCTTGCCAACAGGGCTAATAATTACACCTTCCACTTCTCCTTCTATATGAAGCATTTGGTGCAACAACTCTCCTCCTTACAAAAGTACATCCCTGAGCGTAAGATCCCGGTTTTCCAACAACAAATCTCCAGTTTGCTCCAACTCCGGAAATTTATGGTGCGATCCATTTATGACTCTTTTGAGCTGACCTCTCGAGCATCTGCCATGGCTGTTGCCATGAGGCGCTTGGCCTGGCTGAGAGTTTCTGACCTCGACATTAATCACCAAGACCGCCTGGCTAACGCACCTTGTCTTGGTGATGAACTATTCGGGGAGTCCCTGGACTCAACTACCCAGAAACTATCAGCACACGAGACCAGGTGGGATACCCTAATCAAACCTAAAAAGAAGACTCCACCTGCTCGCCCCTACAAACAGCAGTCTTCCTACCAACGCAGGTTCTCGGCCAGACCTCTCAACCCGCCTCAGCAACAACAGCCTCGCCGGCCTCGTCAGCAGCATCAAACTCAGGCACGTTTACAGTCTCACCAACCTGCCAAGCCTCTCCCACAGTCAAAACCATCTCAGCCCTTTTGACTCTTTTCTCCAGGGCATAGCCAGTCTCCCGCCATCATTGCCTCTTCCTCAGCTGATAGGAGGCCGCCTTCAACTCTTCCTCAACCGTTGGGAGGTCATTACATCAGACCTGTGGGTCCTCAACATCATTCGCCACGGCTACTCTCTCAACTTCCAGACTCTTCCACCAGACAATCCTCCCATAGAGTCTATTTCTCACTCCTCTCAATCCCCCCTCCTCCTGAGGGAGGTCCAATCCCTTCTTCTTCTCAATGCCATCGAAGAGGTACCCCCAGACCAAAGGGCTCAGGGATTCTACTCCCGCTACTTCCTGGTTCCCAAGAAGACAGGAGACCTCCGTCCCATCCTCGATCTTCGGAACCTCAACAAGTGTCTGGTCAAGGAAAAATTCAGGATGCTCTCCCTTGCCACGCTTTACCCTCTTCTCTCTCATCACGACTGGCTATGTTCCCTAGACCTCAAAGAGGCCTACACTCACATTCCAATCCATCTGACTTCACGTCGCTACCTCCGATTTCAGGTACAGCACCACCACTATCAGTACAAAGTGCTACCCTTTTGCCTCGCATCATCGCCCAGGGTGTTCACCAAGTGCCTTATTGTGGTGGCGGCCTTCCTCAGGTCTCACAACCTCCAGGTGTTCCCATACTTGGACGATTGGTTGGTGAAAGCTCCTACGTCTCCGCTTGTGCTACAAGCCACTCAACACACCATCGCTTTCCTCCATCTCCTGGGATTCGAGATCAACTACCCCAAGTCACATCTCCTCCCCACACAGCGACTTCAGTTCATCGGTGCCGTCCTCGACACCACTCTGATGAGGGCGTTTCTCCCCTCAGACCGCCAACGAACCCTGCTCCATCTCTGCCGTCAGGTGCTCCTTTGTCGCTCTATTCCTGCTCGGCAAATGATGGTCCTCCTGGGCCACATGGCCTCGACAGTCCATGTGCTTCCTCTGGCACGACTCCACCTCAGGACACCTCAATGGACTCTAGCCAACCAATGGTCACAGACCACGGATCCTCTTTCTCATCCCATCTCTGTGACATCGTCTCTTCAGCAATCTCTTCAATGGTGGTTGAACTCCTCAAATCTTTCCAGGGGTCTACTCTTTCATCTACCCCCTCACTCCATGATCATAACCACAGATGCCTCCCCCTATGCATGGGGAGCTCACATGGGAGATCTTCACACCCAGGGACTCTGGACCCCTCAGGAGCGTCAACATCACATCAATTTCCTGGAACTCAGGGCCATGTTCTATGCTCTCAAGGCCTTCCAGCACCTTCTCTATCCTCAGGTTCTTCTCCTGTGCACAGACAACCAAGTCGCCATGTACTACATAAACAAGCAAGGCGGCACCGGATCTCCCCTCCTCTGTCAGGAGGCCATCCGCATCTGGACCTGGGCCACGGCCTGCAGTCTCTTCCTCAAGGCCGTCTATATTGTGACCAGCCAGGTATCCTCCCTGCCCCGGTCTCAGATAGGGGAAAAGAAAATGGAGCAGAAAAGAAATCTCGGAGAGGAATTGGGAAGGGACAGGTAGTTTCTGAGCTAAATAATGACATTGACCACCGGGGGAGCCCAAGAGGCCCTTGGAACACTGCCAGGGCTGACAAAGCAGGGTGTCGCCCTAAGGTATTTAAACCTGTCCCAGAGAACAGGCAGGGAAGCAAGCTAGGGAGGAGGTTTAATCCTTTTCTCCCTAGGGAGTCCTCTCAGCCAAGCAGGAGCAGCAAACCAGTTCCAATGGAGGTGTTGGAGGCGGGTCAGGCTGAGGAACCCATGTTTCCAGGAGAACAGCCCATGGAATTTGAAGAAGGTTTGGCAGAGTTTGCTCCTGAGGTTACTGAAGCCATGCAGGTGGACTTTGCTTCCACCCTCAAACAGTGAGTGGAGTTTGTTGGTGCTGGACTGTATGGGGAACATTTTGTTTGCAAGCTAGGGAGTGTTTTTGGGGTGAGGTTTTGCTGATATCTTGGGAGGGAATTGTGAAAGTCAAATTAAGGACTTTAGTGTGCAAAACCTGTCACTCCCCTTTTCCTGGCAGTGAGTGAAACTGGCCAGAGGCTTGGAGGAACTTTGAAACACTTGTGCTGTGAGATAAGTGCCTTGAACTGTTTGGTTTTTTTTTTTTGGTTTTTGAAACTGCCTGCTGTGGAGCAGTCAGTGCTAGTCCTGAGTTGGGCTGAAACCCTCAGACACAGCTGAGGTTGCAACATTGCTGGATGCAAGGCAAGAACTTTATTGTATGCTGGTTTTTGCTTGCTTGGTTTGCTATTTTCTTTTCTTTGTGCTGCTGTGTAGAACATTCTGACAAGCTTAGCAGCTATTTTGAAAAGACTACTTACCTGGATACAAAAAGGAATAAAACGATATTATTTCTTTGAATGGTAATTGTGGTGACTTTCTTTTGTTTTGATTCCGGTTTGGAATCCGGTCCTGCAGGGTGGTTCCATTTCGGGCCACACGTCAAAGTGCTATATTGGGGTTTCCACTGTAGGAGCTATAAAGTCCTGTTCTGCACTACAGTGGGCCACAATATCCAGGGCGAACAGAACTCCCTGGCCGACAACCTCAGCCGCATCCTTCAACCTCACGAGTGGACCTTGGATCCTCCCACACTCCACTCCATCTTTGCTCTCTGGGGCACTCCTCAGGTGGACCTCTTTGCAGCTCCTCACAACCATCAGCTGCCCCAGTTCTGCTCCAGACTCTACTCTCCTCATCGTCTGACCCCGGATGCATTCCTGCTCGACTGGACGGATTGGTTCCTCTATGCCTTTCCTCCACTGCCTCTAATGTTGCAGACGCTATTCAAACTCCGCAGGGACAGAGCCACCATGATTCTCATCGCTCCTCGGTGGCCTCGCCAACACTGGTTCTCCCTCCTGCTCCAGCTCAGCTCCAGGGAGCCCATTCCTCTTCCTGTGTTTCCTACTCTACTTACGCAGCAGCATCAGTCTCTACTACATCTGTCATCGCTCCACCTGACAGCTTGGTTTCTCTCGGGCTGACCTCTCCAGAGAATCTGTCTCAGCCTGTCCGTCGCATTTTGGATGCCTCCAGGAAACCGGCCACCCTCCAATGTTACCATCAAAAGTGGACCAGGTTCTCCTCTTGGTGTCTCCTGCATCACCACGACCCCACCTCGTTGGCAGTGGAAACTGTACTGGACTATTTGCTCTCTCTGTCCGAAGCTGGCCTCAAGTCTACCTCAATCAGAGTCCACCTCAGTGCCATCACTGCGTTTCATGAGCCTATCCTCGGAAAACCTCTCACGGCTCATCCACTGGTTTCCCGGTTCATGAGAGGCCTCTTCAATGTCAAACCACCTCTGAAGCCTCCTCCAGTCGTCTGGGACCTGAATGTGGTTTTATCAGCCCTCATGAAACCTCCGTTTGAGCCTCTTGCCACTACTTCACTCAAATTTCTGACGTGGAAGGTGCTTTTCCTCATTGCCATCACCTCTGCCAGGAGGGTTAGTGAGCTGCATGCACTGGTTGCCGACCCACCTTTTACTATTTTTCACCATGACAAGGTGGTTCTGCGTACCCACCCTAAATTCCTTCCCAAGGTGGTCTCGGACTTCCACCTCAACCAGTCCATTGTATTGCCTGTCTTTTTCCCTAAACCCCATGCTCATCCTGGGGAACAGGCGTTACACACGCTAGACTGTAAGCGGGCCCTTGCATACTACCTGGACCGTACCAGGGCTCACCGCTCTTCACCTCAACTCTTTTTGTCCTTTGACCCCAACCTTCTGGGGCACCCTGTTTCTAAACGGACGCTTTCTAACTGGCTTGCTGCCTGCATTGCGTTCTGTTATGCTCGGGCCGGTCTCTCATTGGAAGGTGCTGTCACGGCCCACAGGGTCAGAGCTATGGCTGCTTCTGTGGCTTTCCTCCGTTCCACGCCCATCGAGGAAATCTGCAAGGCTGCCACTTGGTCCTCAGTTCACACGTTCACTACTCACTATTGTCTGGATGCCTTCTCCAGACGGGATGGACACTTCGGCCAATCTGTGTTACAAAATTTATTTTCCTAATGGCCAACCATCCCTCCTCCCTCTCTGTTAGCTTGGAGATCACCCATGCATTAAGAATATGCTGCCTGCTTGTCCTGGGATAAAGCACAGTTACTTACCGTAACAGGTGTTATCCAGGGACAGCAGGCAGATATTCTTACGACCCACCCACCTCCCCGGGTTGGCTTCTTAGCTGGCTTATCTTAACTGGGGACCACGCTCTCCTCCGTCAGGCGGGAAGGCACTCGCGCATGCGCGGTGCGGCCATCTAGAACTTTCTAGTTAAAAGTGTCCATACCGGGGCTCCGTCGGTGACATCACCCATGCGTTAAGAATATCTGCCTGCTGTCCCTGGATAACACCTGTTACGGTAAGTAACTGTGCTTTATAGGAAATTTAAGGATGTCTGGGAACCATTGACAAAATTCTGTATGGAGTGACTATTGATTTTAATTTTAACACTTTGAGTATACACGTCTAGAGTGGGTGGAAGAGGGGTGGGGATATACCATTAATTTATATTGGGAAAGGTTATTGAAGGAATCTATGTATTTGTGTTTTTCTTGATTAGTCATTTGAGTGGGTGGGTGGGAGGGGTAAAATGATTGCTCATGTATTTCTGCAAGATGAATGTGCTTTTCTTGAATTATTATATGTACATCTACTTGTTTATTGCACTGTTGATAGTTGGAAAATCAATAAAGAACTTTAAATCAAATGACTTTTCAATAGCATCAAAAAGTTTAACTTATCTAAACATCCATGGCGGTATAGTGATAGCTCTGTTTCATCAGCACACCCTTGTGAAGATTATGGTGAAAATGACTCCCAAAGCTGATCTCATCAAGCCGGTCCCCCAACTCGAGTTTCGCCAACTACACGCTTCACCGGGAAGAGACGCTAAAGGAGTGAATAAACTAAAATCAACTAAAATATACACACTCTACACTCATACTATATTTAACCATCTTAAATCTATTTAGCAAACCTGAATTCTAAATAACTTTTCACAGCTTCTACTGCATGACGGGCTGGCAAACCAGCGTCCGACTGTTCTCTGCCAGAGAGCTTAATTAGCAACACGTTCAATCTGTTTAAATCTCCCTGTCAAAAATGACATCAAGAGCCATGTTCACCATCACTGAGATGCCCTGAAATTTCTTATTTGTGTTGCTTGCATCTTGACTGGATTCTAAGCTCTCTAGAGAAGGGACCCTCTCTTTTTTTTTTTTTTTTTTTTAATTATAATTTTGAATACATTACAATATCCAATAACTCAAAGGAAAAAAAGGAGTCTCATAAACAATATATAATCAATCATACATAATTCCTTTTTAAGCCCACATTATGGGGAGACATGTTACAATTTCAACAACAAATTTTTAAGAAAAGATGAAAGAAAATAACTCTCAGTTCATCCTAATGAACCTTGAATCATTCCTTACTTAATAGGGATTTTAGTTTTCTCCTCTTTTTTCTCAGCAATGAAACTTAAAAAAACAACACTCATTTCTGTTCTCTTGCAACTAAAAATTGTTGTAGTTGAATGTGATCCCAAAAAACATATTCAATATCCTGTAACTTGACTAAACATTTACATGGAAATTTCAAGTAAAAAGATGCCTCTAGAGCCAAAACTCTAACTTTTAATTTCAAAAACTCTTTCCTCCTTAATTGAGTAGCTCTAGAGACATCCGGAAAAATCCTAACCAAATACCTACAGAATTTCATTAACCTATTTTTAAAATAAAGTTTCATTATTAACATCTTATCTATCTCTCTCATGAGTGTTATCACCAGGGTGGACCGACTCTGGATCACATCCTGAGTGTCTTCCAGAAATTCAGTCAAATTAATTTCAGTTGTGACCAAATGGTCCACCTCCTGGGCCGATTCTATTTTTTTTTTTTGAGGAATATAATAGTAGTTATTTATTGGAAAATTCCCAGTATTTCTTTAAAGAATTTCCTTAGTAGAATTTCAGCTGATAGTAAATGAGTTACTGGCAAATTTCTCACTCTATGCATATTTTCCATAGATTCCATTTTAGAGTATATCGCTGTAGAATCTTTAAGAGCAGATATCGAGACAGCTTGAAGTGTATTACATTGAGTTTCCATAACATTTAATTGTTTATCCAAACAATTCAAGTTGGAATCCACATTTTCTAATTTATGAGAAACTGACTGAGAAAAATCTACCATTTGTTTCATCGTTGACCTGAGAATCCCTTCAACTTTAGAAATATCTAACCATAAATTTTTAAGAGTAATATCCTGTGTTTCCTCCGTTAGTGGGTTTTCCTCCCCTCCACCTGAAAAATTCAGTGATTTAGGTAATTCAATATAAACGAACTTATTAATCTGAGTGGAGGATACCACTTGTCTGTTGGAATTAGTAGGGTTTATATTCCTACTATCACTTGATACTGGGTGAAGGGGAGGAGTCCGTTCGAGGGGACTCATTGAAGCTCCTGACAAGGAGGAAATCATATTTAGTGGTATTACTGAAGGATTTTCAGTTAATAATGTTAAATGCATATCCATGGGGCCAGATACAGCTGGTGTTGATCTCTTTGGTTTAATTTTTCTTTTCCCCACATTTCAGTCTAAACCACAAATATAAAAATAATTAATACCAACTTGAATTCCGACTCCCCGGCTCCAAGGGGCTCCCAAGGGGCCTAGCGTGCCCCTTTGGGCAAGCCCTGCGGCCACACGGCTGCGGCTGCTACTGCGGCAGCGGATGAACTTTAAAAGTTGGAGACGGACCCGATGACGTCAGGGGTCCGTCTCTATCAGTGCCTGCCAGTTATACCAAAAGAAGAATGAACCGCTGCTGCAGGAGACCTGGGGACAGCCAAAAATTCTCCTCCGGTTTCCCTCCAGGTGAGTAGCAAGCTCCCAAGTTAGCAAAGGCAGCGGCTGTAGTTTAAACAATTGGAGACGGACCCGATGACGTCAGGGGTCCGTCTCTATCAGTGCCTGCCAGTTATACCAAAAGAACGAACCGCTGCTGCAGGAGACCTGGGGACCGCCAAAATGTCTCCTCCAGTTTCCCTCCAGGTGAGTAGCAAGCTCCCCGGGACCCTCTCTTATATTTTCCTGTGCAGTGCTGCGCATCTAGGAGTGCTATAGAGATAAATAAAAGTAGCTATAAAAATTCATGTTATCATCAGTGGCAAAGTAAGTGGGGTGTGGGGTGGAGGGGAGAGGTTAGCACCCCTCCTACACTCTGCCCTCCTGCTGCAAACACCCCTTACCTTTCCCCCCATACCTTTTTATCTTTGGCACGAGTAGCCATGAAGTTCTGCTTGCGTCGGCTTCGGCACTCTCTGACGTCGCTTCTGGGACCCATGCCTAGCCAGTGACATCAAAGAGCACCGAAGCTGACATGCTTGCATCAAAGATAAAAAGGTATGGTGAAGGGGCAAGCGTGCGCACGGTGGGGCGTAGGGAAGAGGGCAGGAAAGGGGTGCTACCACCCCAGGCACCGCTCACCCCCGCTAAGCCACTGCATACCATTCAGAAGATGTATTTCTAGTTCAACATCTTTGGAAAACTTTGATACTGCTTCAGTTAAATAAATCTCTACTCGCAGAATCCAGGTTAAATGAGACAGAAAGATTTTCACTTTATCAGAAGTGAACATGGTACATAACTGCCCAAACAGTGACCCTGGAGCACAGTTGATTCGCTAAAACTGAATGTGATCATACTTGGTTGGTTTAGACATATAATTGGTTGACCAGGACTGCAGCTTGTGCCTACTTGGTTGAATGGCTCTAAACGAACCAGATCATAAATTATTAATTTAAAAGTGAGTATGGCATGTCGTTGGTTGTCTATGTGACCTTGAGGCATCATTGGTTACGAATTAGGACCCGATTCTAAAAACAGTACCTGAAGTTAGGTGGTGGAAGGCACCCTACTACTGCCTAACTTAATTGGTTTAATTGGTATATTAATTAGTTGTGCCAATTAAAAACCAATTCAAACTCAATTAGAAAAATAAAATGGATGTACCTAATGGTGCCTTCGTTATCCCACCAACGGAGGCTCCTTACGACGCCTAACACCACTGTAGGCATCGTTAACACCGGAAGTGGCGTTAGGCATTGTAAGGCGCCTCTGTAGATGTGATACTCTAAAAAAGGTAGGCAACAGAAATGTAGGCCTTTAAAGCCCTGGCCTACATTTCTGGCACCTGCCTTTCACGTAGCCGTGATTCTACAAACGGCACCATTACGTGATTGACACGTGATCAGCGGCCACTGATAACGATGCCATATACAGAATCCGGGCCTTAATGTAGAGTATAAGGAGTAAGCAGGTCTGCTGAAAGTTTACAGATAGGCAGTAAGGATGTGCTATCCAAAATACTCCACAAGTTACATATAAATAAATATTTCAAATATACAGCCAAAGTGCGTCAAGTGCAATTAAAGTGCTCGGATCACCAATCATAAAGTGCTATAAAGTACAGATAAACGTACTAGTGCTGGTTGTTTGCCGGAACCATCATGGCACTTGAAAGCCCCGTGCACCACCCTCCGAGTAGTGAAAACTCACTTTAAATATATTCTGCTATGTAACATTTTAATTCAATCTCTTATCATGAATGAATGAAAGATGAATGGAAGATTTATAGGAGAAACGGTGTGGCCAAGAGGTCCTGTGCTGGTACACCTTCCAAATTAAACACCCCTTAATGACCCATTGTGATTACAACCGTCATGCCTCCCTTTGACTTGAGTTTCGCATTAGCGTCGGCAGGAAGGGGGCACTGTAAAAACATAAATTTTTATTAATAATACATATCACATTTGCCTTAAACAATAACAATACTATCTCACCTATCCCTCCATTGTTAATCTAAAAAACTTTAAAAATGATAGCATAGCATAGTAGGGCTATTGATTGTTTGAGGCAAATGTGATATGTATTATTGATAAAGATTTCTGTTGCTTTTACAGCGCCCCCCTTCCTGTCGACTCTAACGCAAAATTCGAGTCGAAGGGAGGCAAATTCCTTTTAAGCTAAAGTTCAGTATCCTAGCGCATTTGTACCTCCTCACACTTTGTGAAGGTTTATTGTTCCTCAGAAATGTCTGAGGCTTGAAAATGGAATACCATCTTTCTGTAGCACAAATACTTAAATTTTGCCTTTATTCTAGGTCTAAGAATACGGCTGTTCAACTTTTCTCTAAAGGTGCTGTCTTGTCTTTTGTACATGATGCGAGTCTTGCTGGATGATCCAACCGAGGGAATAGGATGGTGAGTCTGTAGACATATTCTTTATTTTGCAAAAAATGTTAGCAATATTTTTTCTCCAAGTTACAGTGGTGCTGCAATTATAAAACAATGCCAAAAAAAAAAGATATTCAGTCATTTGGACCAAATCAAGGAGCCCTATACTAAAGCTTAGGGCTCCTTTTACTCAGCTCAATGCTGGCGTTAAGGTCTAGCACGCTCAGCAATTTAGTGCACACTATTCCGCGCGTTAAGACCCTAACATACCTTAGTAGAAGGAGCCCTTAGTGTGTGCGAACCAGCATTAGGAAAAGTTATAGGCAGTGTCTCGCATCCAGAAGTGCGTGCACATTGACGTGATGACATCATGCATGTGCGTGACATCATCACGTCGACATCCGCAAATGCGCAGAGGCCCGCCAGTGGTGGGCACTGAAAAAGAAAAGGCGTGGAGAGGAAGAGAGACGCCAGAGAGGAGTAGAGGTGCCATCACCGACTGACTGCCTATAGGATGATCCAACACAGGAGAGTCAAATCCACAAACACAAAGCACAAACCACAAAAGAGTAGAATGGCCAAAGAAAACTGGTGAACTCAAATGTGTTCCACAAACTTCCTTTATTTCTTCAATAAAACATTTCAGTGACTTGACATGTACATGTTTTGGCCAGAATGGCCTACCTCAGGAGTCAACAATCATAGACAAACATATTAAAACACAATTCATGACAATGAATATTTAAAAACATGTAAAAAATTTTTAAAAATTTGTTAACCAAAAAGAAGAAAAAATGCAATCAGAGGAAGAGCATATCTATACAAAACATGTCATATGAAAAGAAAACCATCACATTACAAACCAACTAAAACCAACGCACCATAGCATGCACATGAACATTAACATTTCATAAAAAACTTTATATTAAATCATACAAATTCATCACAGCATGTATATTGGCGAAAATAATAACAATAAATTAATAACAAAAATTAATCTACATCCCT
This sequence comes from Geotrypetes seraphini, assembly GCF_902459505.1. Lineage (NCBI taxonomy): Eukaryota > Metazoa > Chordata > Amphibia > Gymnophiona > Dermophiidae > Geotrypetes > Geotrypetes seraphini. The sequence continues at coordinate 64,317,808 of NC_047093.1, read as the reverse complement.
AGATTGCTGTAAACCAGGGGTCTCAAAGTCCCTCCTTGAGGGCCGCAATCCAGTCGGGTTTTCAGGATATGAATGAGATCTATGTGCATGCACTGCTTTCAATGCATATTCATTGGGGAAATCCTAAAAACCTGACTGGATTGCGGCCCTCAAGGAGGGACTTTGAGATCCCTACTGTAAACAATAAACACACTGTTATAGAAATGGTCCAATAAACCACAAACTAATATTGTAATAAAATTCCATAAACAAACTGAAAAACACATTTATATATCTCTAAAAACATGATAAATATTTATAAGTATGATTAAAAGAAAAAGTGCTGCTCTTTGCTGGCCCTACAACACACTAGTTGAGAACTGTTTTATAACCAAGCACACATGTAAATATTATACACGTGTTATTTCCTGTGTGGATAACAGTGAATTTTCACAACCTAAGTATATGTACCCTTCTACTTTGAAAATTACTCCAGAGTTTGTGTTTACATCATTACTGCACAATGTAAACATTAACCCTTCCCCACCTCTGCACTGGAAAATCCTGTACTCAGACCATATAAATTTATGCATATACATTTTATCACCTATCTGGTGAACCATTCTATACAGGATTATCAGATTTTCCAAATGGAAAATCTTGATGCCCTAGGCCTGCCCTCAGGCCTGCCCAGTTCCACCCAGCCCTGCCCCGTTATGCCCCCAATCACACCTTAGCCCCGCCCCAACCCTGCCCCCAGCTGCCTGCTCTCGTCAGGCATCTTCTGGTAACCCTAATTTTATAAATAATATTTTTGCAAATGTTGCACTGCTTTGCATGCAGAAATGCTTTTGAAAATGACCCTCCTTCTGTGTCTGAAGTGTGAGAAAGTTCTCAAGAAGGTTTATGAAAATTAATCTCAATGGCTCTCTGAAGAATAAGCTTATCCCATTTGTGGCTGTGTCACTAAAGGAGCAATTTATGAAAAGGGGGTTTTCTGCTGGTAAACACTCGCATAGCCATGTGAAAAACTCCTTTTCAAAACGATACCAGGCCCTGAGGAGGAGTGATATGTTTTTCAAGGATTTAACCTGCATATTTTGTACTTTCTAAATATGCAGAGTAAAAAAAGTTGACAGCAATGCTGCAGCCTGAGTAGGAGGTAGGTAATCAGAGAAAATGTTTTCTGGCAAAATTCACTGGCAATGTACCCTTAAGACTGCAAGTGCTTCCATATGAATGAAAACCCACCTCCCTATTCCTTAAAAATCAACTCCTTTGTAGCATACAATGTACCGCTCATAAATTCCCTAGAAGAAGGTTTTTTTTGTATACATTTTTCAGCTGAAAGATTTTTATGTAGAATTTATTTTCTAGTCAGTCTTGCTTAGGTTTATAATAATAATAATAATAATAATAGTTTATTCTTATATACCGCCATACCCATGCGAGTTCAAGGCGGTTTACATCGAGTTAGATTAGGGTCTGCGTAGACAGGCAGATTTACAATTATTTGTCAGAATTACAGATTTGTTATTAGAATTACAGAGTAACAGAATTTCAATTATTTATCAGCTTTATTTGAACTAGACCGAGGATGAGGAAAGTGGGGAAAAAGGGGGAAGGCCTCATGAGGGGGCCGGGTTGGGGAGGGGGGGAGTTATTGTCAGGAGGGGGAACAATTCGGGTCTTGTTTGCTGAGTAGGTAAGTTTTAAGTGATTTTCTGAACCCGAGGTAAGTGGGGGCCTCTAGTATCATTTGTGCTAGCCATGGGTTCAGCTTGGCTGCTTGGAAGGCGAAAGTTCTGTCAAGGAATCTTTTGAAGTGACAAAGTTTGGGTGAGGGGAAGGCGAACAACTGAATACGACGGGATTTCTTGTTGGTGCGGTAGAGGTTGAAGTGAGGGTTGATGTAACTTGGTGAGGAACCATTTACAGCCCTGTAACAGAAGCATGCGAATTTGTAAAGGACTCTAGACTCGAAAGGCAGCCAGTGGAGTTGGTGGTAGAATGGGGTGACGTGTTCCCATTTCTTTAGGCCAAAGATGAGGCGCACAGCGGTGTTCTGGATTATTTTTAGTCTCCTGGTTGTTTTCTTCGTGGCGTTAAGGTATATGATGTTGCAATAATCTAGAATGCTAAGGATGGAGGATTGTACCAGAAGGCGGAAGGAATGACTGCCATGTCTTTATTTTGGTCTGTTTCTCCCTGTTCTGTTTGTGGTATATCCCTAGATCGCTTTATTTTTTGCTTTGGTTAATATATGTAGTAAAGGAGATGCAAAGTGAAGGCTGAAAAATTTGTTCTAAAACATCAATGCTCACTAATTTTGGGAAAACAGAGGTTAGCAACGCAGGCAATCATGAAATCTCATTCAAACGTCACCAAAATGGAAATAGCTTTTCACACAGCAAAGGCTTATGTTTGGAAAGATGAGAGTCCATATGGTACATGCAGTTATGTTTTTGGACCGAAGACTAATCAGTCTAAAACTGCAGCTCTAGACTTGTTGAGCTGAATTTTATAATCATTGGGTTTTTCATTAGGATACAAAATTATCTTTGAAATGGTGAGTCAGGGCATCACAAAATAATTCAGGACACTAAGGGCCAGATTCTCTAAATGGCGCCGTGATCGGCAGTCGCCTTCAAAAGTGGCGCTGGCCACTTGTCAATCATTCAATGGCGCCATTTTGAGAATCATGGCTGCGTGAAAGGTAGATACCGGAAATGTAGGCCAGGCTTTTAAAGGCTTACCCTTCGGTTGCCTACCTTTCACGTGAATCGCATCTAAAGAGGTGCCTAAATGCGCCGAAGGCTACTTCTGGCGTTAACCATAAGAACATAAGAATTGCTGCTGCTGGGTCAGACCCGTGGTCCATTGTGCCCAGCAGTCCGCTCACGTGGCGGCCCTTAGGTCAAAGACCAGAGCCCTAACTGAGACTAGCCTTACCTGCGTACGTTCTGGTTCAGCCTACAGTGGCCTTAAGCGCCAAAAGGTGCCTCCTTAGACGGAAGAATGGTGCCATTTTTATAACAGTCAATTACTGTGCTGATTGAACTAATTAAACCAATTACATAGGGCACCTATTACCTAATGGCACCGTATTGAGAATCCAAGCCTAAATGCAGTGGCGTAGCGAAGGTGCAAGGTGCTTGGAGCAATGACCCCCCTCCCTCACCCTCTTCTCCGCCTCCCCATCCACTCCTTCTACGCCCCCTCCTGCCACGCACCCCCTTCTCTTCCCCTGTACCCTTTTAACCTATGTGGCACGGGCATCAACCCCCAGATTCCTCAGACGTCGCTTCCTAGGTGCGGGTCCAGGAAGTGATGTCAGAAGAAGAGCTGGCGTGAGCAGCAGGTTGGGGTTGCTGCTTGTGCCGCAAAGGTTAAAAAGGTACAGGGGAAGGGAAGCAACATGCGGGGGAGGGGTGGAAAGGAGAACGAGAGCTGGCGCCCCCACCAAGAGGGCACCCATGGCGCCCCCCCCCCTTACCATGCCTAAATGTCAGCCACACACCCTTTTCCCTCTCATCACCTACCCATCTCAATTATGTCCTTGTCTTGGCCTCAGTCCCCTCCCATTTTTTTAATTTCAATTTATTATTTTCTTTAAGCAATTTTAAAATATTTTAAATATCTTTTTAATTTCTATTATTGTAAACCGACCAGATACTTGTGATGATCGGTATATCAAGCTATAAATAAACTTGAAACTTGATCCAAGTTTCCTATATGAAAACCAAAGTTGAAAACAAGCTCCGAGCCACATAGGGAGGAGCGAAGACAAATCGGCCGAAGCCTTGGGGCCAATCGGCTAGGAGTGGGGGGGAGGGGAGGGGGCAGGATAGATTAGGGGTGAGCGGAGGGGAGGTCGGTCCTCTCGAGCCGGCATCCCACGAGGCGGACGCGGCTTCCCTCCCGCACACCAATTTTCTCCTCACCGGCTTTGGGTTCCTCCGGCGGCTGGAGCGGCTCTCCTGTTGCTGCCTACACGTGCGCCCCACATCGGACAGCGATGTTGGGCCCATTCCCGATGCTGACGCCCTGGGGACAGCCTTGCCGCTGCACCTTGGACTGCCCCATGTTCCTCCGGCCTGCAGAGGCTCGCCGGCAGGGAAGCGCTGGAACGCTCCTGTTCCCCTGCAGAGCTGGACCGCCCCACTGCAACAGCAGGTGAGCATGTGGGAGGCAGGTCACCATCGGCCACGTGGCGCATGAGCGATCAGCTTGGCCGCCGCTCTGCCTCCGATGCCGACGGCCACAGGAAGAGGCAGGCCGGCCGACCGCAGCAGCGCTCCCATGCGAGCGCGAGGGGCCACCCCGACTGGGTGTCCTTCGCTGCCGTCTGGGGCCGGCTTCTCGGCGCTGCCGGTCGGGCTACGGGGAAGGATCTTACTGGTTTTCCAACCAATTCCTCTTCCCCCCATGCCCACACACTCTCCACTCCCCACGCCTCACTCCCCACTCCCCAGTAGCAAATGAAAATCTCTTACAATGACTTTTTCATTTTCTACCAGCTTTTATTCTTCCTCACCCACAAAGGCAGGCGCTGCACTTTCATAACCCACTGCTTTTACAAGCCATCAGAAAGCTGCTGAATCTTTTCTGCAACAATAAATGATCAATTTTGCTTATTGCTGGGAGACAGTGGAACCATTCACAAGATGACTAATCGACGTGTTCTTCCGGCCCTAGAAAATGTTGGTCATTGAGGAGACACAATACAGGAATTCAGTCTTCGTTCGACAGTGTCATAGGCAGAAATGGGGTCCATATAATTACACAGTATTGCAGACCTGCTAATGTTAAATTTTCAAGGCTCAGCATCTCATCCTCCCTTCCTCCTGGAAGTTTGAAAATAAAGAACACCGAGGCAGCAACACAGAGGTCAAGAAATATCTTGGTTCTTGTGTAATATAAATTGCAAAAAAAAATTACCCACTACTAACTGTTGTAACACCACTTTCTCCAAAGTGTAAAATGTGCTCAGGACCAAATGGATGGTGGAAAGATCACAAGCGGGGTTGATACCCCATAAGCTGTACCTTTTTTATTCAGTCACTGCACTTTAGTCACTTGAGCGATCAATAAACGATCCAAACTTCAACAAATATATTAATAGTTGTACTCATCTAAAAAAAAAGTGTCTAATTCCTCCGGGTTCTGACGCGTTTCACCAGACCGGCTTCCTCAGAGAACCCACTTTGCTGATATCATGGTTCTTGTGTACCCGCAACAAGAAAAAACACCAAGTTCCACAGGAAGTCAAGGGAAGACCAAAAACAAAAGCAGAACTCTGTAAACGGCATCTAGTGGTTGAAAAAAGATAGGCTCCCAAATGTAAACGTCACAAGGAAGAGATGTCACCAGCCAGGAAGTAGTTCAATAGGTACCATATTTTTTGCTTTATAAGACGCACTTTTTTTCCACCCAAAAGTGGGTGGAAATGTCGGTGCATCTTAAACAGCAAAGATAACCCGACCCCCGACTGACTGACCACCCGCCCTTTTAAAATATCCCCGCCCCTGTAGTACCTTTTTTAACACCCCTTAAACCTGGTGGTCCAATAGTGTATCAGCCAGCAGGAGCATGCTTTCACAAAGTGGTGCAGGCCCAGGCAGGAACACAGAAAGCACACTCCTGCCGGCCGATACACCACTGGACCACCAGGTTTAAGGGGCGTTTAAAAAGTTACTAGGGGGCGGGGGGTGTTTTAAAAGGGCAGGCGGTCGGGTGGGAGGGGTTGTTTTAAAAAGGTACGGGACGATTAAAAAATTACTGGGGGGGGGGAGTGAGGGAGTAGGAAAAAATTGTTAGTGAGCTGGGATGGATCCTTCCTGTCCCAGCCTACCACTAGCCCACCAGAGGTGAGGGGGGGGCAGGTTACAGGGCAGGACAGTGGGACAGGGTACAGAGCCTGGCAAGGAAGGGGTGACAGGGTGCAGAGCCTGGCAGGGAGTGAGGGGGGCTGGGTGCACAATTTGGTTCCGAATGGGTTTTTTTTTTTTCTTGTTTTCCTCCTCTAAATTGTGTCTTAAGGTCAGGTGCGTCTTAAAGAGCAAAAAATACGGTATATCTTTATTGAATCTGCTATTGATCTAGACCAGTGTATTGCAAACTGTGTGCTGCCAAACACTGAGGAGGAGGAGAGGCGCCAGTGCTGGCTGACTGCCTACAGGACGTGCCTCTTGTGGTGAGAGGCATGTCCTGTAGGCAGTCAGCCGGTGCCAGCGCCTCTCCTCCTCCCTGGCATCTCTCCTCCTTTCCACGCTTTTCTTTTTCAGCACCCCCACCCCTACTGGCATTTCAGGGCCCTGCATGAAGGGCCGCCACACATGTGCGGATGTCGACACGATGACGTCATATACACGCATGATGTCATCGCGTCAACGTCCTGGACGCCCTCGAGCCACCTCCCCAATTTAGTGTGCCACCAGCTCACAAAGTTTGCAAGACACTTATCTAGACTCAACATAGCCAGTGTCTCTGCAGCACTTGCCTTTTTCGAGAGTTGCGTTCTTGTTTAGCAGGATCCACGATTGGTGTAGTTAAGCCACTACATAAATATCAGATATAACAAAACAGTGTACACTTCCCCCTCCCCATTCACGGTTTCTGCACTCGCGATTTCACATAATCGCAATTTTTTTCTGGGGAGGGGGAAAATTTTAAAAAACATATTTTTTACCTCCCAGCTGCCTTCCCGGCCTTACCTGGTGGTCTAGCGCGCTTTCGGGGCAGGAGCGGTCTTCCTACGCTCCTGCCCCGTGCAGATCGCCATGAGAAAATGGCTGTAGGGAGTTCCTGTCGTAGTCTCGAGAGACTACGGGAACTCACAGCAGCCATTTCCTGATGGCGATCTGCATGGGGCAGGAGCGTAGGAAGATTGCTCCTGCCCCGAAAGCCCTCTAGACCACCAGGTAAGGCCGGGAAGGCAGTAGGGAGGTGGGGCTGGGTCAGAGCCGGATAATCGTGGTTTTTCGCCATTCGTGGTCCAGCTCTTCCCGTATCCCCCACGAATAACGAGGGAGAAGTCACAATTGCTCCGAGTGCAATAAAAAAAATGTTTGGTGGTTTTTGGATTGTCCCATACTTCCCTATGGGTGGTCCTGTTGCATGACTGGCAGCTGAGGGTGATCCTTAGCAGCATGGCATGGATGGGAATAACAGATAGAATTACTCGCAGTCTTTTTCTGTCATCATCTACTATGCTTGCATCGATATTAATATTGCTTCTCCTCCCTTGCGCACAAGAAAACCAGCAGTTCTGAGCTATTTAATTATTTTTAAAAATGCTGCCTGCCAGTAAGAATGGTTTATGGTCTGAGGAAGTATGACCATGTTACCCCCTATTATTGTGAGCTGCATTGGCTTCCGAAAGAAGCGCGGGCAATCTTTAAGTTGGGATGCTTATATTATAAAGTTGCTTTTGGTGTTACCCCATTATATCTTGTTGACAGATTTGTTATCATGGCGCATGAGAATAGTAGAAAATCTCATGCCTTATTTACATTCCCTTCCGTTAAGGGTTGTAAAAGTAAGAAACATCATGGGCATTGTCTTTCCTGCCAAGCAGTTTACTATGACAAAGATTTCCGTCCATTATTGATTAGATCCACGTCTTATGAACATTTCAGAAAACTCTTGGAGACTTCCAAATTCTTGATCAATTAGATTTCGGTGTATCATATTATTCCTGTATTTTCTCAGAGCTAAACTAAACTAAACTAAACCTTGGGTTTATATACCGCACCATCTCCACGAATGCGGAGCTCGGCACGGTTTACAGGAAGAAGGATGAGAGAGGAACTCCAGTGGAGAGATTAAAGAGTTAGGTGTAAAGGGGGAAGGTGAGAGGCCTAAGAGGGGGGAAGTGTTACAGTTTTGAGAATAGCCAGGTTTTTAGGTGTTTGCGGAAGAGTTGGAGGGAGCTTGAGGTTCGGAGAGGGGAGGTGAGGTTATTCCAGATCACAGTGATTCTAAAGGGGAGGGATGACCCAAGTTTGCCTACATGGGAAATACCTTTTATGGAAGGGAAGGATAGTTTAAAAATTTGGGAGGATCTTTTGTTAACTGCATTGAACCTATGGCTATGCGGTCTAGAAATTTGCTATTATGTTATAGCAGTGTTTGGAGCACTGTCACAGTTACCCCACGTGGAACTGACAGGTGAATGTGTGTGCTGGTCACCCTGTAGAGATTCCCTTGCCAATGTCGGTAGACAGCTCTGTGCCAGCGCGACAGTTTGCTCTGTTGCCTGGTGGAGCTGTCCAGCAGTTACAGATTCAGCCGAGGGAGTTTCGCTTATAAACTGACAATGCTGGTGGTGCCTGGAAAGAGGGTGGGATCCTGGAGGTATTGTTACATTTCTCTCACATCAAAGAGTGTATCAATAAGTGAAGCAAAGCTAGCACAAGTCCCTTGTGATAATATAAATTGCCAGCATGTGACTGTGCCTTTCTGGCAAATTAACTTGCTGCGTACATACCCTGTTTAATAGCCATCCTGCCATTGCCTGATCTCCTACTACTACTATTAATTTTTTCTATAGCGCTACCAGATGCACGCAGCGCTGCACAGTCACAAAGAAGAAGAAACAGTCCCTGCTCGAAAGAGCTTACAATCTAAACAACCAAGACAGACAAACAGGATGTCATGGATACAGTTAAGGGGAACGGTTAATCAGCTGGCTGGGTTGAAGGGCAGAGGGGAGTATAGGACAATCAATCCATTGTGACATCAGTGATGAGGTTGGCTCTTATTGGTGGAATGAGGCATTATGACATCACAATCTCAGCTCTGCTTCTGAAAGACTGAAACTCTTCACACTACTCCCACTATTAATTATTTCTATAGCGCTACCAGATGCATGCAGCGCTGTACAGTCACTAAGAAGAAGAAAACAGCCGCTGCTCGAAAGAGCTTACAATCTAAACAGCCAAGACAGACAAATAGGATGTCATAGGTACAGTTAAGTGGAATGGTTAATCAGCAGGCTGGGTTGGAGGGCAGAGGAGTAGGGTTAAGGATTGAAGGCTATATCAAAAAGATGGGTTTCCAGTCTGCTTTTAAACAAGGGAAGGGAAGGTATAAGTACATAATAATGATTCTGAATCAAAGTTCTCAACTGAGTAGCATGCATTATATATTTTCACTTCTAGGCTGTAAATGATCAGCTTGGAGAAAAGTTGTTGCCTATTATATTTACTATTGTAACAAAAACAGACTGACTCAGTAATTAGCACTACCAAAGAGAGGAACCCGCTGTACAAAAACTCAGCTCAGAGAAATGAAACTCTGAAGAGGGGTGGTTGCACAAAAATTTTTTTCATCATTTTGACTGATCTTTTTTGAACTTTTCACGGTTGTTACTTCTCAGCGAATCTCAAATTACAGTGTGCGGGGTCTCCTGAAGTAGACACCGAAACGGGGCCGCGTCGGGACCCTGATGAATTTTCTTTCACAACCGAGTTAAGTGCATGTAGAAATTTTAGTGTCAACCTGAATGCAAAAGATTTGTGAACTGAATATATACAGTATTTCAATTAAGACATTCATACACAATTGAATAACCTTTTTCACACCATCGAGTTGGACTCGCTTTAAACATCAATCAAGCAATGATTGGAAGATAAACTCTTTCCCAAGAGGGGGTTACCCCTCCCTCTTCAGAGTTTCATTTCTCTGAGCTGAGTTTTTGTACAGCGGGTTCCTCTCTTTGGTAGTGCTAATTACTGAGTCAGTCTGTTTTTGTTACAATTTTACATTTTTCTGACTCTTTTGTTACTTTTCCCTGCTGAAGTGGAAACATATTATATTTACTAGCCACAACATAAAGTAAGTGAAAAGGCTTAGGTCCCAATTCCTGCCCCATACTTTCTCTGTCTCTGTCATTTGGAAGTCAGGTACCTGGGGACATATCTTAAAGACCAGAAATCATCTTCCAAAACATGTCCGCTTTATTATCAGCTTCACATCTCTTTTATATCATTCTAAATGAATCAGTGTTGTCAGCATGTGTCAGCATGTGACGTAAACACAAACCATATATGGACACAGGTCACATGAAACTTTAGACATCAGCATTTTCCTCTATCTCTGGCTGGAGTCCAAAAGGTCAGAAAAAGCCTTGACCAGCAGAGCTTCTTAACTAAAGCTGTCTGTAAATACGGCTTAACAAAACAATTGAATTCACTTCACAACATCTCTGTTCAAACATAAATGTCCTTGTAGTATTTTCAAAGAGAGAAAGACAAACAGGGTCTGGCTTTCTTACAGCTTGAAAACATGGCCTAAGGACTTGATACGTGTCCCTTCAATCCCCTCTTACGTCATGAAAATGACATCATATGTCTCTCGAGGAGGGGTTTTTTAGGAGCTGTAATACGAATAACACAGTACATGAGCAGTCAAAAACAAGAGTGCAGATAATAATAGAGATTATAACAATAAAAATGTCTTTTACCCAACCCTGCATTCAACTAAAGTGCTGATCCCAAGAATTAGATAAATCATAGTTACATTTGAGCTCAGCAAAGAGGTCTGCTAATTTCTGAATGGCCATAGGAGGACCTATATTGTCAGAAAGAAAAGTACAACAGCTTAAAGTACTGAGGAGAATTTAACAGAATTCTCAGCTAGAATCATATCTAGGGCCATATGATTTTGAAAACCATCTGAGAAGTGGAGCCTAATTGATCAGTAATACCTTGCAAGGCGTCCCTAGAATAGTTCACAAAGCGTTGCTGATTATAATAAATTTAATTAATCCGATCAACATTCTTATTAATAGTAATAAAGGGAATAAGGAACTCAAACCCAGCCTTAACCTGAGCTCGGGCCTTAAATTCATCTGGGACCCCTCTTGGGACCCCTATAGCATCTATGTATACATGCGATCAGATTTATATCGAGACAAATAAAAGGAAAAACCATGTGAATAGGAAGGATGCCTTTCAGAAAAATATGCAGGAGCATGGTAACCTTAACTAAAGTGCACTGGCCTATCCACTGGCTGGGTAGCTTAACAGGGAGCCAAAAGTCTCCATAAAGCCAGTAAATATCAAATCTGATGTAGCAACAATAGGGCATACCTATGAGCCAAGACAGAACAATAATCTGGGGGTAAATTACCTACAAAACTACCCTGTGTCAGATTAGAAACATGACATGTGTAATTACCCTTATAGATGGTAACGGCAATATCAAGCTTTTGCTGTCCTGGCAACAAAGGGTATTTAGAACACCACAGCGCACAAAGGGGATAGGTAAAATTAGAGGAGGTAGATAGATCCCATAAGAAAAACTAATGGGTCGGATAGCTAGACCCACCCTTAAACCACATGTCCATAATGTACATACCTTCATCAATAGGTCTAGGGTTGTCAATAGTAAGAGAAAGCTTAATAATTTGTGCAGGAACACTTTTCCTATAACAGTTTCCAACCTTATGAAGGGTCATACAAGTAAGCAGTGATTTACCATTTTGGTCCACTGTTTTTTTCAGAGTATTTTCTAGTTTATAAGCCCAGTCAGTATCAATATTCCACCCTACCGCTCCCCAGAATGCACACTTATCCCCCCAATGTGAGTCAGTAACACATATATATACATATGTCTTTAGTTTTTTAGGAATCTCTGAGGACCAATGGCACAGCCTTGGGATATCAATTGATGAACAGTCCACAATGTCACAATATTCAAAGGAGAAGGTGGCAACTTGCACACTGCTGGAATTATACCAAAGGGTAGCATACTGTCTGTCTTTCTGGATTCCAATTGAAGGACAGCCTTTGCGAGGGAGTAGTCCAGCTTAACGTGTGTTCGCAAAGAGGTGCCGGGGGTGCTGTTTACAGCAGGAGTATCATTTACAGATGGGTATGGGCAGAAAGTGTCGTGGACCCAGAACACATCATCCCTGTAGACCCGGTTAGAAATGATCCATACAGGGAGAAAAACTAGCAACAGCGTTGCCAGTAAGAGAATGATAAAGTTGGTAGAATGCTGCAATGAGATCATCATGTTGTTCCACTGGAGGAGGTGAAATCTGCGCAGGGAAGACTTGCTTCTGGGGTTTTAGGTTAACCCTCTTCAAGCGACATGCGTGGATCCAAACAGTAAACTCCTCAGTGAGTGCAGCGGGCCTGGTCACAGCGATCACAGTAGTGGGAAGGCCAAAGGGGAAATCCGTCTGCTTCCGATCCTTGGAAAGCTTCTGGACAATCACCAGGCTGGAAAAAATGGGTAGGAATCTGTGGAGAGAAAGGAGAAGTGCAAGACACGTTTCTTTGAACAAGCCCTAATATTTCAATTAGCTTTTGGACGTATTCCTCCTGTATCAAGGGAAAATCTACCCATGGGGCGGGGAAAGGTCATCCCGTGAGAACCTCAAAGGGAGAGCAGCCAGATGTCTGTGCATACAGAAAGAGATACTTGAAAAGAAATGCTTGAAAGGCATTCCAAATATCTTTCAGCAGCTGTACTCCAATGTGATCCAAATAAGAGATAGAAAACAAGAGAAACCATGTTGCATGTACTGAATGTGGCAACATGTAACAATACCAATTCATTTACTTGATATAGCTATGGCAAAAGAGAGACAATACTCAGTTACTTAAGGTTCTTAATTGAACAATCCAAAAAGATATGTTTTTGCGTGCTGCATATAACTATTATGCACTTCAGAGAGACCATACTGATGTACTGAATGTATTCAGAAATGTATACTGAATGGATCATATGTAGGGAACACCACGAAATAAACGCTGTATAAAGTAAAACTTTTTCTTAAACATATAACCCTTAACTAAACTATATTCAGAATATAAAAGCTATAAGTAAAAGAACATTGCGCAGTTAGACTAGTAAGAAGTGGAAAAAGAGCTCTAGAAATGGCCAATGTTATGTATCCTGGGGTACCCACTAAACTAAAACAAATAGACATGACACAGACAAAACATAAAATTTTAAGCGTGGAGCCATTACTCCATCTGTCAAGTGTGCAGGGCTGAATTTAACTCTGCAAATAAACACATTGATATAAAAAACCAAAACAAAGAAACAATAATATATATCATAACCATCTCATATTTGGAAAAAGGCATAAAGCTTTGGAGCATCTCTATCTCTGCAGTGATAAAGAGGACCCTTGGAAAACATTAGAAATATCTGTGCCAAAACTGATCTGGGATGGCTATGTATACATCCGGAAAAAACATTTTAAATTAGCAACATCCTAATTTCAGCTAAAACAATAGAAAGGAATTGTATTTTCCAATTTGTTTTCAATTCACAAACGTGCCAGCTGTAATTATCGAGCTATATATATCTGTATCAAGGAGCAAAAGGTCAAGAATGAAAATATCACTAGCAAGAAGTTAAAATGTCGAGCGAGCACTACGATAACCAATACCATGATATTGGGCAATTGAATAAGGGAGAGCTAGCAGCTGGTATCCAGGGTTTCCCCTCTTTGCACCAAAGTCCGTCCAAAAGGGCGGCTTTGGGCACCTGCCAAACGCCAGGCATCAAATTCAGAGGGGGGTAACAAAGGACTGAAGGGAAGAGAATCCTGTTCACCCGTGAGACCCAGGAGCCCATTTAAAAGAAGGGCTTGGACATCGTGAAAAGTGTGAAGGGTAATGGGGTGACCTAGGGTCAGAGGAGTAACCATCTCTACCACCATAGCACAAGCAGCCAGGGCTTTCTTGAACAGGAGTGACTATAGAAAAAAAGGCAACAGAGCGTAACTTACCGCCATGTTCTCCCTTCATGGTGTTAGAATAGTCCCAAACAAAGAGATAAAACATGTGGGCATAAGCAGGAGAACCCAAACTTGAGCTAGAAACCAAAGCACATTTCATGAGTCCATCTGATAAGAGCAGTCATTTCAGAAACCAGGGTCTGTCTCAGAATCTGGTCATAGAAGGAACAAGCAGAGATCCATTGGCGGCAGTGACCAATCATAGCAAGAAAAGTAAGCATGTCTTTCTTGGTAGCTGGGCGGGGCAGACCCAGAACAGCAGCAGTGCGGAAAGTGCAGATTTTCCTCTGACCATGAGACAGGACAAAACCCAGGTATTTCACTTCAGATTTACACCAGTGCAGTTTATTTCGTGACACCTTGTGACCACACACAGACAACCATTATAAAAGGTGCAAACTATCAGCCTGACAGGTCTCCTGAATTATGGAACACAAAAAGTTGTACAAAATGAGGGCAGGACCATGAGGGGCAGTGCATGACTGTAGAATAGCCCGAAGGACAATGGAGTCAACATAGCCCTGGGGCATTCCACACAAGATATACTGTTGCTTAAAGGTGAAGGCAAAAAAGAGCTGAAAAGCCTCACCAACAGGGACAAAAATAAAACATTCTTTAGGACAATGACAGAAAAAAAAAATCATTGGCTGCCGGTGAAATGGTGGAAGAAACATAAGTGCAATGAGAATTACCAAAACACTAACAGCCCTAAAGTCTAGGACGAAACGGGGAATGCCATCATCTTTAACAGTAACAAGCAGTGGAATCATGATTCTCACCGTACTGCTTGATAAAAACAAGAATGAGTAACTTCAAAGAAGCACTATAGGGGGTCAGTGTAAGCCCAAACTGAGAAGTCTGGGGGAAGGGGCAAAAGCATTCATGCACGGACCCTGATAATGAAAGCTGCTTGTATACAAGCTGCAAAGGAAAGATCTTAGACTGATTCAAACAGCGCTTGCAATTCATTCCACATAACAGCACGTCCTACCTCAGTGTTAAACATTGGTGACACAGAAAGATGTGAGCTGAAGGAAGAATGTCATACACACACAGCCGTACAAGTCTCATTTGTCTAGGAGAATCTTAAGTGCCTTTATGACTCATTACAAAAACAATATAACAATGCAAAAATATTCGCTTATCTTACCTTATAAGCGAGGTACAGTAATAAGAGACAATAAAATCTTATACTCTATAAAAGTTTTAACCTTACAAATGACAGAGTGGGCAGGGGGGTTCTATAAATAATTTCATTCTACCCGAAAGAATGGCAGATGCTTATATTCACGAGGGGCGCTTACCGAAAGTACCCCGAGAATTTTCCCCCCAAAAAACTCCATAATAGAACCCAAAGCTTGAACTTAAAAATAAGGGGTGGGTACAGGTCACCACTACCCAGTGAGTATTAAAGAACAGAAAAAATTCAGAAATACTCACAAAATATTGGTGATATCATCTGCCCATCGCGGACGTGCCCCCAACTGAAAAGGCTTAGGTCCCAATTCCTGCCCCATACTTTCTCTGTCTCTGTCATTTGGAAGTCAGGTACCTGGGGACATATCTTAAAGACCAGAAATCATCTTCCAAAACATGTCCGCTTTATTATCAGCTTCACATCTCTTTTATATCATTCTAAATGAATCAGTGTTGTCAGCATGTGTCAGCATGTGACGTAAACACAAACCATATATGGACACAGGTCACATGAAACTTTAGACATCAGCATTTTCCTCTATCTCTGGCTGGAGTCCAAAAGGTCAGAAAAAGCCTTGACCAGCAGAGTTTCTTAACTAAAGCTGACTGTAAATACGGCTTAACAAAACAATTGAATTCACTTCACAACATCTCTGTTCAAACATAAATGTCCTTGTAGTATTTTCAAAGAGAGAAAGACAAACAGGGTCTGGCTTTCTTACAGCTTGAAAACATGGCCTAAGGACTTGATATGTGTCCCTTCAGTAAGCTATAATTTTTCCAATGATAAGGCCCTGCCCTTTGTGTTTTCAGGAAGACAGTTATAAGAACATAAGAATTTGCCGCTGCTGGGTCAGACCAGTGGTCCATCGTGCCCAGCAGTCCGCTCCCGCAGTGGCCCCCAGGTCAAAGACCAGTGCCCTCAGATAAGCCCTACCTGCTTACATACTGGTTCAATAGGAACCCGTCCAACTTTGTCTTAAATCCCTGGAGGGTGTTTTCCCCTATAACAGCCTCCAGAAGAGTGTTCCAGTTTTCCACCACTCTCTGGGTGAAGAAGAACTTCCTTACGTTTGTACGGAATCCCCTTTCAACTTTAGAGAGTGCCCTCTCGTTCTCCCTACCTTGGAGAGGGTGAACAACCTGTCTTTATCTGCTAAGTCTATTCCCCTTCAGTATTTTGAATGTTTCGATCATGTCCCCTATCTGTCTCCTCTTTTCAAGGGAGAAGAGGCCCAGTTTCTCCATTCTCTCACTGTACGGCAACTCCTCCAGCCCCTTAACCATTTTAGTCACTCTTCTCTGGACCCTTTTGAGTAGTATTGTGTCCTTCTTCATGTACAGTGACCAGTGCTGGATGCAGTATTCCAGGTGAGGGCGCACCATGGTCCGGTACAGTGGCATGATAATTTTCTCCAATCTGTTCATGATCCCCTTCTTAATCATTCCTAGCATTCTGTTTGTCCTTTTCGCCGCCGCTGCACATTGCGCGAACGGCTTCATTGTCTTGTCAACCAGTACTCCCAAGTCTCTTTCCTGGGGGGGTCTCTCCAAGTACCGCCCCTGACATCCTGTATTCGTGCATAAGATTTTTCTTACCGACATGCATCACCACTTACACTTATCCACGTTGAAGCTCATCTGCCATGTCGCGGCCCATTTCTCGAGCGTGTTTATGCCACGTTGCAGATCTTCGCAATCCTCCTGCGTCTTTCTTCACTACTCTGAATAACTTCCTATCATCCGCAAATTTAATCACCTCACTCGTCGTACTAATTTCCAGATCATTTATAAATATGCTGGGGCTGAATACAGTGAGTTCACATGGTCAGCCCCTTGGAAGTCCTTCTCGTGCTGTCAGGCTAGCAGATAAATACATAGAATAGAACTGATTAAGTAAGCACAGTGCTCATCACAGCTATTTCTGGGCTGGGGCTTCATTATAATTGCTAGTTCGCACCATATTTTTATACATTTTCTTTTAGGTACAGGGTGCCTCTGCAGCTTTATACTAGCGTGGTAACATCAGCACCCAATTCTGATCTTTCAACAAAGGCTGTTATTTGCCCTTGCTGCAAAAAAAAAAGGTGAACTCGACCCTTGGCCGAAGATTTTTTTTTTTTCATAACCCCTTGCAAATGGAAAGCTATTCATGCATTAAAGCCATATTTTTGTAATTTTAGTATTTTATTGAATTTTACAATGCATACAAATATTAATTGCATATATTGTAACATATCTACAACCTGTTCATAACAATTATTGTGTCACAGATATAAACCTTCCTTATTAACAATTCTACAAGACATGTTCCCCTCTGCATCCCTACCTATCCCCAACTATATTATTTTAACAGATGAGCTTGCTGCAGAGGGTTCAGTTATTATAGGAAATAGATATTTATATAATTCATATCAATGTAAGATTCCTCATGACCAGAGGAAGCAATGGTTCATGCGAGCTGGCCCCTGACCCATATGTATCCAGTGACCCATGATCCCCACAGAATATATTGAATATATGATCTATTCTGTAACTGCTTAATAAGGAGAACCCCATTCCCATGCATTCTGCCACCCTTAGAACACCGTGCCCATGCATTGCCCCTCAAAATGAGCAATGTCATAGATAATTGTGAGGTAAATTACTTCATAAAAGCAATTAATAAAGTCCAAAAAATAAATAAAATGCACAACATTGATACGCCGTTACTTTTAAAAGAGGGGTCACGTTATAAATATACAGACCCAAGACCCATCTTACCACCCATTTTTGTGACTCATTGACAGCTCTGCTCAAAATGGCATTCTTTTCAACTCAAGAGAATATTGAAGCATAGCTGCACTATGAGTAAGTTAATGGGCAAAACTGCAGACCTCAAACATTACTCTGAAGAAAACCACAGCATGATGGCTGAAATGTCAGTTCCACCTACCCAGAAAACAGCCGCGGCCATCTAAGAAAACAAGTTGACGGGCTGCTTCCTTATTTTACAGGACAGGCTGGATGAGAGAGCTGGCTTAACTTGTATTGTATGCATGGGGGGTATAGTTTGGGTTTCCTGATAATAATGTCCATAAATGCAAATAGGGCAACACCAGGACTAGCTCAACCTGCTGCTGGTGACTGGAGTCATTTAATAACCCTACCGTAGGCAGAAACTGTAGGAAAAGATCTCAGTCTCCTAGGAACCATATTAAAAGTCAAAATGCAGCTGTGAGGCAGCAGCTTAGCTGGATCTTGAGAAATCATCAGAAAGTTTCAGTCTGGGTCCCTCAGAAAAGTACCAGTACTTTCCAGCATCTTTTTGTGGTCATTGTTAGGGAGAAGATTGGGTTAAATCCAGGATTGGATCTATTTGATATAACTTTATTTTCTGTCTTGAAAATAATACCATGTTTCCTCAAAAATAAGACCTACCCCGAAAATAAGCCCTAGCATGATTTTCGGGGTAGGTCTTAATATAAGCCCTACCCCAAAAATAAGCCCTAGTCCCTGGACTCGCTGCCAGCAGTGCCCTGTAAGGTGCCCCACTACTCTGGGTGTACAGTTCATCACTTTGCTGGACCCTCCCACTTCCAAAAGGTCTTGTTCTATCATTTTTGACTTGGATGACATTATGGATGAGAATGGATATAAAGATAGATGACTTAGCAGTCTGGACAATCAAATGGCTGGACGTAGAAGTAGATGCTTTCTTGGGAAAAAAAATATTTTGGGCATATTTTTCAAGAACGGACTTTGGACATGTCTGACTTTGGTCGACTAGCGACTTAGGCCCACAATGGACTTAGGCATTTTTGGATTTTTTTATTATGCCACTCTAAGTGGATTACAGTAAAACAGATGCAAAATTACATATCAACCTGACAACAATAATTACAAATCCCACAACTTCTTCCAAGTCTGTCTACACAATTTCACTTCCAAAAATCACCTTAAATCTAATAGAATGCTTGCACAAACAAATGAGTTTTGAGATCTTTCCTAAAGTATTTTGCATCCCTACCAGGCAAGCAATTCCATAGCCGTGGACCTGCCACTGATATTGCTGTCACCTGTGTTCTCTTATAATGTGTTTCTCCAAAACCCAGGCAAGTGCTTAAGGTTAAGGCATCTACTGATGCGTAAGTCTAGTTTAGGCACTATTCTTTAAATAACAACTCACAAACAATAAGCGATAAGCATACCTATGTTTTAGGTGTTGTTTATAGAATCAGGGTCTGAGATCCCATTTCTACACTGAAAGTTGGGCATTTGGTATACATGCCAGCTAAAACCTGATGTAGGTGCTAGTACCCAACTCCTCAAAAACAATAAAACTCAAAAGCCACTAGAACAGCTCAAAAATAATAACAATAAGAGTTCTAGAATATCACTGTTTTGCAGCTGTGTAGCACATAAACTGTGAATGATATAAAGTTGGATAAATAATTTAATAATTTAGTGAGATGACCTCAGTGTGGATTGATAAGTCAAGCGAACGTGAAACGTCCAATCTTACAATCCGTGTGCGGGTAACAGCCCAGCGTACTACACCATCATGGAGTCTTCTCATGTGTGGTGAAAATCAAATAAATAGTGCAAACACACTTAGACCCAAATTCTGTAACCAGCGCCTAAAGTTAGGCACCTATTTCGGAGGCGCCCAACTAGATATGCGCCTATCTAAACTGAATAACAAGCTCAATTAAGCTTTTTAATCAGCACTAATTGAAACATAAGAAGGTGGGATTCCTAGAAGAAAAAGGGATTGAGGGGTATAGATAGATATAGACCACTACTCAGGCAATGGGCTTGATGGGCCGCCGCGGGAGCGGACCGCTGAGCAGGATGGACCTATGGTCTGCCTCAGCGGAGGCAACTTCTTATGTTCTTATGTTCTTAAGGCGCCTCTAAAAATTTAGGCGGCCTTCAAAAAAATAGGCGCTATGCATGTTAGTCATGGGCGTGGTTGTATTTTTTCCAGCTCAGCAGTTACCAGGATTTGATTGGTGCATCACGTCGGAGCACCAACGGTTTTTCACCGCTGTTTCCAGTTTTTATTCAGTTGTTATCCACAAGGTCACTCAGTTCTGCTAAGCGTTAGGACCCCTGAGGAAGGAGTGTTTCTCCGAAACACGGACCATCTCGGGTCCGGTCCTATCAGTCCTTTTGGAAGCAAACTGTTTTACATTTTTTATGAATAAAGTCTTGGCATCCTGTACACCACCACTGCAGTTTTTAGTTTTTTTTTCTTTTTGGTTCTTCATTTATGTCAAGCATTTGAGAAATGCCTGTGCTGTATTCTCTTTTCCTTGAAATATTACATATATTTAACCTCTGTCACATTTATTTTTTGTACATTATTTCTGTAGCTGATGGTGATGCAATTTATTGCATTCTTCCATTCTTTCTCCATCACCCGAAACTTTTATTGATCGGGCAGAACCCAGCACATTATGGCCCTCCTTTACGAAGCTGTCCTAGGGCTCCTTTTACAAAGGTGCGTTAGGGCCTTAACGCGCGGAATAGCGCGCGCTAGCCGCTACTGCCTCCTCTTGAGCAGGCGGTAGTTTTTCGGGTAGCACGCACTAATCCGATGCGTGCGCTAAAAACGCTAGCGCACCTTTGTAAAAAGAGCCCCTAGTGTTTTGAGTGCCAGCTACGGCGATAACTCCGATGCTCATAGGCTTTCCTTGAGCACTGGAGTTCTTACCACCGCGGCCAGCGCTAAAAACACTAGCATGGCTTTGTAAAGGAGGTGGTATGTGTAGGATCTGGAAGCATTCATGCACCAAAATTCCTCTACTACTATTTCTAGAGAAATAATGTATGTAACAATGTTGGACTTTTGAATTCAGAAGTACTGACCCTAGCCTGGTTAAAATCAAAAACAGAATAAAGTTCTAAAATGTTCAGGAAATGTCAAGTGGAATGTAAGGATGACCAAACATTTTCTTACCTTTATCTGATTTGTTTTAAAATTTCCAACTTGCTAATTTACTTAGCATGTCTTTCTCTATGAATGTAGCAGTAAATTGAAATCACATGAATAATATCTTCCAGCATAGGTTCTTCACTGGCAAGGGTATAATTCAAAATATCTCAGCATTTACTCCTGAACGGCAAAGTAAAAATTGCCTAAAGAGAATTCCCCTGGGTCAGATACATCAAAAATGAAGCAAAAGGTTTTGCTATCCACAAGACCCATTGAAATTATGATCCCTGCAGAAAGCAGCAGTTCTTCCACATTCTGTGACATGAAGAGAAAGAGAAAGGTGATGGATCTTGATATACTGACTTTCTGTGATTGCAATCAAAGCAGTTTGCATATTATATGCAGGTACTTATTTTGTACTTGGGGTAACAGAGGTTTGAGAGTAGATTTACCAGACATTTGGATTTCCCTGGATGGCTTTTCAGAATCCAGCACTTTGTCCGGTTTTTGAAAAGCCTCCTCTAAATCTTGTCGGGTAGTAGGAAGTCCGCAGATGCCACGCATGCGCATACGTGTGATGTCATCACATGGCATCTGCGGATTTTCTCCTGCCCGACGAGAGCAGGCAGCGGGGATGGGGCTAGAGCAGGATTGGGGGAGGGACTGGGACATAACGGAGCGGGGATGGGTGAAACTGGGCAGGCCTGGGGGCGGGTCTATAGTAAAATCTGGCAACCCTAGTTAAGAAAAAGACAAAAGAACACCTCACCTTAGAGTACAGACAGTCAGATAAAAAAGGCTTATATACACTGTCAATCTATGGACTCCTTATACAAAGGTGCGTTAGGGCCTTAACGTGCGGAATAGCGCATGCTAGCCGGTGCGTGCGCTAAAAACGCTAGCATACCTTTGTAAAAGGAGCCCTATGTTTCAAATACGGCATTTTATATTTTATCAGAAATGGCTCCATTTTAGCATGTATTCATGTTTTAGCCTATTTGACATTATTTGTTTGATTTGGTGATATGTTTTATTTTAACATAATTTGTATGGTGATGCCATTCTCTTTGGTTCAGTGTACTATATGTTTTAAAAGCTGTCTTTTATTTAATATACTAGTCTTATAGCCCGTTACATTAACGGGTGCTAGAATATGTGTGTGCGAGTGTGTGGTTTTATTTTTTTTTTCTCTCTCCTTAGCCGCTTTCTGTATTTATGTCTTTATTTTTTTTTCCTTGGCTGTCCACCACCACCCTTTCTCTCTTCCTTTTTCCTCCCCTGTGTCCTCCACCACCCCATCGCTGCTCACCTTATTCAGCAGCAGCCCTTTAATTGATCTTGTTATTTTTTATTTCATTCTTATTTCTGTTTCCGGGTTCAACTCTTAGTTTCCATTCTTTCTTCTCCAACCACGCTTTCTGCGATTACATTCTTTTCTCCTTCTAAAAATGCATTTCCTGTTGCCTGTCTCCATTCTTTTAATATTCACACCAGACCGTCTTCCTTCCAAAATCCTATTCAATTTTTACCCCTCCTTCTAGTTTTTTCATTGCTGTCTCCTAGTTCCATTTCTGCCTTTTTCCTTCGGCCTCACCATCTAATTTCTCATCCCTTCCTCATTTCTCCTTATCTGACCCTTTATCCTGGTCTTTCCTTTCCCCTACTTCATTGCTTTTTCCTTTTTCTCCATCTTATTTCTCTGCCCCTTTCCTTACCTCATCATCATTATTACCCCCAAGCCAATTCTCTTCCTCCCTTCCCAGATCGGATCCCCAATGAAGCGTAAGAGTGCTTTATTACATGTCTGCCTTTTACAGCTGCCCAGGCCAGAATTTCACTTTAACCCTAACCCTAACCCTTCTCGAGGGGGCGGGACAGGCTGGTGAGGAGCTTCGGGGGCTGCTACTGTTAGCCCCGGCAGAGACGGAGCGGCCAAGCTGAGCTAGCGGCAGAGCCCTCGTATGTGTCCCCTCCCCTCCCTCCTCAGTGCCAGCGCCGCTCTCCCTCTCAGCGGGCCGGCCCAGACCGCGGCTTCTTTGCTCCAGAGTTTGGTAGTGGGGCGGAGAGCGGGCGCAAGGGGATTGGGGCCATGCTGCCAGCGGGACAGCCCCAGCCCTCTGCCTCCTCCCCTCGCGGGCTTGTGGAGGCAATCGGCGGCTGTGGAGCTGCTGCAGGCCGGAGGTTTGTGTCACGGTGGGAGGGTGGGCAGCACGGATCAGACGCGCACGGGGCTCTCCTTGACTTGGGGCTTCGGCGGCTTCGACGGAGGGAAAGAGGCGATCGGCGGCTGGCTGCGGTCCCGGCTTGTGGAGTCGATCATGGCGACCGGGCCCTTTGAAAGCAGCGGTAGGTGGAGAGCAGGGAGGCTGTTGTGAGGTAATAAGCGCGCATGCGCACTCGTGCGGCCACATCCCGACAGAAAAGGGATCAGGGAACACGCGTCGCGAGTGCGCATGCGCGGGCTAGCATTTTATTATTTAAGATAAGCCTTATGAAATAAAATTTTAAATGTTTTTATGTGTTATATATTTCTTAATAGTGTCCCCTGAGGAAGGCATTTTCTTACACGCTGAAACAGGGATCCTTGTTGGGACCACCATTTCAAATAAAGACACCTTCCTTTCCTTTTTCACCCGACCAACCCTAGTTAAGAGTCACAAGGAGCTGTAGTGGGAATTAAACCCAGTTCCCCAGGTTCACAGGGCAGTGCACTAACCACTAAGCTACTCTGTGCTGTCACTAGGTTAGATAAGCCACTGGGGCCATGGCCTAACCAATATTTTGCTTTACACAGCAACAGCATATAGATTTTTTTTTTGGTAGGGGGCAGTAATTCCTTTGTTTGGGCCCCTCAGTCAAACTGGTGATCTATTGTCCCTAAGTTAAGGTAATAATAAGTATATATGTGCCACTAGGTGGTCTGCCTGCCCTTCTGGACCTACTGTATTGATGGCCACTAAAAGGGCACAAATATTATGTCTTATTGCCCTATTCTAGAGGTAAGGATATAAATCATTTTTCTTATTTTGCATGCAAACCATGTTTTCTTAAAAGGAAGTGTCTTGCATAGGTGAATTATTATATTAGGTACATATGTTGGCTCTGATTTTATAAAACGCGCCTACCAATATAGGCGCCTAACTTACCCCCCACCCCTTTTACAAAACCGTGATAGCGGTTTTAGCGCAGGCCACTGAACGCTCTGCACTGCTCCTGAACTCTATGAGGGTCAGGAGAAGCACAGAGAATTCAGCATGCCGGCCTGCACTAAATACCACTATCACGGTTTTGTTAAAGGGGGGCGATAATTTTTAAATCAGTGGACGGAGTGACCTAGTGGTTAGAGCAGCTGCCTCGGCACCACTGAGGTTGTGAGCTTGATTCCCACTGCCGCTCCTTGTGACTCTGGGTAAGTCACTTAACAGTTCATTCCCCCTCAGGTACAAAATGAGTACCTATCTAAAATATGTAAACCACTTTGATTGTAACCACTCTCAGAAAAAAAAAGTATATAAGTCCCATTTCCTTTATTGATACTGATAATTGAAAGCGCCATTAAACACCAATTTAAAAAAAATTAATTTACAGTAGGACATAACTCAGTTGTTGTCTATCCTGAGGTGCATACCTAATCTAATCTAATCTAATCTAAACCTTAAGTTTATATACCGCATCATCTCCATGAGAATGGAGCTCGACACGGTTTACAAGAACTTAAAATAGTGGGTAGAGAAGAAGAAAAAGGATTACATGAACTTATGTGTAGAAGGGGGGAGAGAAAGGGGGGAAGGATAGAGCTACAATTTGCTGAAAAGCCAGGTTTTCAGTTGTTTGCGGAATAACTGAAGGGAGCTCAGGTTCCGCAGCGGGGTGGTGAGGTCGTTCCAAAGACCTGTGATTTTGAAGAGAAGGGATTTTCCCAGTTTGCCTGAATAGTGGATGCCGCGTGGAGAGGGGAAGGCTAGTGTAAGCCTTTGGGCAGTTCTGGAGGAGTCGGGACTGGAGGAGTTGAAAGACAGTGGGATAAGAGGAGGCAGGATTCCGTGAATGATCTTGAAAGCCAGGCAGGAACATTTGAAATGGATTCTGGAGATTATTGGGAGCCAATGAAGTTTGGCAAGGAGTGGGGAGGCATGGTCAGACTTGCGTTTTATGAAGATCAGTTTGGCTGCAGTATTCTGGATTAGCTGGAGTCTTAGAATACTTTTTTTTGATAGATTTAAGTAGATGGCGTTGCAGTAATCTAGTTTGGAGAGGATGATGGATTGGACAAGGATGGCAAAGTGTTGTTGGCTGAAGTAGGATCTAGCTTTCCTCAGCATGTGAAGGCTGAAAAAGCATGATTTTGCCAAGGAGTTAAGGTGGTCATTGAGGGAGAGAGAGGAATCGATAGTGATACCAAGAACCTTGCATGAGAACTCGAGCTGTAGTGTATCGCCTGTGGGTAGTGTGAAAAGTGTGGGCAGGTGTTCGAATTTTGGGCCGAGCCAGAGTAGTTTTGTTTTAGATTCATTTAGTTTCATCTGTACCGAGAGGGACCAGGCACGGAGTCTCATTATGCAAGCTGTAATGTTTTCGTGGAGGTTGGTGAGGTTCTGGTCAGTCTCAAGGAGGACAAGGATGTCATCTGCATAAGTGTAGATTGTTTCCAGGGGGGATAGTTGAAAGAGTTTCAGGGAGGACATGTAGATGTTAAAGAGAATAGGGGAAAGGGGAAAGTAGGTGTGGTTAGGGGGAGGACTCTGGGCACGGATTGAGTTAGGCACTGGTAGGCATCTACCTTAGATGCCAGTATATTAGGCCAAGAAAACCCTGGTTTAATATACCAGCACCTAATATGACACCTACCAGCACCTAAGTTAGGTGCTACTAGACATGATTTTACAAACGGCGCCTAGTGGTTGATTGACAACCATGCCTAACATTGCCTAGCCAGTTGGTGCCATGTATAGAATCAAACCCATTGGGTGTAAATGTTTCCAAGAGCATAATTTGGATTAAAAAATGGTTGGAGTTGAGATGTGTGTGCATATTTTATAAAACATATGAACATAGCATCCATACTAGGTCAGACCACTATCCTGTTTCCAACAGTGGCCAATCCAGAACACAAGTACCTGGCAGACATCCAAATAGTAAAAAAAACATTCCATGCTACCAGTCCAAGCAGTAGCTTCCCCCTTGTCTGTCTCAATAGCAGACTGTGGGCTTTTCCTCCAGGAACTTGTCCAAACCTTTTTTTTAAAACCCAGCTATGCTAACTGCTGTTACTACATCCTCCGCAACGAGAGGTACACTATATAGGCAGTCAGGCTGGTGCCTCTCCTCCTCCCCGGCATCTTGCAGCACACCTGAAATCTCGTGGGGCACACTAATGTGCTGCAGCACACAGTTTGTGATACACTGGTGTATGCGAATCTCTGGCAGTCTGATTTGAAAACCCATGAACAAAATCAGTGAACTCTTATAAAGCCAAAGAAAGGTAAAATCTGCTCTGGGCTTAGGGGAAATATGATGCAGACTTTCCTCAGATTGGAAAATTGGTATTTGGATTTCTGGGGATGAGTAGAGGGAAATTCTGACTGATTCTTCTAGTAGATCTCATTATCTCATGCTGAAACCAAGACAGCCACTGAATATCCACACTTCCCAATTATGGAGACATTTGGGGGAGCTAATTTTAAAAGTGACTTGATTTTAAATGTTCAGGTAGGAGATGATATAATTGCCCTGGTGCATCAAAATAGAAACTAGAAAAGCACAATATGGACTTTTATTCATCAAACTTTTGGGGGTTCCTAGGAGTAGAGAATGAGTGGAGAAGGTGACAGAATCAGCATTTATGCTCCTATTTAATAAGAAATGATACAAAATGAGTATGTATTACAGAAAAAGAGAGACAAAGTTCTGTGCTTCAATGAGTACAATGTTTCAGCCATGGGTTGCTTCAGGGGTATTATGTATCATTATTATACATTATGGGGGAGGGATTCTAAAAATTATGCTCAAAAATGGACACCGGAAAAGATTGGCACTAAGCACTGTTCTATAAAGGATGCACTTAAGGCCAGATTCTAAAAGTGGCACCCTAGTTAGGTGCCACTAGGCATCCTAATTGCGGACACCTAGCGACTAACTCCTAACTAAAATCCGTGCATAACCCAAATTGTTTCAATTAGCTTAAATGGCGTGGTAATGGACCGTGTTATTGAAGCTAATTGATCAATTTTTAAAAATGATTAGGAGTTCCACATGGAACTCAAAGTAGCACCTAGCAATGCTTAAGTTGAGACGCCCTCCGACACCTACCTGAAAAGCAGGCATGGTTAGGGGTGGAGAATAGGTGTGGTTGACTTAGGCATTGCTAGGTGTCTGTGTTGTGTGCCTGTAAATTAGGCCTGGTAAAACCTGGCCTAATGTACCAGCGCCTACCTCTACAGTGCCTAATGCCGCTAGGCATGATTCTATATGTGACGCCTGGTGGTTGATTGACAACTGCATGGAGCGGTGCTTGCAATGTAGGTGCACCTAGGAGCCTTTTATAGAATCGGGCCCTTAGTGCTGGTTCCCATGCCCAATGAAGGGAGCCAAACTTATACCTGATGAAACCTGATGTAAATCCCAGCACCCAGGTTAAATATGGAGACCCATTATTCTATAACACAGCTTTTTGGAACACTCATGACCCGCTCATGCCCCTCCCATGGCCAGGCCCGCTCACTATAGTTCCTCTTGATGTATTCAGGCTCCATTTCCTCTCATGAGCATTTCTGCCATACATCTGTCAATGCGTCCGGATTTCCCAGACAAGAATTTGATTTGTTATCTTCATTCAGTACTTGCTTACCTGCTGGCACCATAGAAAATTAGAAGCAGCAGTAGTAGTAGGAACTTTGCCACCTATTAAGGCTGGCGCATGGCATTCCAGATAATAGATTTTATCTTTGTGAATAGATTATGTATCTGTAGCACACTGAGAAATTCTATTTTCTTCTGGGCAAGCGGTAAAGCTGTGTAATGACCGTAGAGGGATGTGAAAGCTGGAGATATGGACTTAAAGTGCCTCTGCATCTTTCCATTTGGATTACTAAGAAGTCATTTATAATGCAAGTGTCTACTGAAAGGCAGTTTTTGGCCTGTGTTTTTTGTGTAAAGTAATGACATCAATTGCAATATGGTCTGATTTACAGTGCCATCCACCCCCACCTCATGTTTCTCTTGGGGATAATTGTGTAATAGGCTGTCTGTGTGGAAAGTCCATAAAGGTTCCTGTGTAATGCCTGTTTTATAAACGCGATATAATCAACATACTGGGTTGGAGTATCAAAAGTGTATATTTCTTCAATAGGATACCTCAGCCCCACCACTCCACCGCTATGCCAACTCAAGAAAGCGGGAGATTTATGTGGTGCCTCATCATAGGTAATCATCCATAGGTCATCCATGATGAGGCACCACATAAATCTCCCGCTTTCTTGAGTTGGCATAGCGGTGGAGTGGTGGGGCTGAGGTATCCTATTGAAGAAATATACACTTTTGATACTCCAACCCAGTATGTTGATTATATCTAGTTGATTTGAGAGGGTTGGTATTAACATTTTATATTGGCCATTGTTCTATAAGCTAGTAGTGATGTTTTATAAATGCAACATAGATGCTTATATGCCTTTATACATCAGCCATCCAGACACCCCAATATTGTGAAAATTCACATGCATACATTCATTTCTGCACCAAAGAAGGTGTAAGTATGTGTATACTTTGTGTATATATCTTAATGCTGCTTACACTTTGACCTTGGGAAAGCTTATGTATGATAAAGATCATCTCAACACCTCCATGCTTGTATGGCCACACGTGGACATATCATTTTAAGAAAGCTGTTTTCCTCATGTAATTCTGGCTTTCCACACAGAAAATGCCCTACAAAGTTATCCCCTTGGAATGCAGAAACTTATAAGCAGCTCCTGCTGTTTTTAACCCAAGACTAACTCACCTTGCCATTGTCTTGGGTAGACAGAGCAGGGCCTTGGAAGTTGACTGGCAGCTGATAACTTTTGTTTCATGTGCCTTATCTTTTAGCTGGGAATGTCCAAAGCAGAATTACACCAAATTTGATAAGAATTTAGAGGAAATCTATTGGTAAGTGTCTGATAGAGTAATTCCATTAAAGCTTTACAATCTTTACAGTCTGTTATTTCTGTCCATATTTTAAAGTTAACTTTGTACAAAAGATTGCTTATATTCTTCTATTATCCAAACTAAATGGTTCTATATGGATTACAACAGCAAGAAACTAGAACATCTCTAAGAAGTTTCAATTTAAAAAAAGTAAGCTTACATTATAAAATTATCTCTAGCCCATTGAAAATTTCAGAAAAATATGTTTTCAGCTTCTTTTGAAAGGGCAAAATGTTCCAAAAGTTAGGGATTTAGAACTGTAAGTCTGGGAAACATTCTTTTCAGGTGCAGCCCTTTTACTAAGGGGAAACCAAATGATCAGTTGCTCATGAGGATGTGAGGTTCTGTTCAAGGAGAGAGAGGGGTCGGAAGATGACTCATACAATCTGGAGATAGGCCATATATAATCCTAAAGACTATTATACATAACTTGAACATTATATGTTTGTTTTAGGAGTCAAAGCAATTACGCAAGAGATAGGTATTTTCTCAGGATTTTCACAGCTGGCATTGTGCTTGTTGCAGGTTTCTGGATCTTGCTGCATCTTTGTCAGATAGAAACCGATGTTTCAGCCATCGTGCTGTGGCTTTCTTCAGGGTATGCTCTGAAGTCTGCAGTGTGACTTTGGAAATAGTGAGATCACTGACCTGATTGGGAACAGGGCAGTCCACCAATTTGAATTTTGGCGGGAAAGTCAGTTGGTCAGAAACACCCTGAAGAGAGCCACAGCATGTTGGCTGAAACGTCGGTTTCTACCTGACAAAGACGCAGCGAGATCTGGAAACCTGTAACAAGCAGAAGAGATAGGTAGCTCAATCACATTTTTTTGCCATTACAAAGTAGACAGGCCATAGCATAGGTGCTTTTTCAATCTCTCTGAGCAACCTATATACTGTATAAGACATAACAGTAGTCCAGCTGAATCATTATATAACCTTAAATAATTAATTTAAAGTCTTTTAGATAATTATGAATCTGGGGCATTGGTCTTTGTTTATAAAAGACTTTGCATATATTTTTAATTAACTTGTATTTCCGGAGTTAAAATGAGATCAAGAGTTATACTTAAATCCTTTTCAAAATGGTTCTAACAAGTCACACTAATCTTGTGCGTGCGCTAAAAACGCTAGCGCCCCTTTGTACAAGGAGCCCTAAGTGTCAGGAACTTTATCTTATCTTTATTATACTTCAGTGGCCCATTGTTCTACCTCAGTATGACACTCCTAAATAACCAAGATACAATTGCCCTTCTATGTGACCACTGGGATGAGAGAGCAATATTATCAGCATAGGTGAAAACCTGACCTCTAACTGTACCAGTTTTCTTCCAAAGAAACTCATTATTGTATTGAAAAGATTAGAAGGACAAAGGAGAGTCTGCTGGCTAGGAATCCCAAAACACAAGTCCACGAGTTCCTATATCAAAATTTGGAGTCCGGTCAACTCTTATTGCAATATAGACTGATAACATTCAGTTACTGTGCTAGGAAATAGATATCATAGCTCATTTCTCGCATTCCTATAGGTGTATGGTTCCGGCGTCTCTCTGTGCTTTGGATTCTACTTATGATTATGGCGGCATGTTGTGCTGATACTCTCCTAGATAGGCATAAGTCAGCTTGCTGTATTATATTATAATGATAATATCTTATGACTCCTTGCTTTTGTATAGCTTGTATGTATCTTGTCTTGATAACATTTATTGTACTTTGTATATGTTAAAATCAATAAAAAAATCTTTGAACTAAAAGAAGGAATCCAAAATTAATAGGCTTATGGAGCTGAAAGCTGCTTTATGTTTTTCTGGGGGGTTTTTCGCAAGCCCGTTGTTTTAACCCGCTTTAAACACGCAGGTTAAAACCACGGGCTCGCAGTGCGGGGGAAGGGCAGGAGAGTTGGGCGGCGAGCCGGGGTGCAGGGCGGTAAGAGGAGAGTTGGGGCTGAAGTTGGGCTGAAAAGGGCAAGAGAAGTCGGGCTGAAAAGGGCAGGATAGGCAGAGGAGAGTCAGGGCTGAAGGGCTGAAAAAGGGCAGGAGAAGTCAGGCTGGAAAGGGCAGGACAGGCAGAGAAGAGTCGGGGCTGAAGTCGGGCTGAAAAGGGCAGAAGTTGGGCTGAAAAGGGCATGAAAAGTCGGGTTGAAAAGGGCAGGACAGGCCAAAGAGAGTTGGGGCTGAAGTCGGGCTGAAAAGGGCAGGAGAAGTTGGCAGAGAGCAGGAAAGGTCGTGAGCGACTGGTCCCCACCAGTTGCTTCTTTTTGGATCAGCCAGCCCAGTCGGTGTTCTTTGAAAATTTTAGTGAATCGTGTCCCTGCCTACTTTGCATGCTGTTTTCCCTCATTTGCATGCACAGATTGGAATTGGATCAGAGGAGAAGTTAGTGAATCAGGTTGGAGGGAAATCTGGTCACAAAGGGCTCGCAAACCGATCGGTACACGATCGGTTTGCTTAGTGAATCTAGCCCTGTGTTTTGTGTGCCAAATCAGCTCTGCACACTGATTTGCCCATGCAACTTAAGGGGGTATCTGGATAACGGTGCAGCTGTCACTAGCCATCATCATATAACTGGGGAGGAGCCTCTCTTGATTTTTTAAATAATTTTCATTATCGGCCTCATTAAATTTAAGCAAAACAATAGAGTGTGTATAGTTCACACAATTAATATCATGGCATTTTACAACTTCTGGTCTATGGCAAACAAAACACACAAGGGATGAACAGGTAATAAAAAAAACATTATATTCCATTTTAGGCTCTCTTCTCTCTTATAGGGCTCCTATCATATGGGTAGATAGAAGAATGCCACTATGGGCAATACAGGTGAGTCATTCAATGAGTTTAACGCTGACTGAGTTGTGGTCTTTAAGGACTAAGTTTTGGGAACTTCTGCGTAGAATGCTGTGCTTAAGAAAGCTGTCAGATTGAAGGGAGCATTCAACAAAGTTGAAATGAATAGGGCTTGGATTAAAGGAGGTAGTGGTCAGGGGTCCTCTAATCAATTTCTTTTTTTCTTTAATATCTTTATTCATTTTAAAGCCAAAAATAAGTGCAAGATATTTTACAGACATTTTAGACTATAACAGCACTTAAATTCAATCAAAATTATATTCTATGACAAATACATATATCACCCCCCTCCCCCGTCTACATATCCAAAAATTGCACTCAAAATTTAAAAAATATCTTTCCACCCCCCCCCTCCCAATTTCTTAAGGTCTACAACCCAGCCAGGTTTTCAGGATTTCCGCAATGAATACGTATGAGATCTATATGCATTCACCGTTGCATTCAAAAAGACCTCATATATTTTCATTGTGGAAATCCAGAAAATCAGGCTGGTTTGTGGACCTGGATCTGAGGACTTAAAAGTTAGAGAAGGTAGATGAAATCCAGTGAAGTCAGGTTTCAAATTCTACTCCCACTGACACTTTTTGTGACTTTGGGCAGGTCACATCTTCAGTTTCCTCATTTACAGCTTAGATCAGGGGTGTCAAAGTCCCTCCTCGAGGGCCGCAATCCAGTTGGGTTTTCAGGATTTCCCTAATGAATATGCAGGAGATCTATTAGCATACAATGAAAGCAGTGCATGCACATAGAACTCATGCATATTCATTGGGGAAATCCTGAAAACCCGACTGGATTGCGGCCCTGGCTTAGACTGTGAACTTCCTGGAAGCATGGAATTCCATGTGTACTGGAATCTAACCTGCCTGGAGAATGGGATAAAGAATGAAATTAATGTAATTCACCTACAGCATGGATACTTCAGTTTTGATGCTGCCGACTTGATGGAGTAAAGCAAGATAGCTTGCCCATTAGTTCTGTTTTCTTAGAAAGTATCAGAAGGTAGGCCTCCTTTCAGGCCTGAGTTAAAACTGGTTACATTTTACTCCAAGCCCCTCTTTTTCCCTGTGACTTCACCAGATGGCTGGAAGAGAAGCATCCCTCAAAGGCGTTTTCCTTCCATGACCTACTGCCAGCAGAAGTCACACTCCTATAGGGAAAAAAAATCTCAGTTCTCTCTTAGGTGGGTGGTGCATGCTTAAAACCCCAAAGGACAGGTCGTGGTAGCATTTTCCTGAAAACTAGTGAAGTGCTTACAAAAAAACAAAGAAGACAAAACCGCTGTCAATTATTTTGTAAACACTTTGGGCTGGATTCTCTAACCAGCGCCATTGTCAGTGGCTGCCTTAACAGCAGCCGCTGATCGCATGTTAATCACGTGACATCGCCAGTTACTGAACCACGCCTCTGGTAAAGGTAAGCACTAGAAATGTAGGCCAGGTTTTCCCAGGCCTACATTTCTGGCATCTACCTTAGATGTGAATCATGCCTCTATAAACGCTTTAGGCCGCCTAATGCCACTTCTAGCATTACAATCTTCACATTGCAATACCGTAAAGCAACCACTCACGGACCTCGGCGGTACTGCTGTGTGTATTTTATTTTCACACACAGACTGCTTGTACCAAAATCGTTATTGGTCCCAAAAGATTTTTTTCAAAAGTATACTGTAATTAAATTGGTTTTAGTTTAAATAGATACTCATCTTATTGTCAACACAGCCAGGGGATCATATTCCAATATAGGACTTTGTTTTGCCAAAGCTGTTTCGAGGAAATTCCCCCTTAGTCTGCCGGTTCAATATTTCCCACGTCTCTATATTAAATCCTGTTTGAAAAGTTTAGTGCCTTGAATACATATACTTCTGGTGTTAGCCACACCTAAAGTGGCATCTAAAACACCTATGGAGGTGCAATTCAAGTGCAGATATTTTAGGCACCAGTGGGCACCTTGAAACTCAGTTAAAAACGTTGTTTAAGTGGCATTTTATACTGAGCTCGGGCGCCATTTAGAGAATACGGGCCTTTATTAAAATTCAAGAGAATAAAACACTCATTACGGCTATGTCTCATTCACAAGACTGATCTGTTCAATGTTATTTTTCAAAAAAATTGTTCTAATTAAGGAACGGTCTTGTTTATATACCATATTGTTTTTTTAATAAATGCCCAGGCTATTATTAGAAACAATATGTTTTCTAAAGCCCAGGGTGGGCTATTAATGAAGGCATTAATTTTCTCTTCCACCACCTCCTCCCTGCAATGACCACCATTTCTCTACTCTCCTTTATGCTCCCTCCCTCCTGTGATGACTGGATTTCTCTCCTTACTGAAGGCCCCACACTGGCCCAATGCCATAACCGTGAGAAAAGGTAAGAGAGATCCAGTCATTAAAAAGCTTCCGCAATATATACGACAGCAAGAGAATATGGCGACATTTAAAAGATAGCTGAAAAAGCCATCTTTTCTGTAAAATGAAATACGGCTGAAGAGCAGATATCTCTGTGGTTGTAGGGAGGATGTTGTAGATGTTGAATATGATCGCTGTTAAACTGTTTTATGTTTTTATTATATTTTTGTATGGTTTGATGTTTGAAATTGTATTTATTATGTCTGTTCATTTGTCCTTCGCTTTGTATAAGGCGAATAATAAATGAGTAAATAAATTGGCGGATGGAGGAGACCAATCTTAGTTACTGTGAATTTGGGGGGAATCTAAATTTAGCTTTAAGACAAATTTTTATAGTTTTTTTTGGTGCTGAAATGAGGAGGGGGCATTTTTAGAGGTGGGCTGCTATTAGAAAAAATACAGTATAGAAAATTTGTTGATCAAATGTTCAACTTTTTTATTTGTTCATGGGTATTTATAGTTGTGGTTATTGGATTATGTATATGGTTTGTCGATTCATTTACGTACAGGTCTCCCTCCATATTCGCGGGTTTAACATTTGCGTGTTTAGTTATTCACGGGTGTTCCATCAGATGGCAAGGAGCAGGGTTTATCCAAGCAAACATCACTTCGGGGGCTGGATTTCAACTCCTGTACCCAATTAGAAAGTAGATGATGCTGATATCGCTTCTGGGGGGGGAGGGGGAGCGACTGATGTTCAACTCCTGTGCCCAATCAGATAGTGGATGCTGCTGACATTACTCTGGGAGCTAGAGTTATTCATGAATTTATAGTATTTACGAGAGGGCTGTGTACCTAATCCCTACAAATATGGTGGGGGTGCTGTATTTATGTATAAATCCTTTTATTAATAGCCCAAACTGTGGAAATACAAACACAAGTAGTCTTTTGCAAATTCCAAAAATGAGCAACCCCCCTCCCTTACTTGCAGAAAAGAAAGCATTTATGTGTTTATAATTGGTTTGATGCTTTATTGACTTTATGTTGTTTGTTTTACAGTTTTGTTAACCCTGATGCAGCAATTTGGCTAAAACATGGCCATGTTGAGTGTTTTATTCTCTTGAATTATAATAACCTGTTCACAAAATAATTGACAGTGGTTTTACTTTCTTTGCTTTTTCAGACCACTCCATTTTCCTTTTGTTTCATTATGGTGTATTATTTCTCCATTTTCTTGTGCATTAATTTAAAAATGTAAATCCTCATCTTAAATTTTATGTACAGGTTACAGTGGCCTTAATCAGTTTTCTTGAGACGATGCTTCTCATCTATCTCAGTTATAAGGTAAGAGCTTGTTCCACCTAAAAATCTCTTTCATTGCTTAAGTTTTAATGGTATTGAGTTTCAGTGGATCATCTTCAAACTTAAATGCTGCCCATTCTATGGTTTTCTGGGTTATTCATAAGTATCGGAGCGGGGGAGGCCACAAGGGCCATAGCCTGCCCCAGGCTCTACTCTCCCACCCACCTCCTTCCGGCTGCTGCAATTTTATATCTTCCGGCAGCCACCATGCACCATCACTGAAGAATGAAGACTTCCGGGGCAGGCCTGCTTGTTGAGGCCGTGCAGTGGCTGCCAGAAGGTTTACAATTACAGCGACCAGGGAAGGTAGGTGGGGGAGTCGGAAGCTGAAGAGAGAGGTTGTGCCACAGGATTCTGCTGGTGGAGCCTTTGGGTCCCCCTTAACAAAAAGCGTTCCGCTGCCTATGGGATTGTGTGTCTGCAGGATGAAAATATCATATATGTGCAACACTAGAAAGTCGTATAAAAGTAAGTGCATGCATCAATCAATAAATATAAAGATAAAACCAAGAAAAAAGCAGCTAAAACTACATTTATTAACATAGCTATAAATAAACCCAAAGTGTGAAAAAAGCAGCCATGTTTTACCATCATGACTGTATTAAGGGGCATATGTATGTTTATATGCTCATACACACACACGCATATATATATATGTTATATTACATTACATTAGTGATTTCTATTCCGCGGTTCAAGGCGGATTACAAAAAGGATCTCTCTGGCCATTTCCAGAGGAATTATAAAATAGTTAGGGAGTAGTCAACTTGGTTCATAGGAGAAGCCGTAAACACTTGTTTATACCTCAGGCTGCTCCCCGGTGCATCTCAGGATGCACCAGGGAAAGGAAGGCCTGCCATTTTGAAGAGGCGAGCCCAGCTGACCAGATTGATAGACATCCCTCTGGCCAGCCATCTGAAAGTAAGGTAAGGGAGCAGAGGGCGGGGCCATCGGAGGCACAGGAGGTGTTGCATGACGGCAGGAGAGCATGGGCATTTCTCCCGCTGCCAAAGGGGAGGGTTGAGGGGTGTGTCAGTTGGCAGCGGGAGAGATTGGGTATCTCTCCCGCTACCAGGGGGTGTATTGGTTTCAACGGGAGAGATTGGGCATCTCTCCCGCTA
Organism: Geotrypetes seraphini; assembly: GCF_902459505.1. Taxonomy (NCBI): domain Eukaryota; kingdom Metazoa; phylum Chordata; class Amphibia; order Gymnophiona; family Dermophiidae; genus Geotrypetes; species Geotrypetes seraphini. The sequence goes on along the minus strand of NC_047093.1, from coordinate 64,281,094 downwards.
GCAGGGGGGGGTGTCAGTTGGCGTTGGAAGAAATTGGGCATCTCTCCCGCTGTCGGGTGGAGGGTTACTTGCGGCTCAATTTTTTGTTGGGGGGTTTTTTTGTACCTTTATTCTGTGCACCAGCGATGGGCACATGCAAATTTAGCAAATCTTTGCTATTCTCCACCAACCTCATTTGCATGAGCATTTTTTTTTGAGAATGACTTGCTTTTTTAAAATTGCTGCTATAATGGCTGCAATAGCAGCCCACTGGTTTTTAGTGCGAGTTTTAGAAAATCTAGGCCTAAGTGTGTAGCCCTTGATGGAGACTGCCCCAACTTTGCTGGTTGGGCTGAGAACTTTTCAGCGGCCCCTTGTATGTTGAATTATACCTGCTGTACACTGCTTTGGGTGAATCTCTTCATAAAGGCTGTTAATAAATCTCAATAAATAGATAAATAAATGCCACTTTTCTGTGTACTTATGCATGCAAGATATGTATAACTACAAGCATCTAGGTATAGAGTTGTACCTTACTGAACAGCTGGGTGGGGTTTTTTTAATAGTGAAGCATAATACATTTAAGACTAAATTCAGTAAATGGTGTCCAAATTTGGGACCCAAAAATGAGTGCTATTCTATAAATGGTGCACTTAGTTGGGATCTATGTATAAAATACAATGTAGTACCAAGATCTGTGCCCAACTTTTAGGCACAAGGATTTACACCAACTGAACTCTGGTGTAAACCCCTGTTCATCAATTCTATAATAGTGCATGCATCTTAAATGAATGACCCTGACATGCCCATATTCCTCCCATGGCCACACACCCTTTTCAGTTGCATGCTAATGGATTTACGTGCACATCTTTATAGAATAGTGCTTAGCAAGGTGCATGTTTAAATCCAAATGTTTGCCATTTAGCACCAATAATTGTTAGTGCCCAATTATTGGCGCTAAAAGACTCGTTAAATTGCATGCCCAGATTTATGCACGCAATAGTAAGTCCCACTTATAGAATTCCCCTAAATTTTCTGGGGTCAAGTGAGGGCACTGGGCTGTTCTCCTAGTTGATGAGCTTTGTGAGCGCAGACGGGAGATGTCTGCCGCTCCCTGTTGCTGATTTCTTGGACTGGGGAGTTGGTTTTGTTCTATAGCCTCACCCATTTCTTGCTTGTTTTAGTTTTTTTGATTTTATATCATGTACTTTCTATGCCAGTATTAGGTTCTATGCTGATGCGACTGCTTGTTATGTAATGTTTTTGTACTATTCCAGGCTGATTGTACTTTTATGGATGTATATTACTCGGCTGCATTTGTATTTCTTGTATGCCCTTTGTTCCTTTGGTTGACCTTAATAAGCATGATTTACAAAAAAAAAAGAATTTCCCTGATAGTCAAAGACAGAGCAACATATATAGCCTATTACCCAGATTCTATATATGGCATCCAATCATGTTCATACAAATTAATTGAACAAAAGCCCTTTACTATCAATAATTGAATGCTAACAATCAATTATTGATATTAATTGGCACTCATTAAAATGTGCAAGGATCAAGTTTAAATTACGCATCACTGCCTTTAAGATCCTGAGAGAATGCCCCTGACTACGGTACGGGTTGGGCCCATGTGCCTAAGGCCCTGCCAACAGGAGGAGCCTAAGGCTCCTGGGCCTATTCTGGTTGGCCCAGGTGCCTCAGGCCCCACCTGTGGGCGGGGTTTAAGCCGCCTTGGCCAATCTGGCCCCATTCTGGAGCCGGTTGGCCTGCCGGATGAGCGGGCTTGGCACCCGTCCGGCTGGCCAACGTTGACAAGGTATGAAGGGTGGGATTGGGGTAGGGGGGGTCGTGGGGTCGGCGGGAGGGGGTCACGGGTAGGCGGGGGGGCCGATCAGGGGTTTGGGGGGGTGCGGTCGTGGGGGGAGCGATTCGAGGGCAGGAGGGCCTGGGATCCCTCCTGCCCATATTTTAGTGGGGGGTAGGGGGTCCACCTGGGCAGGAGGAGTTGGGCTCCCTCCTGACCAATCTTGTAGGGGGTGGGGATCGCATGGCCAGGAGGGCTTGGGCTCCCTCCTGGCCCCATCGGACTCAGGGGAGGATTAGAAATTGCGGGGCAGGAGTGCTTGGGCTCCCTCCTGCCCCAAATGTAATCGGGGGGGGGGCATGGGGCAGGAGGGCTCGGGCTCCCTCCTGCCCCGAATGTAATCGGAGGTTCGGGGGAGGGTGCAGGGCTTGAGGGCTTGGGCTCCCTTCTGTCCCGATAGTGTATGTGTGTGTGTGTGTGTGGGGGGGGGTGATGTATCGCGGCAGGAGAGATTGGCCATCTTCCCTGCCATGAAGTCGCGGCAGTGTGGGTAGAGGGGTGATCGCATCGTGGTATGGGAGATGAGGCATCTCTCCTGCCGCGATGGTTGCGGTGGGGGGGGTAGGTTGCCGGGCCACTGAACTGATCGCACCAACCACGATCAGCTCAGCAGCCCCTTTTCGGCACTTATACCTGTTTTGACTTGGTCTAAGTCAAAATGTATAAGTGCCAACTAGGCAACCTGCCTAAAGTTTTGGTTATACCTGCTGCACGCCTAGGTGTAGGTCGGCCCACCGCCCGCCCTTTCCCCTCCTCCAAAAACGCCTCTTTTCTCTCTGTGCATTTAGAGGCAGGGGAAAGGCCTAAGCTGGTTTTAGATACATCTAAAACCAGCTTTGATTATGGGTACATGGACGATCAGGCTTTTTGATCGTCCAAGTAGCCATTTAGGCCACTTTTTAGATGTTTTTTTCTTTTGATTATGAGCCCCATAGTTTATAGATTTGGCTTGGGTGCGGAAAATTCAGGTATAACTAGAGCATCCAGGCCAAGTATATAAGCTCTACTTATAGAAGGTACTTTTATAAGGTGGTGCCTAGTGTTTATAGGTGTCTATTTTAAGTCAAATTTTTAAAAACACAAGTAGATGACTGCTTGCCTTTATTAAATATGAATGTGTTTTTTTCTAGTAGAGCAAGGCTTTACAAACAGAAAAAGGCTCTTTTTTTAAACTGTATGTTTGTACATATGTACAGTAGAGTCTTGGTTAATTGAGTCTCAGTTATCCAGGACTTTCACACAACTGGCAAAAAAAAATTCCCCCGAAGCACCAGTGGCAGCGTCCTCCCTCCCTCAAGTCCCAAGCAGCTACGAACCCCCCTTCCTCCCACCTGGAAGCACCAGTGCGGCAATGGTCCTTAGCCATAAAGCCCTCCTCCCTCCCTCAAGCCCCGAAGTGGCAGAATCAGGTGGTGGTCCTGAGCCACGAATCCCCTTTGCTTCCTCTCTTACCCAAAGCACAGCGGTCAGCAGGAGGCAGCTGCAAAACAGGCTACTCACGGCCAGCCCTGGTAGGAATTTTCCTCTGACACGTCACTTCCGCGGCACCAGAGGAAAGATCTGCAGAGCTGGCCACAATCAGCCTGTTGTGCAGCTGCCTCCTGCTGACTGCTGTGCGTTAGTTAAGGAAGAGAGGGAGAGGGAGGGAGGGGGCTCGTGGCTCAGGACTGCTTCCTGCTTCTTCTGCTTCAGGGCTTGAGGGAGGGCTGGAGGAGGGCTTTGTGGCTTAGGATCGCTCCCACACTGGTGCTTCAGGGCAGGAGGGAGGGGGGGGGGGAGAATTGAGAATGAGTTAGACAAGGTTTCTAATACACTTAATTAACCAGAAAAATATTTATTCAGTATCCACCAAACCCCGTGGGTGCCAGATAACTAAGATTCTACTGTATAATGTTCAAGTGTTCAGGCTTGGAAAAGCATTGTACTACTATGTGATCGGTGGCCAGGCATTCCCAGAGGCATAGTGTAGGTATAATGGGGACATAGTTGCAGTATGCATTAAAAAAATTTTTAGGTTCTGTATGTGCATACCTCCATAGAGTAACTGAATCACTTTCAGAGCAGGTGTACATTTGTGGAAGAGAATTTGTGCACTAGGGAGAATTGATCCTGGGAGCCTACTCTATTTTCTAAAGGCAACAGACACCTATATTAGCTTTATGAAACAGGACCTACATTGGAAATTTCACTTAGGTCCACGTTATGTACTGTATTTACTCAACTTGTCAGTGATTTAAAGAGCCTGCTGTATGCAAATGCTTTAAAGCTGCTGCATTTCTCTGCCTGGATTTCTCTACCAAATGGCCTCTGGCAGAAAGTCAAATTAGCATTTAAATGTGCAAACAAGGAGATTTTTCAGGACCATTTTTTTTCTAAAAAGTTGAATTTATATTCAACCTCTGAGAATTAAAAATCGCCTCTGTCATGAGATACTGCATAAAAGTAAGTAGTTGATTTGAATATGAAAAACACTGCAATTATTTTTGCCTTTCTGATTTCACAATGCTCATTGTCTATTGTTTAAATCTGTTTATGGAATTTTAATCAAGTCCTTTTTTTCTGCATTACTGATCCAGAAATTTTTAATTTGATGACTTGTACAGAAAACAGCCTCTCCACCTATCCCTCTTCCATCAACCCTAGTGGCAGCTGTAGTTTTATGGATTATTTGTGGGATAAAATCCCTTTCAGTTTATTTAATTTAGTTAAAACTAGCTGACACCCATAAAAATTCCCTGCAAGTTCCATTTGTCCTCTGTCCTCAAACCATCTCTCCTAGCACTCTCATTGCTCCTCTCTTGACTTAACATGACTCAAGTGGCTGTCACTTTTTTCCTTCTTACTTGACACTTTTTCTGATTAGGTCCTCTGATCCTATGGCCCTGTAACTTCCTCTGGCCTGCACTGCCCCAAGGCCTACACATTCATGGGTGGGTGCACATAGTTGCTGAAGTACAACACTTAACATCAATTAAAATATATATATATATATATATATACAAAAAAAAAAAATCAAACAATTTCACAGTCTTATAAATATTCCACAGGTTAGTCAGATTGGGTTGACCAAATCTTTTTTTGGGGGGAAAAAAAAAAATATATATATATATAACATTTTGTTGTACTGGTGGATCAATTTTTGATTAGTTTGAAAATTCAAACCACAGTTTTCTAATGTCTTGCTAAATTTCCCTAAATCTCTGCTGGTAAAAAGCCAACACATTTCTTGGGAAAACCTGGGCAAATTCCTCCTCCTGCCCATAAAATTAACTACCCAACTGTAAACCAGGCTGACATCGTCTAGTTAAAGTCCACCCTTAAAGGCTGATTTTTCCATTTCCTGACCCAAAAACACCTCTGTGAAAACCCATTATTTTCTATGGTTAACTGTGATCATATGTATCTCCCTGTCATGTGCCCGCACAGAGTTCTGTCTCTGGGATTAAGGCACCTATCTCCATGGCCTCCTCTAAGCCTTGAGGAGGTTTGGTGCACTTATAACAATTTCCTGAAACTTGTGTTTTCTGCTGGAAGTTATTACTGCTTTACAGAGATAAGGATAAAGTGAACAGAAAATATCTGCCTTGCTTCCAGCCCACAGATTCTCCCAAAAAGCTATTAACTTTCCTTTTTATCAAGCGTGACACATACAGTTTTCTTATTGTCAAGTAATGGCTTTCCCTTGATTCGTTCATTTTTATGTTTCAGCAATCTGGTCACCTCTGCATCTGCTTACATCTAGGCTGACGTTGACTATAATGAACAAGTTGGGGGTTTATGTATTTTTTAATCAGTGAGTTATAGTACATTTACAATGAACCCTTGTGTTGTAATGAATACATAAGGCTCCTTTTACAAAGGTGCGTTAGGGCCTTAATGCACAAAATAGCGTGCGCTAGCCGCTACTGCGGTAGTTTATCGGCTAGCGCGCGCTAATCCGGTGCGTGCACTAAAAACACTAGCACTCCTTTGTAAAATGAGCCCATAATCTTTGAGAAACAGGAGGGATTAGCCCAGTCTTCATGCCGACTCTTGTAGTAATCCTCAACCTGATTCTTTCCTCAAGGTATTCTGATCTAATGCACTTCCCTCCTTACTAGTGTGATTTTTAGAATATTCACAGTGAATATGCTTGAGAGACATTTGCTCTGCTTCCATGGTACGCAAACCAACCTCGTACATGTTCATTATATATGAAATTGAATTGTGTTTCACAGCTTCAGGAGTTTTAATGTACTATGTATGCATGTTTGCCCAGCTGTTGGGACCCATGCTGACCCAGCCACGCTTATACAGATAAGTCCTTTTTGACTATGTTCTCCATCTATGGTTGAATTTCAGTGGCAGTAGGAAAAGTGTATGTGGTGATGGTCCGCTTGGGCAGTCTATGCTTTGTTCACTTCACGTTGAACACTAATAGGTTGTGGGTCTGAGCACTACACATAATTGAATATTAATATTTGGGCTGTGATTTTTTTTATTTTTTTTTTGATGGTTCATTATATAGGGTTTAGACAACAAAGAAGACAAACTACTTGATTTTCATCAAAAGACAAACATCAAAATAGTGGAGTGGGCATATAAATTCACATAATATTTCGCAGTGGAGACCCCAACTGTAGGGACAGAAGCCACAAGAGACATCGAGGAGCAGCGAGAGTTGGAAGAGAGTGTTGGAACGCCTTCCCAACTGGTAAAACACGTGGTGATGACATTAGAGAGCATCTGGGAGGCTCTCTTGAAGCTCAACACCTCTGTTGATAAATCTTCCCAGGAAATCGCAAGGTCTGGGCAGGCTTTGGACGGGCTTGCAGCTATAATCAAACCTTTCCAAAGACGTCCTGGACAGAACTTATTTCATACTAGACCTGTTTTACAAGCGTCTAAATGCCCAAAAGGTGCCCAAAATGACCAGATGACCACTGGAGGGATAAAGTAATGAACTCCCCCTCCCCCCACCAAAAAAAAAAAAAAAATCAGAATGAAACAGTACATATCTGTCTGAAGAACAACAGCATCTACTATGGGGAAGTCTACTAGAGCATCTCACAGGTGTCTTAAGGTGTGTGGGCTACTGAGCTAAAGAGAGGAGATGCCAGGCCCATAATCCACTCTAGCTACAAGATTTATGATGGAAAGTGTGAGGCCACCCAAACCTACCGAAACCCTATTATACTGCCATATAGGTGTCACCTGCACCCATAAGGGGTTTTGGGGGGGAGTTGTGGTGGTCTCGCCTTAAATTTATAAGGGGTTTATAGTGAGATGTACATGTATGAGATATATTTGCATATACTGGATCTCTAATATATGCAAATTTATCTAATACATATTCTTTCTGCATATACTGAAAACCTAATTGGCTGTGGGATCATGTGCACAGATGCAGGAAGCCCTAGTTGAGATTATATAAATAAAGTATGTGGGTGGTAACTTTCTCTTTCTCAGTGTTCTCCCTCACCTTTTATTTGATCTTGAGCCCTAGAGAATGATCCTTTCTATTTCTCTATAGTCCCCTGGGAAGGAAACGTCAGTGCCTCAACCTTCTGCTGAGCCATGGTTTACATGCTAGGCAATGGAGTACAATTTTAGATTTATCTTGAATGAAAAGTCTTTCTGTGTGGGCAGGATAAAGGAACAAGGCTGCAATTAGAAATAACTAGAATGTGGATGGCATTGTCTGACTGATTTCTCTAGGAGTGCTCTGGTTTCTCCTTGCACATTAGAAACTTTCATATTTCCTTGCTGCAATAAGGCAACTGAATGTATTCCCATAATACTTCATGCAGATTTTAGTACATTTGGAATGGAAGAAATCGGATTAGTTCCTTAGATACACAAGATAATATAATTAACACCAAAAGAAAGAAACACATGCAGAAGACATATTAACATTAATAATTTATTCTTATATACCGCCAAACCGTCAGTTCAAGGCGGTTTACAATAAGAAAAGGCTGGACAAGCAATACAAATAGCAAATGTTTCTCAGAAAAATACAAATTGCAATTGGATCAAATATTTCTCAAAGGCGGTTCAGAGTAAGAAAAGACTGGACCAACAATAAATAGCAACCATAAGTATCAGATGTTTCTTTAAAAAATACAAATTGCAATTAAGTCAAATATTTTTCAGACAATAAGTTTTAAGAGTTTTTGGGGTTTTTTTTTTTTTTTTTTTAATAGATAGGATTGTTTGGGGAATAAGAATATTCCAACATGAATTCATTACACTAGCCTGAAAAGCCAAGGTTTTTTCTAAGAATATCTTATTACGATATGCTTTTACTGATGGAAACATAAACCTGCAGGTTCGTCGTGTACAGTATTCTTGTTTGAATTACAGAATTCAAAGTGGGAAGAGAGGTAGGTTGGGGTCAGTCCAAATAAAACTTTAAAACAAATACAACCAAATTTGAACGAAGCTCGAATGGCAACCAATGGAGCTTTAAATAGTAAGGACTTACGTGATCATATTTTTTAAGGCCAAAAATCAGGCGGACTGCTGTATTCTATACTATTCTAAGCCTACTAAGACAAAGCACAGATACCATACACACATACATAACCACAAATCAGATTAACATACAAAACAGTTATATACTATATATTCACCCAGAGACAAAGCACATATATACATAGAGGAGTTGGAAAGAATTCCATATGTCGTGCTCTGCATGCTTTCCCCACTTGTTTTTTAAGCAGTAGAAAGAGCACTGGGAGAAAGATACCTACAAAAGCTCATGTGTGTCTCCTCTTTGGCAGCAGTAAATGAGAAGTTCAGCATTTCTATAATGCTATTTTTTTTTTAAAAAAAAAGTTCAGTGGTTGATCCAGGCATATACTTTACCCCAATGGCCACCAGGATGGTCTCAGGACTCAAGGATCTCCTGTATGAGGAACGGCTGGGTAAGTTGCAGCTATACTCACTCGAGGAACGCAGAGAGAGGGGAGACATGATTGAGACATTCAAATATGTCACCGTCTGTATTGAGGTAGAAGAAGATATCTTTTTCCTTAAAGGACCTACGGCAACAAGAGGGTATCCATTGAAAATCAGGGGTGGGAGATTTCATAGCGCACCAGGAAGTATTTCTTCACTGAAAGGGTGGTTGATCATTGGAATGATCTTCCACTGCAGGTAATTGAGGCCAGCAGCGTGCTAGATTTTAAGAAAAAATGGAATAAGCATGTGGGATCACTTCAAGGAAGAACTTAGGGGGGTGGGTCATTAGAGTGGGCAGACTTGATGGGCCGTGGCCCTTTTCTGCCGTCATATTCTAGGTTTCTAAAGTTAAGCACCTACATTGGCATGCCTAGTCACTGTAGGTGCTTAATTGAGTAATAGGCTAAATCGGCGCTAATAATCGGCACTCGACATCTCTTAAGACTTTAAGAATAAATGGGATACCCATGTGGGATCCATACGAGGGTCAAGATTAGGAAATTGGGTCATTAGGGCATAGACAGGGGGTGGGTAAGCAGAGTGGGCAGACTTGATGGGCTGTAGCCCTTTTCTGCCGTCATCTTCTATGTTTCTATGTTTAATTGGCACTAAGTGGAGTTAATTGAAAGTTAGGTGCCTGACTTATTAGGCGTGATTCTACAACAGTTAGGCTCCTAGTGCAAAGTGCATAGTTAAAGATGGGCCTGGTTAGGGGCAGATGATGGGTGTGTCTATTTAATTTGAGATAGGCTACCTGCTTTTGAGTTAGGAGCGTTGGATGCCTAACTCAGATGTTCATTCCCAACACTTCAGCGCGACATGATAGTATTTTAAATAATGTTGCCAATACAATTAGTGCTTGCAGGGATCCTCAGACCACCATCCGAGTAATGTAACTCAAAGCGGTTATCAATCCTAATCGATCCCTAAAATATGGCTGCATATTCCTTATTTGTGTATTTTATGCGTTTTATATATATTTAATAATTTTAGTTAATTTTAGTTCATCCCCTTGCCTTGAAGTGTTGGGAATGAACATTGAGTGAAGAGTGCCGAGTGACTAAGTTTGCAGAGTTAGTGTTATCACTTAGGCCAAGAAAGCCCTTGCATAAATGGGTGTGCCTAAATGTTAGAATGGGTGCCTACCTTTTACAGAATCGCACTTAGCAATATACTAGGCGGTGCCGATTTTTTTAGATGACATATATAGAATCAGGCCCATAGAGAATATAGGGCTTGATTCTATTAATGGCACCTAACTGCGACTAACTTATACACACCGGTCCACGCTGTTGTCAATCAACTGCTAGGAATCCTTTACAGAATTATGCTTAGTGGCACCTAGGTATCTTTAGGCATTGCTATGCATCATTGAGGTAGGCATCGGCATATTAGACCAGGTTTTACCTGGCCTAATTTACAGGTGCCTAACTCGCTCTCATTGTGACGCCTAAGTGAGGGAGAGTGTGGCGCAGTGGTTAAAGCTACAACCTCAACACCCTGAGGTTGTGGGTTCAAACCCATGCTGTTCCTTGTGACCCTGGGCAAGTCACTTAATCCCCCCATTGCCCAAGGTACATTAGATAGATTGTGAGCCCACCGGGACAGACACGGAAAAATGCTTGAGTACCTGAATAAGTTAATGTAAACCATTCTGAGCTCCCCTGGGAAAACAGTATAGAAAACTGAATAAATAACAAAGTTTACCTTGTATATTCTCCACCCCTAACCATGTCTACTTTTCAGGTAGGTACCGGATAGCTGCACGAATCTCAATTACCCTTCTTTTTACGAACATGTACCTCGGATTTTAGTGGTAACTGCTCCGACACTCATAGAATTCCTATGAGCGTTGGAGCAATTACCGCCACTGCCGGCGCTAAAACCCAAGCTATGTGTTCGGAAAAGGAGGGGTTAGTAATTTTTAAAAAAAATTGTTTTTATTTGCATTTTTATGGCGTGGTCAATTAACACAACTTTTTTTTAAATCTTTATTGATTTTGAAACTTTGGTAGTGCAATACAATTGGTAAATCAGAAATACTGCATAAAACGCACTATTAACTATACAATTATTACATTAAACAGTCATTTTCTCCCATCCTCATCTTAATTATTAATACAATAATACATATGATGTGATTACAATATTATAATTAAATAATTTAACTCCTCAAAGTACATTTCCCTCCCTGGATTAACACATTTAACCAATTAAAAAACAATTTAGGGCCTCTTCTATCAAATTGCACTAGCAGTTTGTAGCGTGGTGAGCCGCGCTGAATGACCTGTCCTGCTCCCGACGCTCAGAGTTCCTATGAGCATTGGGAGCAGCGCGAGCCATTCAGCGCGGCTCTCTGTGCTAAAAAACTGCTAGCGCAGTTTGATAGAAGAGGCCCTTAGTTGCGCACGGATTTTAGGGCTTCTTTTACTAAGCTGCGGTAGCATTTTTAATGCGTGCTTTAGATTAGCGTGTGCTAACCCCCATGCTATGTGGAAAAACTAATGCCAGCTCTAAGGAAGCGTTAGCATCTTGCACGCGCGGCATTGTAGTGCGAGCTAAGCATGCGCTAAAACCGCTAGCGTAGCTTAGTAAAAGGAGCCCTTAGTTAGGAGTCTTTAGGTGTCTGCCATTAAAGTCCTAGCTGCACCTAACTTAGGTGCCATTTATAGGATTAGGCCTACAGTGCTTATTGAGATCTTTCCATGTAATGCAGATAAAACCCATTGCAATTCATAACTTTTCAGTATAAGAGTGAAAGGTCACTTGGACACACAAAGTCAGAGGCGTGAAGAAAGTACAAGAGGTTTATTACAGCATGCTGGACTCTAGTGCAGTTAACAGCCTGCCTACTAGAGTGTTAGAATCAGGAAATGCATGGACTTTTATGCCCTTTTCACTAAGCATACGCAAACTAATATATGCAAAAACTACAATTTTCATTTGTTATTTTTATAACTTTTCTACAATTATTATTGGTCCTAAGCCAGCACTTATGATAGGTTCAGGGATACAACTTATAGTCCTATAGGAAACTAGCTCATTTCTCTGCTTATCTAAATCTTACAGGTCTAAATGTTACATGTACAGAAGGGCAGGGCACATCATGGCCAAACTCATCTATTTAGCTTACAATGTGGTAAGGTAGGGACATACATACATTTTAGGCAGTTGAGGTCAATAGATTGTACACTATTTTCAGCTATGTAGGCCAGAGCAATATTTTAAACAACAGTTAACCATTTCATGACCCTACAAGAGGACTGGGTTATTTTCTTTTTAATAACCAAAAGCTATTAAACAGATGCAGAGTTAAGAAGGTTGTGCAAGTCAGGCCCGATATAACTAGGTTTGTTTCATCTATTTAATTTCTTTGGAAGATTTATCAGAACTTTTCTTACAACAGTGTGATTTTTTTTTTTTTTTTTGGTAACATTTTACCCGTTTCTTGTTTTGCAGGGAAATGTTTGTGAACAGATTTTTCGAATCTCATTTATCCTCGAGATGATCAACACGGTGCCCTTTATTATAACAGTAAGGAGCTTGGTTTTATTTGACTTTGCTTTTTGTTGTTTATGAAAGTAAACATTATTCATTGTGGATATTTTCTGTTCCATTTTTGTTTGGGGGTTTTGGGTTTTTATTTTGTTTTGTTTTTTGCATTCAATCTCTTGATCCATTTTTGGTTTGCCTCCTTTTTGTTTTCTGTAAATATAGGTGCTGTGGATTTTTCTTTAGCTGTCTTGAAAGCTGTTATTTCTTCTTGTCTTTACCATTTCCCTTGGGAGGCTGCAGAAGAGGGATTTCTTTAAACAACTGTCTGTTCTCAGGTCCTGAGATACTCATGACAGCTCTCAGTGAAAGGCAAAGCTCTTGAATAATGATTGCGGAAGACTGAAGCTGTCACTGTGGTAGCATTAAAGTGAAGTTGTGCAACAAGCCCCCATCAATGAAAACTACCTAGAGTCTGACTTGTTTCTGATTAAACAATATCAAATGGGCTTTCCAAAAATCCTACCTATCACAAAGAGTAAAAATATAGAACAAATGGGCAAGCAAAGGATTAAACAAATTTATTTTATATTTTTATTTATTTATACATGTCTATATTGAGATTTTTGTAGATAAAGATATTAGAAAGGTGGGAAAACTTTTGTTGAGAAGAGCGACTAAAATGGTTAAGGGGCTGGAGGAGTTGCCGTACAGTGAGAGATTTGAGAAACTGGGCCTCTTCTCCCTTGAAAAGAGGAGACTGAGAGGGGACATGATCGAAACATTCAAGATAATGAAGGGAATAGACTTAGTAGAGAAAGAGAGATTGTTCACCCTCTCAAAGGTAGAGAGAATGAGAGGGAACTCTTTAAAGTTAGGAAGTTCTTCTTCACCCAGAGAGTGGTAGAAAACTGGAACTGGAACACTCTTCCGGAGGCTGTTATAGGAGAAAACACCCTTCAGGGATTCAAGACAAAGTTAGACAAATTTATGCTGAACCAGAACGTACGCAGGTAAGGTTAGTCTCAGTTAGGGCACTGGTCTTTGACCTAAGGGGCGCTGTGTGAGCGGATTGCTGGGCACGATGGATCACTGGTCTGACCCAGCAGCGGCAATTCTTATGTTCTTATTTTTGATACAATTGTGGTGAATGTTTTTCATTACTGATTTTGCAATTTTGTTGCTTTTGATTTGGTTATAAGTTGCTAATTTATTTACCCCCCTCTTCTATTAAACTGCGCTAACAGTTTATAGCACAGAGAGCTGCGCTGATTGGCCCGCACTGCTCCCGACAGTCATAGAAACTCTATGAGCATTGGGAGCAGTGCGGGCCATTTAGCGCGACTCACCACGCTAAAAACTGCTATCGCAGTTTTGTAGAAGAGGGGGTTATTTAATCCTTTGCTTGCCCATTTGTTCTATATTTTTGTTTCTGATTGAAAGCATTTGGGGGGCTTGGTGTGCTTTGCCATATGAATATTATTCATTACCATATTATGTCAGCATTTTGATCTCCAATGCACTGCCTGCTTTCGGTGTGCTTCAAAGGTAATTGTATGAAAAGCAGCAACTACGTGTAAATTGTTTTGTTATCTGAAGTGTGATGGTTGTGCTCACCAGATTTTAAAAGCACCAAATGTGGAACACAGTAGGGAAGTCTCATAACCCAGTTAAGAACATAAGAATAGCCTTACTGGGTCAGACCAATGGTCCATCAAGCCCAGTAGCCCGTTCTCACCGTGGCCAATCCAGGTCACTAATACCTGGCCAAAACCCAAGGAGTAGCAACATTCCATGCTATTGATTCAGGGCAAGCAGAGGCTTCCCCCATGTCTTTCCCAATAACAGACTATGGACTTTTCCTCCAGGAAATTGTTCCAACCTTTAATAAAACCAGCTACGCTATCCGCTCTTACCACAACCTCTAGCAACGTGTTCCAGAGCTTAATTATTCTCCTGAGTTAAAAAAAATTTCCTCCTGTTGGTTTTAAATCTCTGTTGGGGCTGCCTAAGGTTCAGGTGGAGGTGATATGTCTACTGGAGGGACCTTTGCTGAGATAAGAGCAGTGCTAAGGGGTACCACGTACAAGGAAGTGAGGTAAAGAGTACAATGTAAGATATCTAATCTAAGGGAGAGTTGGTTAATGGATATATATGTAACCCTGATCTCTCACTAGTTGTCCTGGGCACCAGCTAAGAAGCTCTTCAAGTAGGATACTCTGACCAGGATATAGAAAACAGAGTTCTATCTTCAAGCTTGGTGTAGACCGGGGCTGGACTAACTCCCAGTAGGCCGAAGGGTATTTCCCCCTTTCCAAATCCCCTTCCCTCAGTTTTTTCTTAGAAATAATTTAGGGTTGAGACTGATGAATGTTAAACAATCTTAACTTTATTGAAGTTTCCAGGTCACAACCATAAACATCCAAACAATATACAGGTTGTCATTCAGATAGATTTGCAGTCATATTTTCAACACATGTCTTTAAATTCAGACCATCTCTATGTTCCCAATCTCAATATAACAATTCACCTTCCAATGTCTGCAGCGAGATGCTCTAGGTCTCACTCTCGTTCCACAACCCAGGGCCATTTCTTCCCTGCCAAGCTGATTTCTTTCTTTCCTGGACCTGTTGAGGAACAGGGTTGTATCCATTTCTTTTCTCCAAATGAGATTGCTTTCCACACAGTCTTATACCTGTCCCCTCCTGGCAGGGCCGGATTTAGATGAAAAGAGGCCCTAGGCTATTCCACTTATGAGGCCCTTTCACCTCCCATTTTTAAGTTTGTAAATTACATGAGAGATAATAAAATACATCATTACTGTGATATATATCAATATGTTAAATGAAACATGTTGTTATTGGTACTAACCTTTTATAAAAAATGTGACACGGATAATAAATAAAAAAAAGTCGAGAACACTTATTTGGACATTTATTCTCAGCACCATAAATAGTACTTGTAACAATAACTAATCAAACATAACACACAACATTGCCCCTTCCTATGTCCCCCAGTGCGTCCTTCCTCACCTCACCCCCTATCCGATGCCTGCCTGCCTCCCATCCCCCTTCCACTGAAACACCCCACCCCACCCCACCCCGATGCCAGTATGGGCCACCCTGTCCTGACGGATCCACGTTTTGCCTCTCTCCCCGCGGGGCTGGACTTTGCCCTTCCAGGGCGAGAAAAAGAAAGAGAGAAGCTGAATCGGCGCCCCGTTGCGACCGGAGCTGGTTCCAATCCCGAAGCGTAGAATTTCTCCTTATTTTCAGTTCAGTGTTTTAGTGTTCACTGTTTTTAGAATAGTGTAATTTTAATTTTGCTAACAATTTGAATGTAGGCCCCTCTTGATCTTGAGGCCCTAGGCTGAAGCCTAGTTAGCCTATAGGAAAATCCGGCCCTGCCTCCTGGTAACAGTCGCAGGGTATGAGATCCCCCCTTAACTTCCTCTCTAGTAAGCCACTTCAGGTTCCACTCTCTTTCCTCATCCCTGGGCCATATCTTCCCCCACCAAGCACCAAGCTGAATTTGCACTACACAATCCTGTTACTTAGCAGAGATCTGTGATTACACTATGTTCCTTATCCCACAGGCTGTTATCCCTAGGAGTCCCCCTTGGTACTTGGGCTCTGGCAAGAGTTAGGATAGCCAAAAGCCCCCTTTTTTCCCCTTTCACACCCCGCCTCTTCAGGACAGGTCCTCCAAACTTAGGGTTACCATATGGCTCCAGAAAAAGGAGGACAGATTGAGACATCCGGATTTTACTTCCATTGCTTTCAATGGAAGGAAAACCCGGATGTTTCAATCCATCCTCCTTTTTCTGGAACCATATGGTAATCCTATCCCAATTCAACCCTCTTAGAGATTTGATCTGTTGTTCATTTTCATGTGACTCTCAGGAGAATCTTCCACCTCCTTCTCTGCAACCAAGGCATTCTTCTGCAGGTCACATATAGGTTAATTGAATGGACATCTTTCAAAGAACAGTATATGCCATGCTATTAACTTTCATACTAACAACTGAATTTGAGAGAATGCTAGATTGTTTAGCTGTCCAAGTGGGACTCTAAATATTCAAATCCCCGTGGTTCAGATTTAATGTCAGCTGCGTTTTCTAGTTTTAAGCAATCCACTGTGTATTCCTTATATCGCACCAATGAGACTTCAATCCAATTTGCAAGCCTGCAGAAGAGGAACATTGCTTTCTGTGCTGTGTAAACAACTGAAAAGTTTAGGGGTGATTTAGCCTGCAAAATAATTTTCACTCAAAGTAAATTCAGCCCACTTTGGAGGTTATTCAGTTCTGTTCCACTGAGATTTTGTGCTTTTACACAATTTTTTGCACACTTCAGAATTTGGCAAAACAAAAGAACCCTGCTGTTATGGCAGAAGCACAGATAGAAAGGAAATTATGGAGTCATAGAAACATAGAAACATAGAAATAGACGGCAGATAAGGGCCACAGCCCATCCAGTCTGCCCACCCTAATGTCCCTCCCCTACCTTTGCCCTGTGAATAGATCCCATGTGCCGATCCCATTTGGCCTTAAAATCAGGCATGCTGCTGGCCTCAATCACCTGCAGTGGAAGACTATTCCAACGATCAACCACCCTTTCAGTGAAAAAGAATTTCCTGGTGTCAGCTCGTAGTTTCCCGCCCCTGATTTTCCATGGATGCCCTCTTGTTGTCGTGGGGCCCCTGAAAAAGAAGATATCTTCCTCCGTCTCGATGCGGCCCGTAAGATATTTGAACGTCTCGATCATGTCCCCCCTCTCCCTGCGCTCCTCGAGCGAGTAAAGCTGCAATTTGTCAAGCCTTTCTTCGTATGGGAGATCCTTGAGTCCCGAGACCATCCGGGTGGCCATTCTCTGCACTGACTCCAGCCTCAGTACATCCTTTCGATAATGCGGCCTCCAGAATTGCACACAGTATTCCAGGTGGGGCCTCACCATGGATCTATACAATGGCATAATGACTGATCTGATGTTTATTCCACCACAGTGCCTTAAAGACATTGTGAAAACTTGTTGCAAGATTTACTCATAGTCGAGTTTAAACACCTTCTATATAACCTCTGGGATTTGCAATTATAAGTGATACGGGGATTTTTTGTGAGGGAAAATTGGAATGTCAGAATGGCCAAGGAAGGGTCAGAAGGAGAGTACTGTGTGCCAAGCTCAGGACTGGAAATGCCTTGGAGGTCTTATTAAGACAGCTCATGCTTCAGTAATAATTTTTTTTTCTATAAGCCCAGAATGGGATAAAGTCCTTTTTGAAAAAGGCCCTATGTTTGTTTTTATAATTAACTAAAGGCTGTGGTGATTTGTAGCAGTCCGTTAGGAGCACGAAGTTGCATCATATCCAGTTGTTGGGGTTTTTTTGTAAACTCCAAGCCCTAATAAATGTATAAACAGAGCAATAGAAAAATATTATTAAGGGGAAAGGGAATGGGGACTTGTATCCCACCTTTTTGTCACTTTAGCATTTCAAAGCAGTGGGCACTGCCCAGAGTCACAAGGAGCAGCAACAGGATTTGATCTCACAACCTTTGGGGCAGAGGCAGTAGCTCAACCAGTAAGCCACATCCCTTCCTTACAATGTAGGCAAACTGATGTACACATGATGCTTCTTTTAGATATTAAAGGGTCTTATTCCTAAAATTTTTCTGATTAACTTAGGGAGTTAGTGGACAAAGCATTGGTTTTAAAATGCCCCCTTCCTCTACAGCCTGCAGATCATTTAAATGTGCCAGAATTTAGGGGGAAGTTGTCAAGGTGCAGTATATGAAAAACCTTCTCTGTACCTTGATTTACCATATGATTCAGCAGCCTGCAGTATCTCAGTATTGCAGGTTGTTGAGTCCCATAATAAAAAAAATAATGCTGCTGTTAAGACCCCTCCATCTTGCAAACAACGGGATGGTTGGATAGGCTGGAGTGAGCTTAGATGGCAACTTCAGCAGTTGGAACTTAGGACAATACTAGGAGGACTTTAGTCTATGGCCCAGAAATATCAAAGAAGAGACAAGTTAATTTAATTATGTATTTTACTGGATGGACTGGTCAGGTCTTTATCTGCCGTCATTTACTATGTTACAGTCTTAGATATGAAAGTTGGGAGGGACTCAACCTGCTCTCTATGTCCCATTAGTCTCTCTCTCTCTCTCTCTCTCTCTCTCTTACAATTAGTCAAACTCTCGTCAATATGACTGTTAAACTACAAAATGCCGTTATTCCTTGCTATATGGTTACATTTAACCTCAGAAAAATAATAGAATCTGGCTAATTTTAATTGGCTATCCAGTGGCACTGGCTTAACTGGTAATTTGGTTTAAGATAACCAAATATTTTACCCAACAATGGCGGAATCATTAACTATAGTCTTGTCAAAGCCAAATAAAGATCCCACTCTGGTTTCAAATTACAGGCCTATTTCTTTAATTAATGTTGATGGAAAACTTTTAACTAAAACTTTAGCAATACGTTTGGCTAAAGCTCTCCCTTTTATTATTGGGATGCACCAAACTGGATTCGTTGCTCAAACACATTCTTCTAATAAAACCAGGCTTGCCTTGCATATGTTGAATTTATCAAAAGCCTTAAATGATCCAGCTTTTTCTGTATCCCTTGATGCAGAGAAGGCCTTTGATCGTGTAGAATGGACCTTCATGTATCAAGCGTTGGAATGGTTTGGCATTGGTTCAGGATTTATACAAATGATTCAAACATTGTATAGCTCCCCTGTTGCTATATTGTATATTAATAATAATTTCTCAGATGGCTTTAGGTTGCAGAGGGGGGTTAAACGAGGCTGTCCTTTATCTCCTCTGCTTTTTGATATTGTATTGGAACCCCTGTTACTAGCTATTCAGCAAGCAGATGAGATTCAGGGTATTCCTCGTAGAGATCAGGAATATAAGGTCTCGGCTTACGCAGATATATTGCTCTATTTGAGAAATCCTGAGACAATCATTCCTTGCTTACTTGAAATGATTGAGAAATTTGGAAAATTTTCAGGTTATAAGATAAATTGGAGTAAAACAGAAATTCTTCCACTCAATGTCCATTGTACAAAAGGTTTGTTTGATTCATTTCCCTTTCTATAGAGGGAAGATGGAATAAAATATTTAGGCATTTGGATTAAAAATACAATGGAAGAAACAATAACATTAATTGAAAAATCGTTATTACAGAAGGTCACAGAAATGTGTGACCAATGGAATCCTTTACATCTTTCATAGTGGGGGAGAGTCCAAACTATTAAGATGATGATCTTGCCTGTGGTTTGTTATCAGATGGGTATGTTGCCGGTTTATTTTCAAGGGTCCTTTTCTAAAAAATTAAAAAGACCAATTTCAGAGGGAGGGGTAAATTTTCCCAATTTTTATAGGTATCATCAAGCCTATATTTTGTGTCAGAGTATGTATTGGGTCCTCCCAGAGCTCATGGAAAAACTCCCAGATTGGTTGTGGCTTGAATGGCAACTCATGTCTCCTTTATGCCTTTGTCATGTGCTCAGTATCAAAATGCCTAGTTACAGTAAAGAAACAGAATATTAGCTGATACATGGAAAACATTGCGTTATGTAAGTAATTTAACAACAATTCCAATTCACAAATCTACAAATCAATCTATATGGCTGAACTCCAAGATTCAAACTGGCGGAGAAAGGCTCGCCTGGAAGCATTGGATGATAGCAGGAATATGTTTATTAGATGATGTTATCTCTAATGGTAAAATGCTTGAATTTTCACAGTTGCAACATAAATATGGTCTTAATAAATCAGAATGTTTTAGATGGTTGCAACTGAAGCAAGCCATTCAGGCGGGGTTCCCTGAATGGAAAAACCTTGGTAATCATTTTAGTATGGAGTTCTTATGCTTTCAGGCGGACTTCTTAGGTCACCAGGCCGCCCAGTGATATAAATTGCTGACTGGATTTATTAAAAAGAAACTAAACACTGGTCTGAGAAACATTTGGAGTATTGAGATTAAGCACCAAATTACTGCGTCTCAATGGCCACAAATTTGGACTTGGAGGATGAGATGTACAGTGTCGGCATCTATGAGACAAACTTATTTTTTTCTGTTACATAGAGCATTATGGACCCCTATTCGATTACAAAAATTGGATAGCTCTAAGTCTAATAAATGTTGGCACTGTCATCTCGAAGCAGGGACTTTAGATCATTTATTATTCTATTGTCCATTTATTATGAATTTCTGGAAATCAATTTGGGACCAAATTAACTGTTTATTAGATAACCTAGTGGCATTATCATATGATACTGTGCTATTTGGTATGGCAATGAGAGCAAAAAGTCAAATTTCTACAAATAATAACAAATTATTACTTATGACTGGGGTTGCCATTCAACAAATTACGTATAATTGGAAAAATTGGAGTAGATTAAATTATAATTTCTGGTGGAATTCCTTATGTCATGTTTATAAAATGGAAAGATTTATTGCAATACAGCGCGTTTTTTTCAGGAAATTTCAGGATGTGTGGGAGCCATTTACAAAGTATTGTACCGATTAGATGAAATTTTTTTTTTCCCCCTTAAATTTACAAGTTTGATTGTGAGGGGGGAGGGTAAATTTATTGTTACATATTGTATAAGGTATTGATTATATGATAAGAAAGGGTGGGAAGGGTGGGAGATAAGAGCATATTATTTGTACCATTGATGATTATTAAGTGTTATATTTATTGTTAATTTGTTTGGATATATTGTTACACTTATTGTAAATTTGAAAATGAATAAAGAATTTAAAAAAAAACCCCAAAAACAATGGGAGTAGTGCATGTAAAATTTTTAGCGTACAATTGATAAAAGGGCATGCTCATGGGAGGGGTAAGAGTAGTTTGGGGCATTCACTAAAGAACGGGCCCTATTATAGAAGCTGGTGGTTCTGTGTCTAATTTAGGTATGGGGATTTACACTAGGGTTCAGCTGGTGTAAATCCTCGCACCTAAAATTGGGTGCGCATTTTGTTATATCTCTTGCAAATTTATTGGGGAAATCCCGAAAACCTAACTGGATTGAGGCTCTCAAGGACCGACGTGGACAACCCTGATTCTAATCTGAGGTAGCAGTCGGCAATGGTTTCCAATGTGACATGGACAAAAGGACATGGACTGAAGCTAAGGGGGGACAAGTCCAGGATAAATACAGGAAGTTCTGCTTCACGTAATGAATGGTGGACACCTGGAATGCTCTCCCAGAGGAGGTTATTGCGGAATCCACCGTTCTAGGATTTAAAAGCAAACTAGATGCACATCTCCTTATGAGAGGCATAGAGGGATATGGGTGACTAAAATTACGCCAGGTGTACACCTGACTGGGCCTCCACGTGTGCGGATCGCCGGACTTGATGGACCGAAGGTTTGATCCGGAGATGGAAGTTCTTATGTTCTTATTAAAAAGGCAGAACCTGTCAAAAGCTTGTGCTATCAGCAGGAGGAGCAATGGTTGATATATTCTGCTAGCTAGTGCAGAAAGAAGCCAAACAAAGAACAGCAGATGGCTTTTATAACATCACTAATATTTTTATTTATAATACCACTTATATACCGCAAGGGGATCCTAAGCGGTTTACATTGAATGGCGATAAGTACTCTTAAGTGTTTATCCCTAATGTTGTGGATTATTCCCTGTTCACGGTGGTGGTGATGGTTGGGGGGCCTGCAGTCAGCAGAAGCATTTTGTTAACTGAAGACATTCAAGGCCCAGCATTTGAAAGTTATTTTTGTATGGCGGTACTAACCCTAAGCCACAGAAACAATGAGCAGAAGCCTGAAATGGATAGGGTTATGTTTTCTCTTTGTTTAAAAACTCTGGGCCCTTTTTTATGCAAGACTTAATCATATTTGGGCACTATGTCAAGAAAATTCTTAGGGTCTGTAATGTAAATAGGATTAGAAAGAAATTGAAACTTTTGATATGCAGGGGCCTGTGTTATTGTGAAAAACTTACTCTCGATCCTCCCAAATTTGAATGCGCAGTTTACGGTAAGTAACAAGCCAGTTAGTGCCAGTAATTGGGCACTAATTAATTATTGGCACTAATTGATGCCAATTTGTATTTATGCGCACATACTTCTAGGTAGTATTCCATTCAGGTACATATGTAAAATTTTTAGCGTACAATTGATAAAAGGACATGCTCATGGGAGGGGTAAGAGTAGTTTGGGGCATTCACTAAAGAACGGGCCCTATTATAGAAGCTGGTGGTTCTGTGTCTAATTTAGGTATGGGGATTTACACTAGGGTTCAGCTGGTGTAAATCCTCGCACCTAAAATTGGGTGCGCATTTTGTTGCTAAGCACTGTTTTATAGCGATCAGCATTCTTGAATCTAATCCCATGTGTGTAATCCATGTTGACTAGATGGGAGGGCAAGTAAGGGCCTGTTTGGGCCTAGTTAATAAAGATACACAAGTGCATATGCCTTGTAATAAAATTGCCTCACAAAATCTGTAAAAATTATCGTAACAATTCCTGTCTAAAATTTGCATGCAACTTGGGCATGCTTAGGGGTGGAGAATAAGCGTGGTAAGCTTGGGTGTGCAAATTAGGCCAGGTAAAGCCTGGCCTAATATACCAGCACCTACCTCAATGACACCTTTCTAGTGGTTCCCTCACTACAACTGTCTTTGATATACTTATCTTTCCTTTTTACTCTTCCTCTTCTTTTTTTGTTTTCTACCTTTCCATTGTGGCAGGGAATAGGGTGCTAAGGTGCTGTCCTGGCCCACACACACACACACACACTGTCCAGCTGAGCGGTTCATTGGAGTGGCTAAGCAAGCCTTGCCCTCAATAAAGCACTGCAAACTTTGGA
The DNA here is from genome assembly GCF_902459505.1 of Geotrypetes seraphini. Taxonomy (NCBI): domain Eukaryota; kingdom Metazoa; phylum Chordata; class Amphibia; order Gymnophiona; family Dermophiidae; genus Geotrypetes; species Geotrypetes seraphini. The sequence goes on along the minus strand of NC_047093.1, from coordinate 64,257,963 downwards.
TTCAAAACAAAGGCTTCGTTTATTTTTCTTTTGACCCTTGCATTCCAAAATAATCAAATGACACAGGCAAACATTGTTCCATATCATGTTGTAGAAGGTAATTCAGAAGACAAACCAAAATGATGCCACAGAATACTTTCTGGAAAATCAAAACATTTGCAGAGTGCTTCTCGTACACAGTGCTGAGCACCTGCAATTGCATCAGCTGTTCAATCAGCTCCCTGATGCTGTGTTTTGAAATGCACAATACTTACTATAGCCTTTGTAACTTTGCTACAGTACAGTGCTTTTACAGTTCTAGATATTACCAGTTCCTTGAGATTCCCTCCAAAGGTTTGTACAATTCTTGGTTTTCAAATAAACAGTGGTTTCTTTAGGAAGATTTAACTATGAGGTCAGGGACGTGGCCTACCCCCTTCTTCACAGAAATGCAGAGAAAACGTTAGCATTCAGCTTCAGCTTCACAGCAGACTTTTAGGCAAAGAGATATGTTTCTTCCCATACCATCTCATTCTCTGGCTCTGCAGTGTTTTTGTATTCTCAAGCCTTGTGAATTCTGAGGACATTTCACTATCCTGGCTTACATTTTCTTTTTCTGACTGGCAATCTCAGCTGCTCTCATTAGCCTCCCTCTCTAGCTGGGAATAAGCTATCTGAGCCCCTATTCCTACACCCCTAGCAGGCAGATAATATTTTACCTTGCCAGTGGTTTGGGGTGCTGGATTCCCTTGATAATAGCCTTCAACTTGGTAAGGGTTTGGGCAGCTAGGAGTCCCCACTTGCCTTGAGTCTTGCTCCTGTCTGGCAAGTAGCCAAGGTATGTCTGGTCCAAAGTCAGGCAGGAGTTTTCTCCCATCTTTCTTCCCCTCTGGGAGTTCCTGCTGGGGTGATCTCCTGCTGTGTGAGTCAGCTCCCTGTGATTCCTCCTTCTGTGTGAATCAGCTCCCTGTTTAACCAGGTGAGCTGAGCCACTCAGCTCTCTAATTGGCTGCCTAGTCAATTATTCCCTGAGGTCTGACGTTACTCTATGTGAAACTTGCACCCTTCCCCCACTGCTTACTGCAGCTTTGAAAGTGGATGTAAAACATTTTGTTGCCTATTGCACACTGCCTTGCTTATTCAAAGGCAAATAAATCTCTGTTCCTGCACTTTCTAAGTTTACAGGAACTGCCTCTGTATGGTCAAGGTTTGCAATGCTAGTATTGCAATTAGTGGCAGCGCTGTCATTGACTGGAATACTGTATGTCTTAGAGTTTGGCCCCTATTGCCTGCCACACCACCCACTAAAATTTCACCCTTTTTACTTTTCAACTACCTACCAACTTTCCATCTCCCTTTCTCATGCTCTAGCTCTCCCATTTCCCATCTCCCATCCCAGCCTTCGTAAGCCTCCTATTCCCTTCTATCTTCCATCTATTGCTTATTACTACATTTCTACCACTGTATTCACTATCCTCCTCTTATTCATCTCCTTGCCACTCCTCCCCCACCTCAGCCTCTCTCACATGATTCCACAATTTCCAGTATATTTTCTCCCTCCATTCTTGTAACCCAGCATCTCCCATCCCGCTCCCCTCATGGCCTGCCATCTCCCTCTCCTTTTTCCTCCACCATCTCTTTAGCCCATCTGTCTTCCTTCCTGTCTCTCCCCCCACAATTCATCATCTCACCTCCTCTCTCTTCTCCTTCTCATGGTCCAACATTGCTCCTGCTCTATTTCCTGCTATTCTTTCCTCCAACATCTCTTCAGTCCCCCTCCTAGGTCCAACGTTTCTCCTTCTCTCCCTCCCTTTCATCCCATGCTTCAACATATTTCTTGCTCTTCCCAACTGCCCTTCCATCCAGCATCTTTCCCTCCTCAGGCCTACCTGCCTGCTAACTGCCTGCTTACCTCCCCTGGGTTCAGAATCTCTGCCATTCTCTTGTCTTCTTCCATTCCATTGTCCACCATCTCTCTCTCCCTCCTCTCCCTTTCATAATTCAAGTTTCAAGTTTATTTTAATTTGATGAATTGCTTATTCAAATTTACTAAGCGAGTTACAATAAAAAACAAACAAACATATTTAGACATATCGTTTAAAATTTAAAAATAATGGGTTAGACCGACAGACTTACAGACTAATCGATACATAAGGAATTCATTTTTCTAGTCCCTCCCCACTCCACACCTGGGCTAACTGAAAACAGCTCCAGGGGGCCTCATGGTCCAAGCAACTATCCCCCTTCTCAGTCCATCTCTTTCCCTTCTTTTCACCTTCAAATCTTCTTTCAAAAATCAACATTTCCCTTTTTCAAATGGCCCCAGTACGGCAGCTTTTCTTTCAAGCTGATGGCAGCAGCCCCGAAGCTTTTCTTCTGCTGCAACCTGCCTAGGTGGAAACAGGAAGTTGCATCAAAGGGGCAGATTGTAGCAGAGGGAAAGCTTCAGGGCTTCTGCTAGTAGTTTGTAAGAATGACTGCCATACTAGGGCCCCCTAAAAAAGGAAAGTCTTGATTTTTGAAAGAAGATCAGAAGGTGAGAGAAAGGGAGAAAGATGGACTGAGAAGGGGAAGAGTTGCCCGGGCCACAGGACCCACTGGAGCTGTGGGATCCAGGGCAGTTGCCCTGTTTGACACACCCACCCCTCAACACCAGCCCTGGCTGTGTGATTGAAGGACTGTGATAGATATATCCAATCTGGCTTTGGCATGTGCAGGAAGCAGGAGCCTTGCCAAGCTATGGGCCTAAGGGACTGAGCTGCAAATCTGTAACAAGGTGTTTCAAATGTTGACAAGTTGCGCCTTTAAATACACGTGTCCCCCTTTTGAAATGCCCAAATTACATTATCACCATGCCTCCTTTACATCTGTAGTAGAGGCTTTCCTAAAACTACCACTTAAATGTGCATTCCTATTTACTCCTGCAAACCCCACTAACCCTTCCCAAATGATCTCCATACTGCTAGTGCTCATCGCAGTACTTGTGAGTTGCCGAAGAGCCACCTATTGTGGTTCATATGACAGCAAGATGCGTTTGGAAACTCTTTCAATCAGGTTGTGCATCACCCAGGACTAAAAGGTGCCCACAAGAGAATGACACAGGAACAAATTTTTCCCTGTCCATCAGGAACTTATTTTCCCGTACTGTCCCTGTGAGTTTTTTTCCTGTCCTTGCCCCATTCCTGCAAGCCCCGTCCTCATCTGCACAAGCCTGAAATGCTTTCAAATCATAAGTGTTCGAGGCTTGTGCGGTTAAGGCAAGGACAGCGGCAAAAGTTGTGGGGACAGGACGGAGAAATTGAGTTCCTGCAGGGACGGGGAAAAATTTGTCCCCATGTCATTCTCTAGTGCCCACCTAGCTTAAACCCTGGAGCCAGGGCAGGATTAATTCATCGAGGGCCCCTAGGCACACAAGTACACTGCCCCTCCCCCCCCCCGACCTGCCCCACCCCACCTTGCGCCCAGGCGGAAACAGGAAGCTGCGTCAGAGGGAAGCTTTGAGCAAGCAGCACCACTTGCACAATTACAGTTCCCGTTGCCTTTCTTACCCGCGTTGCTTGCTTGTCTTACTTTCCGTCAATGGGGGGGGGGGGGGGCTGCGTTGCCGATCGGGGTGGGGCCTGCTTGCCAATCGATGCTGGAGGGGTCCATCGCCATTTGGAAAAAACAATGTCGATGCCCTCCTTCATCGGGCCCCCCCTGACCATTTCAGGCCCTAGGCATGTGCCTACTTAGCCTATTGGTTAATCCTGCCCTGCCTGGGGCAGATGATGGTGAGAGTGGTGGTGCAGGACCTTCAGGAGGAGATACTTAGCATCCCAAGATTTCTATACACCCAGGCGAACCCATCGCAGCAGGAGGTAAACCACAGAAGCTGCGAAGATACATGATCATTTAAGTGGATGCCCTGCAGATGGAGAGGAGTTGATGTGCTGCTGCTCTGTATGATGCATCCAGGAACTAAATTGCAACATTTTTTGTGTTTCTTCTCCCTCAGATATTCTGGCCTCCGCTGCGGAATCTCTTCATTCCAGTGTTTTTGAACTGCTGGCTGGCTAAATGTGCCCTGGAAAACATGATTGTAAGTAGCCAAGAAACCAAGCATTTATTTATGTTTTGAATATTTACTTCAAGTTTTATTTAAAATTTGATTAATCGCATAATCATACTTCTAAGCGATGAACAAAAATAAAAATTTTAAAACATTCAGGGTGTACAATATATGGGTCATAGACTTGGCATACAGGACTTACAGTGTCAATGAGGAAGGGGGGTAAGAAATACAGTATAAAATAGGAAAGAAACGAGTAGGGAAAAAGCATAAGATAGGGTTTGAGGGGGGGGGGGGGAAAGAAGAGGAGAAACAGAAAAGAAAAGAGGAAAGGTGATAGAGTTGGAATAAGATAGTTGGAAGCTTGTCCTTGCATAGGGAATCAGAGATCAAGGGTTGAAGGCTTAACCTGACTTGAAGAGTCAGAGGTCAAAAATGTCCTTAAAAAGAAAGCATTTTAACTTGCTCCACATTATGTGGTTGTCTCTGTCCTTAAATCCCTGGAAAGTTTGCACTTGCACAGTCTTCTTTTTTTTTTTAATATCTTTATTCATTTTAAAGCCAAAAATAAGTGCAACATATTATACAGACATTTTACACTTTAACAGCACTCAAATTATATTTATGACAAATACATATATCACCCTCCTCCCTTTCTACATAGCCAACAAGTGCACTCAAATTAAAAGGATCTCCCCACCCACCCACCCACCCTGTACGTGTATGATCAAAGGGCAAAATCAACAATCACTCCTTACAGAATTTTGTCAATGGCTCCCAAACCTCCATAAATTTCCTATAATGTCCCTCCTGTATAGCAATCACACGTTCCATTTTAAAAGTGTGGCATAGAGATTCCCACCAGAAAGTATAATTTAACCGATCCCAGTTTTTCCAGTTCCTCAAAATAAGTTGTATGACAACCCCTGTCATAATAAAGAGAAGTTTATTATTATGGGAAGATATTTGGCTTTTAGCCCTCATTAGTGTGCCAAATAGCACGGTATTGTACGTCAATGCCACTGGATTTTCCAAAAATTAATTCACTTGACCCCAAATGGATCTCCAAAATTTAAGTATCAAGGGATAATAGAACAGTAGATGATCCAATGGTCCCTACATCGAGATGACAGTGCCACTTGTAAATTTAAGGGAAACAAGATTTTTCTAATCATTACAATACTTTGTTAATGGCTCCCAAATATCTTGAAATTTCCTGAAAGAACCCCGTTGTATTGCAATGTCTCTCCATTTTATAAATATGACATAAGGAGTTCCACCAAAAATTATAATTTAATCTATTCCAATTTTTTCAATTATATGTAATTTGTTGAATGGCAACCCCAGTCATTAAAAGTAATAATTCAATAGTTCAATTATGGGGTGGGAGGGAGGGTATTTTTATTGTTACATGTTGTATAAGTATTGATTATATGATAGATAAGGGTGGGGAGGGGGGGAGATAAGAGAATATTATATGTATCATTGTTGATTATTAAGTGATATATTTATGGTTATTTGTATGGATATATTATCACACTTATTATAAGTTTAAAAATGAATAAAGATTTAAAAAAAAAAATAAAAAGAGATGACAGTGCCAGCATCTATTAGACTTAGAACTATCCAATTTCTGTAAACGAACAGGGGTCCAAAAAGATCTATGTAACAAGAAAAACCATGTTTATCTGATAGATGCAGACGCCTTTCATCTCATCTCACGGTCTTCTTGTCTTGAGAGTCTTATCTTCAATTATTTGCAAGTTTAAGTCCAGATATCTGAAGATCAGACTGTAACAAGCTTCGTTCTGCTTTGTTAATAACTAGAGGCACTTGAGGTGTTTGGTACATTTAACTAAGTCTTATTTCATTTATTTGCTAATATCTCTAGGTTTCCTCTATTCTCGCACAGAGGTCAATAAACCTTAAAAGAACATAAAAGTGCATAAATCAAATCCTAGCTCCACTTGGGACTACTTGTAGAAACTTCTCTATCACAATATAGGGCTCAGCTAAACGGAGCTCCTAGGGACAAATCTAATTTATAACTCAAGGAAGCTGTTTAGCAGCTGTAGCAGCATACATAAGCACAGCCAACAAACTGAACAGCAACCTTTCTCTGAAAGCTTCCTACTGACGCCTCCATTCTTTCGGACCCATCTGTGATTTTTTTTTCTCCTAAACCAGCACGTTAGTGGTTATGCAAAGAGCATCACCCTGCCTCCCTCTGCCTTTCCTACCTATCTGGCAATTCTCTTGCTGGTGCTGTGCCATCTCAACTCCAAGATTTGTGTTCTATCCCATGGGCAGGCTGCCATTTTAGTCAGTCCAAGATCAGCTCGCTCTCTCTCTACGGTAGGACCCAGAAACTCATATGATAATCCGTTCTCTTATGTAATAACAGGTATCACAACCTGCATAGACTCCACATTCATCCTGGAAGAATGCTGGATATCCATCCCCACAAAGAGTCAACCTCAAAAAGGGAAAACAGCTTTTCAGTGAAGGATTAGTTTCTCACATCTCAAACCTGTCTCAGGCTCGCTAGTCAGGGTTACAGAATATCCACAATGAGGATGCAGGAGATCAATCTAAATATACTGGAGACCCAATATATGTAAATGTATCTTTTCCCAAATTTTATAAAAAGTGCTAAAAATTGCATGTGCAATTAAATTGCATTTCAAGCTAATTAGCACCGATAATTGGTATTTTAACAAGCAATTATTGGTGCTAATTAAAATGTAGGAATCATTTTTGATAGTAAACTCTCCTTTGAACAGCAGATAGGTCAGGTATTAAAAAAAAGTCTATTACTGGCTTAGACGTAGTCGTTCAGTCAGCAAGACCTTAGATTTTGACTTCATTCACACATTTATTCATGCCTTTGTAATATCAAGGTTAGATTATAGTAATTCAATATATTGTGGAATCAATGCAGCACTTTTACGTAGGTTACAGATATTACAAAATTCAGCAGCTAGGCTTCTATTCAAAGCTAAAGTATATAATCATATCACTCCTCTGTTGATAGGTTTACACTGGTTGCCTGTACATTATAGATCTAAACTTAAAATTCTTTCTCAGACTTTTTTAAAGCTCTACATTATGTAGCTCCATCATACTTGGCTGCAGTAACCATTCCGTATAGCCCAACACGTACATTACGGTCAGTTGACTCTCATAGACTCGTACTTCCTTCACCAAGATTGGCTCATTATAAATCAACTCATAGTTCAGCTTTTTTTTTTTTAATCTCCATTCTTATGAAACGGCCTTCCACAAATTATTCAAAGTTAATTTTCATTTCTAAAAATTTTAGTCTATGTTGAAAACTCATTTCTTCAATTCGGCATTTAATTTGAGGTGATTTTTAGATTGTCAGTGGACATGAGAAGGCTGCATTCACAAGACCACAACAAAAAGAGGGGGGGTCCTCTCCTTAATATTTAGGTTAGGTCTTTCCTATTGATAATGACGTTCTTTTCTTGGTTTAACTGATTTTATTAGGTTTTGTAAGCCGCATTGATCTGTTCTAAAGTGTGGGATACCAAATTTTAATAAACGTAAACCATTATGTTATGCACGTAAATTTAGTAGCAGGATCCATGCCTATATTTTACGCACAAGTCAAAAAAAGTTGGCGCATTAATGGGCAGATCAGGGATGTATCTTTTAAGATACATATGTAATTGTAATTATATTCATAGAATAAGAGCCTGGGGAGATTCTGTAAATGGTGCTCAGAAATGCACACTGAAAAATATAGGTGCTATTCTATAAAGGGTGCCCATTGCACCGATTTCTGTGACTTGCTTTGGGTGCTAGACTTATGCTTGCTGAAACCCAGTGTAAATGCTGGTGCCCAAGGTAGGTACACCGAGGCAGTATTCTATAACTACCTGTGCAGATTTCAGAACACCCCTGACATGCCAATCTAGGAGCCTAACTTAATTATTTTAAAAGCTTTAATTGGCACTGTTAATTGAAAATTGCAACTGAATCACAATCATATGGTAGATGCCTAAGTTGGTAGGCGCCTACCACTTTGAGGTAAGCATCTACGCCAAGGCTCCTACCAGAAAATAGGCATGGCCAAGGTGCATGGGTGTGCTTTGCATTGAAGGGGCAGATTATGGGTGTGTCATGACTTAGGCGCTGGCCTAACTTAAGTGCGCTGATTTAGGCCTGGTATAGAGTTCGCCTAAAGTTTCAACGCTGCTGGTGCCTAAGACTGCTTAGGTGCCACAAGACGCAATTCTTTAAATGGTATCTTAACTTATGATTGACGCCTGCACTCCTTGTCCGCCTGCATGTTAGGTGCTGTTTATAGAATCAGGGCCTGTGCCTTATAGAACTGTGCGCAGCCAGATGTGCATGCAAATTTTAATGAGTACCAGTCAACTTCAATAACATTACATTGCATTAGTGATTTCTATTCCGCCATTATCTTGCGGTTCGAGGCGGATTACATCCAAACTAAAACAAGAATTACATTCAAAATTTGAAGGAATAGAATAAGCGATGACATAAAAAAAAATTTTTAAGGTAATAAAAATGTCGGGTAAAAGAGTTACCAATGGGAAGTAGAAGTCTTTAGGAGATTGGAATAGGGTGAATTATGGGGTTTTAGATAACGTTTGGTAAATAGAAGAATATTAGAAAGTATTAAGGGTATAGAGAGTGTTGGATGTTGGGTTGGGATTGGTCGTGTTGGCTGATAGCACCCAATTATCAATAGTTAAGGGCATGTTAATTAATGTGTACATGCATCTTGGGTGCATGTGCAAATTTGGATGCTATATATAGAATCCAGGGAATTGTGGATATCCTGAAATCCCGACTGGCTGTGAGATCCCCAGGACAGGATTGGGAAACCCTGCTGTAGTGACATGCATTCTTTAGATTTAAGACCACCCTACTGCCTGCTAGCCTGTATGCTGGTAAGGGAATAGAACATACTTTGGAGGAATTTCAAGCTATCTGACATTTGAACTAACCAAGCTGAAGCCCCTCATTAATATATATTTGATTATGCACTATTAGTGGGGAAGGAGAGTGAAGGGAGTGTGCATTACTTAATATTACCATATCTGGAAACTAGAAGACTCGCTCTTATGGAGGGTTGTCCTTCAAATCATGAAAGGGCCCTTTCACTAAGTGGCAGTAAGCACAAACGTGTGCTTACCACTGCTTAAAAATGGCACTAGTGGGCTGCACTCAGGAGCCACATGCTAACTGCAGGCTCGGTGCACACCACTATTTTATTTTTTTTAGCACAGAGGGTATGTTTGGGGGCAGAGAATAGACATGTCTTGCGCTAATCAATTACCATATGGGCATTGGCACAGGCTGAGCAATTTGTGCAGGATTAGCATGGGAGCCCTTACTGCCAGGCTCATGTGCTAATTTCAAAATTAGCTTGTGACCATTAATAGGGTAACCCATATGCTAAAAATAGTGCAGGCCACTTTTTAGCACAGCTTAGTAGTTGTGGGTTTAAAAAAATATATATATATATATATATTTTGTACTGAAGTTATCAGAGCTCAAATGTAATCATTTTAACAGAATGTATTGCTAACAAATTTCTAATTAGGAATTCTGAATTCAGCCCCAAGGAGACACACCAGTGTGATCTAGCTTGTGACTGAATTTGTCATCTTCTGTCAGACAAACAATAGACATAGAAATAGTGAAACAAAAAGTGACTTTCCCACGCACACTCTACCCATTGCATCTTTATGCTTTATAATCATTGTAGCGTGGCACCGGAGCCATGGTGACTTGGAATGTTGCTACTATTTGGGTTTCTGCCAGGTACTTGCGACCTGGATTGGCTGTTGTTGGAAACAGGATACTGGGCTAGAGGGACTATTTGTCTGACCCAGTATGGCTATTCTTGTGTTCTTATGACTTAGATGACTCACACAAGCTAAGCATAAAAGTGTCTGGCTATGCATGTTGGAACATGGTTGACACCCTCATAGAGTAAATGGTGCTCAATGCTTCTTTAATTTTAGTCAGGACTGGCTCCACTTTTTTTCTCCTTTCCAGAATGATCTGCACCGAGCTATCCAGAGGACACAGTCGGCCATGTTTAACCAGGTTCTGATCCTCATTTGCACCCTCCTGTGTCTCGTTTTTACTGGGTAAGCTAAGACACCTTCTAATCCAGGGGTCTCAAAGTCCCTCCTTGAGGGCCGCAATCCAGTCTGGTTTTCAGGATTTCCCCAATGAATATGCATGAGATCTATGTGCACGCACTGCTTTCAATGCATATTCATTGGGGGAAATCCTGAAAACCCAACTGGATTGCGGCCCTCGAGAAGGGACTTTGAGATCCCTGTTCTAATCTCACTACAGGTTTAATTTTGTGCAGTGTAATATCTCTCAATATTTATTTATTCTGTATTTAATGGATTGCTATTAGAAATCAAACATGTTAGCAAAAATCAGTAAAAACTAAATTTTAAAACTAAAAACACATGATGTAGGCACATAAGGAGGAGATTTGCATAGAGTAAGAATAAAAATTGGAAAAAAACAAAAGAACAGATAACTGAATACATTAAGGAGGGGGACTAGGAGGTCAATAATTATCACTACCCATGTGCAAAAAATATTTTTAATTTTTTGGTTGAGGAAGCATGTCTGCACTAATCAGTTAGCACATCTATATTATTGCTTCCTCATCAGCCCTCATTGTCTACAAAATGGGTAGCGGTAAGTGTTTACGAGGTAATTGTTTCTAATGGATATCTTGCGGCTAAAATCAAACCTTTTGCAAGACATCCTGGAGAGAACTTGGACGTTCTAAGTGCCTAAAAAGTACCCAAACTGACTAGATGACAATTGAGGGGTTAAGTAATGACCCCCCCCCCCCACCACCACCACGATACACACACACTCTTCCAGTGGTCATTAACCCCTTCCCACTCACCCCCAAAATATGAATAAAACAGTATATACCTGTCTCTAGAATAGCAGCATCTGATATAGAGAAACCAAGTAGAGCATCACACAGGTGTCTTAAGAAGCCAGGTGGGTGGGCTAGTGAACCATAGAGAGAAGGAGCTAGGCCCATAAGCCATTCTAATCGCCACATTTATGGTGGAAACTATGAGCCCTCCAAAACTCACCAAAATCCTATATATATATTGCCATATAGGTGCCACATAAGGGCTATTGGGTTGGTAGGTAGGTGGATATAGTAGGTTTTGAGCTCAGCATAAATTGTAAGGGGGTTATGGTGAGATGTATATCTGGTACCCTTTCAGTGAAGTTCACAGCAGTGCCCTCTAAGGTGCCCCACTGCTCTGTTGGTATGTCTATATGGCCACTCCATTACAATGCTGGCCCCTCCCACATCTAAATGATGCTGATTTGGACATTTCTGGCTTGGATGGTCTTGAGGTAAAAAATGGGGTATAAAGTTAAACATCCTGATGGTCTAGATGTTCTGGTGGCCAAGTCGTCCACATAGACTATTTTCAAAAAAATATATATTTGGCTGTCCAGTTTGAAAATGGCCTTCTTTTGCCCTCGACTGTGGACATTTAGCTGAAAACATCCAAATCAGACTTAGACATTCTGTTCAAAAATGGCCCTCTTCATCTCTTTGACTACTTTACACATTTATGCAGCTTGAACTCCCCATGTTTGCCTTGTAATCAAGCAAAACATTGTAGTTGAATTATCATTTAAATTAATGTATTATACACCAGGGAAATATGGTGACTATTGTTACAGTTATTGTTACAGGTAGACAGGCAGGCAGGCTGGCTTCGGGGGCGGGGGGACGGGACAAAGTGTGGAAGGCAGTGAGAGGGACATAGGAAGGAGGCACTGGGGGCACTAAGGACATGGGAAGGAGGCACTGGGGGTACTATAGACATGGGAAGGAAGCACTGGGGGCACTAAAGACAGGAAGGGGCACTAAGGACATGGGAAGGAGGCACCGGGGGCACTAAGAACATAGGAAGGAAAGAGGGAGGGAATAGAAAGGGACAATTCTTGGGCCTGAGTACAGAAAGAAAGAAATGAAAGAAAGGATACACAGACAGAAGGAAACGCAACCAGAGACTCATGAAATCACCAGACAGCAAAGATAGGAAAAATGATTTTATTTTCAATTTAGTGATCATAATACAAAATTAAAATGGTGTTACTCTTAAAGGCTTTATTAAACAGTATTCTTCTTGCTCTCTGAATGCTGTGCATGATTGCTTATACCCTGTAGTGGCCACTCATACTTCGTGAATTTTTGTTCAATAATAGTAGTTCCTTGTTTTGTTTTCAAATGGCACAAAAATAGCTTAAACATAGACATCTACTTTATCCCCTTCATTCTATAGCTAGCACCTAAAATTGAATGCCGAAATTTGGCACACCGGGCATAAGCTATAATTGCAAGCGCAACCCAATTGACAAATGAAAGTTTCTTGACAATGATTATTTATTTATTCAATTTTTCTATACTGTTCTCCCAAAGGAGCTCAGAACAGTTTAAATTAATTTATTCCCTGTCTGTCCTGGTGGGCTCACAATCTATCTAATGTACCTGGGGCGATTAAGTGACTTGCCCAGGGTCACAAGGATCAGCGTGGGTTTGAACCCACAACCTCAGGGTGCTGAGGCTGTAGCTTTCACCACTCCTAACAATCAATTATTGGTAATAATTGGCAACAAATAAAATTTACATGCGCATCATCCTAGTCAGGATTCTGTAAAGATGTGTACATAAATTTTCTGTGTGAATCCAAAAGAGGAAGTCGTCACAGGAGGGGCATGGGGGAATCAGGGGTGTTCCTAAAAGTTGCCTGCAGTGTTATAGAATATAGCATAGGGGTGCCCACACTTTTTGGGCTTGCGAGCTACTTTTAAAATGACCTAGTCAAAATGATCTACCAACAATAAAATTAAAAAAAAAAACACAAAGCACACTGTACGAGAGAAAATGTTAATTATCTGGGGTTTTTTTTCAAAGAGATCAAGGCAGATGACTTTATGCAATGTAACTTCAATAACAACTATACAAAAATAGACAAATATACCCCCTCTCTTTTTACTAAACCGCAATAGCGGTTTTTAGCGCAGGGAACTACGCTGAATGCCCTGTGCTGCTCTCGTTGCTCATAGGCTCCCTGCGCTAAAAAACGCTATTGCGGTTTAGTAAAAGGGGGCCATAGTGCAAAATATAAACAGATATAAATTCTCAAACCGGACACATTTTGATCACTAAATTGAAAATAAAATCATTTTTCCTACCTTTGTTGTCTAGTCATTATTCAAATTTTGTTGGTCCCAGGCTCTGGTTGTCTTCTGATAACTTGCTTGCCAGGGTCTCCTTCTTTCTTCTTTCTCCATGCTAACCATCCATCTTCTATCTCTGTCCTCCCCTTCCATTTCCCTTCCCTCCCCTGGAGGTCTGGAATCTTTCCTTTTTTTTGTCCCCCATCCACAGATCCACCTTTTCTCAACTATCCTCTTATCCAGTATCTCTATCCCTCTCCATACCATCCCTTATGTCCAACTTCTTCCCCTTTCTGTTCCTTCCCTCCCTAAATCCCATTGTCCACCATCTCTCTCCCCCATCTCTTCCTCCCCAAAGTCCGACATATGCACATCTCTTTGAGCCCCCCCTTCCCTCCCTCCCTCCCTTCCTTCTACTTCAGGGCCCTCCCCCCCCCTGAAGGCCTGCACCACACCCCTGAAGGCCTGCACTACCCCCCTGAAGGTCTGCATCCCACCCCTGAAGGCCTGCCTGTCTCCCCTGGAGGCCTGCACTACCCCCCTGAAAGTCTGCATCCCACCCATGAAGGCCTGCACTCCCCCCCCCAAAGGCCTGCACCACCACCCCTGAAGACCTGCAGCCCCCAAAGGCCTGCACCACCACCCCTGAAGGCCTGTTCCCCCACCGAAGGACTACCTCCCTCCCCCCCCCAGAAGGCCTGTGTGTTCCTCCATGACGTCTCGTGCATCCCTTTACTTAAATTTTAGCAGGGAGCAGCCAGCAGAGATGATCACCAGTACTTTAGCAATCCTTGTAGGTTGCCATAGGCCTCAGGAGCTGTCGCCCCTCTGCCGCGGTCCCACCCCTCCTCTGACGTCAAAGGCAGAATCGCGGCAGAGGGAAGACAGTTCCTTAGCCTATGGCAACCTGCAAGGATCGCTAAAGTACTGGCAATCGTCTCTGCAGGCTGCTCCCTACTAAAATTAAGTAAAGGGATGCGCGGGAGGCTAGAGAGAAAGCCGTACAGCACAGAAAGGAAACCGCATGGCTCAGCGACCAGTCAATCGCAAATTGACGTATTGGACACCCCTGATATAGCACATCTGCACCCTAATTTAGGCTTGAGAATTTATTCCAGGTTTCAGCTGGTGTAAATCCTCATGCCCAAAATTGGATGTGTACCCAGACGCTAAGTGCCATTCTATAAATGGTGCCCATATTCAGCTGCTGTTTATTGAATCGTGCTTGATGCCGTTTTCTCGACCAAATTTGGGCACCATTTACAGAATCCAGTCCTAAATTATGCATTTTGAAAAACATAATGAAGAAAAAAAAAACCAATCCCAATGCAGGGGTAAGACAACTGAGCTTTCTTGAGTGTGTTGTGCAGTCCGAAAGGACTCCATCTGCTGTGAATACTCTGTGCCCATCTTTTTGGCATATATCAAATACTGTGACAGATTGGACGGTGGTGTGTCCATGATGTATTGTGGCTGGTCTGCGGAGCTGCCAAAACTAATATTCCTGGCTAGCTCTCAGGCATAAAAACCACTAAAAACAAACACGCTCCCATTGATGACAGCTACCACCAACTTGGTACTTCTTGTCAAGGATATTTGGCACTTTGTTGCACCCAAGCAATAGCATCACGGTGTGTGCTGCCAGTGAGCCACAGAAAAGGAAGACTGCTTTTTCCATCAGTGGGAATTTTAGAGTCGCATGGAAGACTATAATGAAATAGAGGGTTAAATATGTTCAGAGCACCCTACATGTTAGTACACAGCAGATGCTGTTTTTATTTAGTCGGATTTCTGGCACCAGGAAGATAAATTGTAGCTCAAATTTGTCAGGTTTCACACTTTTTGACGATGTTATGTTATTCATCCATTCCATACTAAATAGACAGATAAACCAATTAGAATATAAATTTTGTCCAAGAATTTCATAGAATAGGACCAAGTTCTCTTAACTGTCAATATTATACGTATGAATGGTGGCCTAACAAATGGGCGAAACATGTTGGCATCATCAGTCCCTTATATAAAAAAACCACAAGCTGAGTACAAATTATCTTTAAAGTTTATAAAACTTATCTTTAACATTTATAAAAATAATCTAAGAATCGTTGGGCATTTTTGGGAGGCACGTTATGGGCAGGCTTTGGGTGGGTTAGTCTTGGACATCGTGCGGCAATAACCAAACATTTCACAGGACCTCCTAGACAGAACTTAGACATTTTGGGCTAGACCTGTTTTAGAAGCATCTAAGTCAGGGGTCTCCAAAGTCCCTCCTTGAGGGCCGAATCCAGTCGGATTTTCAGGATTTCCCCAATGAATATTACATTACATTAGAGATTTACCTTGGGGTTCAAGGCGGATTACAAAAGAGATTTTAAAAAATGCATTGAAAGCAGTGCATCACATAGATCTCATGCATATTCATTGAGGAAATCTTGAAAACCCGACTGGATTCGGCCCTCAAGGAGGGACTTTGGAGACCCCTGATTTAAGTGCTACGAAGGTACCCAAACTGACCAGGTGACCACTGAAAGAATTAAGTAATGATCCCCCAGTGGTCACTAA
This sequence comes from Geotrypetes seraphini, assembly GCF_902459505.1. NCBI lineage: Eukaryota > Metazoa > Chordata > Amphibia > Gymnophiona > Dermophiidae > Geotrypetes > Geotrypetes seraphini. The sequence goes on along the minus strand of NC_047093.1, from coordinate 64,242,116 downwards.
TCCCCTCCAACCCCACAAAGTTCTAAATGAAATAGTGCATACCTGTCTTTAGAACATCAGCACAACAGCCTAGTAGAGCACCACACAGGTTTCTTAAGTAACCTGATGAATGGACTAGTGATCCATAGAGAGGAGGAGCCAGGCCCATAAGTCACTAAAACCACTACATTTCTGGTGGAAAGTGTGAGCCCAACAAAACTCTACTCTGCTGTCATAGAGGTGCCACCTGTAGCCATAAGGGCTATTGGGATGGTAGGTTTTGGGGGAATTTTGAGGGGTGCTCCATAAATTATAAAGTGTTACGGTGAGATGTATATCTGGCGACCTTTATATGAAATTCGCAGCACTGCCCTCTAAGGTGTCCCACTTTCTCTGTTGGGATGTCTGTGTGGCCAGTCCAATACAATGCTGGCCCCTTCCATGTCCAAATGGTCTGCGTTTGGATGGTTAGGACTTGGACGTTTCTGAGGTTGAAAATGGGTTATAAAGTTAGGCATCCTAAGGTCTGACGTCCTTCGGACATCATGGGTGCCAAAATGTCCAAGTAGGTAATTTTATTTTTTGGACTCCTAGTGGTTCACCTTTTGCAAATAGACATTTCTGAGCCTTTGAATTTTGATGTTTTGCAAGAAATGTCCAAATTGGACTTAGATGTCCTTTTTGAAAATGGCCCTCCACGTGGGCGCTGGCCCTGAATAGTGCTGGTTTCTTTCTTCCAGACTCCACCCCTGTAATGCCCCTGTGCAACCCATTTCCAAAATAGCCAGTTGATGCTGATATTTAGTGGCATTGCCCAGTTAAATGCCACTTAATATCACTGGTTAGCTGGTCCCAAGTGATTTTAGCCTCCCCTGCCTGCTTAAATCACTTTCAATATCAACCCGCATGCCGTCATTTATACAAGCCCTCTTCGCATTTGATACAATATAAACCAGCATTTAAACACTTATCTGGCATACAATGCGTCTATCCTTAGAAGGGACACAGGAAGTGAAATATGCTAGTACTAGGTCTATAGTCATTTCTGTTGCAGGAGTAATTTTGTGGAATACCTTGGTAGGACACTTGAGGATGATTAATAATATACAGATTTTTTTTAATGTTTGAAAACATCCTTTTTTATTGAGGCTCTTTGAATGAATACTAAACAGTAACTTAAATAATTATTTTGTTTGAAAGTGTTATAAGGATTGTTTTATGTTAGAATTTTGTTGATTTTTATGTTATAAATGTGTATGTATTTTTGTAACCAGCTTAGTTTTAAACGGGATATAAGCTTTTAAAATAATAAATAAGTAAAATAAATGTCTAAATCCCCATATTATAAAGCTGGAACATGCATGTGTTAAAACCCAAATGCATGCAAATGGCAAGGGGATGTGATCTGGGCATGTTTGGGCAAGATGTTTATTTTCCATTTCAGAAAGGGACTAAACTTTTATGTCCTAAAAAAAATCAACATCGAGAGTTACACCTAAGGTGACCATACGTCCCATTTTGAACGGGACCGTCCCTTTTTCTTATCCCTTGTCCCGTTGTCCAAATGCACAGCTTCGGCGTCCCGAAGATGTGTGTGGGGACAACGGGACAGGGGATCGTGGGAGAATGGGCCCTCTCCCTGCTTACTTGCCCGCAGCCACAACAACAGCTGGAAGGCATGTCCCCAGCGCCAGCCCAGAAGCCTTCTCCCCGACGTCAATTCTGACGTCAGAGAGGATGTTCCGGGCAAGCAAATCACTGCCTGGCTGGCCCGGAACTTCCTCTCTGATGTCAGAATTAACGTCAGGGATTAGGCTTCTGGGCCAGCGCCGGGACATGTCTTTCCTGCGGTTGTTGCGGCAAGGGCAGGAAGTAGCAGCAAGCGGCAGCGTCAGACTGGGGAGGGGGGAGCAGAAGAATCGGGTAGGCTTCGGAGGGAGGGAGGCAGGCTTCGGAGGGAGGGAAGCAGACAGATAGGCAGAAGTCCTGCAGTTCAGCTTCTCATATTCGGTGCGGCAGGGAGGAAGGCTGGCTGGCTGGCTTCGGGGGAGGGGCTGGAAGGCAGTGAGGGGGAAGCAGGTAGGCAGGCCGGCTTTGGAAAAGAAGGGGCACAAAGACATAGGAAGGAGGCACAGTGGGCACTAAGGACATAGAAAGGAACACTGGGGGCACTAAGGACATGGGAAGAGGTACTAAGGACATAGGAAGGACATAGGAAGGAGGCACTGGGGGCACTAAGGACACAGGAAGGGGCATTAAGGAAGGAAAGAGGCACTGGGGGCACTAAAGACATAGGATGGAAGGAGAGAGGGAATAGAAAGGGACAATTGTTGGGCCTGAGTGCAGAAAGGAAGAAATGAAAGAAAGGATGCACAGTCAGAAGGAAACGCAACCAGAGACTCATGAAATCACCAGACAGCAAAGGTAGGAAAAATGATTTTATTTTCAATTTAGTGATCAAAATATGTCAGTGTTGAGAATTTATATCTGTTGTCTATATTTTGCACTATATTTGTCTATTTTTCTATAGTTAACATAAGAACATAAGAATTGCCACTGCTGAGTCAGACCAGTGGTCCATCATGCCCAGCAGTCCGCTCACGCGGTGGCCCTCTGGTCTAAGACCAGCACCCTAACTGAGACTAGCCCTACCAGCGCACGTTCTTGTTCAGCAGAAACTTGTCTAACTTTGTCTTGAATCCTTGGAGGGTGTTTTCCCCTATAACAGCCTCTGAAAGAGCATTCCAGCTTTCTACCACTCTCTGGGTGAAGAAGAACTTCCTTATGTTTGTACGGAATCTATTCTCTTTCAACTTTAGAGAGTGCCCTCTTGTTCTCCCTACCTTGGAGAGGGTGAACAACCTGTCCTTATCTACTAAGTCTATCCCCTTCAGTACCTTGAATGTTTCGATCATGTCCCCTCTCAATCTCCTCTGTTCGAGGGAGAAGAGGCCCAGTTTCTCTAATCTTTCGCTGTACGGCAGCTCCTCCAGTCCCTTAACCATCTTAGTTGCTCTTCTCTGGACCCTTTCAAGTAGTACCGTATCCTTCTTCATATTTTAAAGTCATCTGCCTTGACATCTTTGAAAATCCCTCCAAATATAAATGATAATTAACATTTTCTCTGCGTATAGTGTGCTTTGTGGTTTTTTTTAATATCTTTATTTATTTTAAAGCTAACAATAAGTGCAACATATTATACAAACATTTTACACTTTAAACAGCACTTAAATTCTATCAAATTATATTTCATAACAAATACATGTCTCTTCCTCCCCTTTTATACACACAAAAATTGCAATCAACAATAAATTAAATTAAAGGTATTTCCCCACACCCTCCCACCCACCCTGGACGTGTATAATCAAAGGGCAAAATCAATAATCCCCCCTTACAGAATTTTGTCAATGGTTCCCAAACGTCCTTAAATTTCCTATAATGTGCCAGTTGTTTGGCAATCATACATTCCAGTTTAAAAGTGTGGCATAAAGATTCCCACCAGAAATTTATAATTTAATCAATCCCAGTTTTTCCAGTTCTTCAAAATAAGTTGTATGGCAACTCCTGGACAAATAATATTTTTGAATCTTTATAAATCAGGTTTCTTTTCTCTCTTGCCAGTCTTAATACAATAAACAAAATATCAATGGCCTGGGGCCCTTCTGACTGTTGGATCTTTTTCCTGGGATTCTATGTGCCCTTTCAATTTCTAACGGCACTTTTAAATTAAGGGGGAGCATCTGTGGTATAAATTCTGATAATCACAGTATCCTCACATTGTTCCTCCGAGACTGATTTTCAAATTCTACCAACTGTTTTTCCGTGTCCTGGAGAGCTCTGTGATCTTTTTTAAACGCAACTGCTCCATTTCCACATTCTCAACTCGAGATTCTATCTTTTCCACTCTAGTATGTACCATCTCCATCTTCTGTGCCAGGTTAGCCACTTCCTCTCTCACTGCTGCCAACTGCTCTGAGTTACCTTGTAGCAGTAATTTGATTTTTCTCAGCTCTTCAACTAACTCTGCCACGTCCATAGCATCAACAACAACACACTCCTGATTTGCCAAACAAATCCTAAACTAGAAAAAACAAGGAAGGCAACCAAGTCACATCAAGGTCTGCGTGGGGGAAGCTCAAAGTGCCAACCTTGGCTCACAACTTACAAACCAAATACAGCGTAACATGTCAAAAAGCATGTCGCACTGTATAGTGTTGTAGGGCGCTCACAGTGTGAACCCTCAGTGATAGGAGCGCAGCTCCGACACTTCACTTCTGGGTCAAGGCAATAAGCCTCCACCCGCACACCATCATCAAGCGCCCTGTGTGTGCAAGAATCAAACCAATCAACAATCAAAGTGAGTAAATGAAACTCAACACAAACAACCTGAGCGACCCCCACACAAACCCTGCCAGCCAAACCCCCTCAAAAAGCACGCACAAAATCACAAACAAAATCAAAAACCATACCAAAAAGTGAAAAACATATCCAAAAATAAGCAGTACTTATCCAAAACTGTCACACAAACGGAAAAACCGCGCCAGGAGGAAAGGTTCAACCGCGCTGGTTTCGGGAGGAGCCCTTCTTCAGGAACCTGGCCTCCAACAGAACACGAGCAGAGAGGACGGCTGGAGGGTGGGGTGCCCGGGAGGAAGAGCACACCGGCTAAAACAGATCCACAGGTGACATCATGCACGAACCAACCAATTATGCTGTGCGCCCTACAACACTATCATGCTGTGCGCCCTACAACCAATCATGCTGAGCGCCCTACAACACTATACAGTGCGACATGCTTTTTGACATGTTACGCTGTATTTGGTTTGTAAGTTGTGAGCCAAGGTTTGCACTTTAAGCTTCCCCCACGCAGACCTTGATGTGACGTCCATAGCATCAGCAGGCAGGGAAATCTTGGAAGGTGTGGGCGGATCTGCTTTCAATCTTTTTGGCTTTCCTCCTGCATTAAAGGCCGTTTCCAGTTTGGTTTGCTTGGTAGAAGCCATTAATAAGTAATTTTAAGCTTTCTCTTCCTATGGGGAAAATTTTTAAAAGCTGAAAAGTCACTAAAAAGTATGCCTGGGGATGGGAGCTTCACAGCTACACAGCCATTTCTGCTGCCTCCAAGTTCCGGAATCACTTTGTGTTTGTTTGGTTTTTGTTTTATGGTTACCATTATGAATTAATAAGATATTATGTGTACATGAAAAATGAATGGAATAAATTGGGGGCGGAGCTAGGGTGGGATTGGGGGTGGGACTGACAATTAATAGATGTCCCGTTTTGATGAAAAAAATGTAATGGTCATGTTAGTTACACCTGCTATCAAGAATGTATGGGCTTTAGTAAACAGCTGCTATTGAGAAGCACTCCACTGAAAGGATTTGGAGGGGGATTGCCCCCTTAATCCCTCAGTGGTTCCCCTCCCCCACAAATGCCACACGGGTAGGGGGAAACTGATCACAGAGACAGCATCAGGATTCAGGATAATACTTGGTTTATCTCTCTCTTTTTGAGATCATTGGTATTAGCTCATCATTTGGCCAGGAGTGACCAAGGATTACTCCTGCTCCATGAAGAACTTGCTAGCCCACAAGGGGAATTGCGAAGACAGACATTAATAGGTTTTTATTTATTTTTATGGTTTCTTTAGCTGTGGAAGCTTACAAGTTTTACAATTTTACTTGTTTTCATTGTATTTTAAATAAATGAACCTAAAGAAACAACAAGCAAAATGGAAGGATGAAATCAAAAAAGTCTGGTTATTTGCACCCTCAAACATGCTTCCAGGGATTGCTGTGGAAACAGTTCTCCAATAGGGCAGAGGAAGGCATTTTACAGCTAAGCTGTTCTACCTTTGTAAAGTAGGTTTAGAAGTCTTCATAAAAATGTCTTTTCCCAAACTTTCCTTATGGCCTCAGTCTCAGATAAGGAAGAATGAGGTTCAATGTTAGTTTTTTTTTATTTCTGACAGTCCTTCACCAGTTAAAACTGAGAGATCTTCCTCCTACAGTCATTCCATTGTCCTAGCCCCAGTTTGGGGAACCAATATATTGCTGATATGGTTTTCTCAGCAGTGGGACAGGCTGCTGCTGTACTCCCAAAAAAATGTTACAGGAAGTGCTTTTCGTTTCACTTTTGTTCCAGTGCAGCCTCCTTCTATTGTACGGGGTATAGATGAACACTTGCCTCTCTTCTGAGCAGGGTTATGCTCTGTCCGTAAAGCCACACTGGAGGCCTTGAACCAGTAGCTACTTCCTGTGCTTTGTGTATCCTCCTCAGTACTGTTTAATTTCTCCATTTAGTTGGAGGAATGAAAACATGGTTTCTGTGAAGAAGAAAAAATAGAGGGTTCCATCCTAAGGTCTCTTTTTCTTTTGTAAGTTGCTGTTTTGAGCCCTGAAGAGTTGACGGTATTTAAGGATTATGAATGAAGGCTTCTAAGCCTATTCTATTGATTCAGTTCAGTATCTGCAGTCTTTGTGCACTGGGCCCCATTGAGAGATGTGCCCTAGATACAACAGATTCAATCTCTGTGTATAAATGGCCTTCTGAAGGCCTAGAACCTACACTTGCATCTTTTATTCTGTTGAGGGAATGCACATGGAAGTGCACCAAGCCTAATTATTGTTTCTCAAAGACCTGAGCAGGAAAGGGTTGCGGTATTATTGGTGTTCATAGCTGGGTTGGCTTTTTATCTTTGTTCCCATATATCGCTTCATAACACTGCCATTTTTGTCCTTGCTTTAGTGGCTAGAAGTTTTAGGTGATGGTCACGGCGGGGATTTTAGGGCAGTGGGAGAGTATGAATATCTTTTCTACTGTTTGGTTTGGGGTGGTTTTTTTTACTTGACAATTTTTTCTGCGCATGTGCCCATCGTTATCACCAGCAATGGGCCCAGGCAAATTTAGCGAATGTTCCCTGCTATCTGACAACCTCATTTGCATGCGTGATTTTTTTGAGAATGTGTCGGTTTTTTAGTATCACTATCAAAACGGCTGCGTTAGCAGACCATTGCTTTTTAACGCAGGTTTTTGAGAATCCTGGCCCGAGTCCCGTCCTTCTGACTCAGCAGTGAGCTCTAAAGTGCAAGGCACTCTGGGATCTGTAGTCTTTTCCCAATTACCCAAAGCCCTCTGTTGCCCAGTAGCATAACTGCACTCTTAAAGAGGGAAAACCCCTGAATCTATCACAGGCGCCAAAGTATGATTGGCATGCAAAAAGCACCTAACTTTAGACGCCTATCTTTTTTTAGGCACCAAATACAGAATCTGGCTCTTTATGCCCGTCTCCTTCTAAATATTACCCTCCAACAGCCTTCTTTTGGGAATACTCATTGAATTTGCTGCAACCATCCTCTTCTCCTGTTTCAATAACCCTTATCCCTGCAGCACTTCCTAAAGAAGCTCTTTAACACTGGGACTATTATATTGGAATGCTGTTCCCTATGTCATGCATGTGAAATATCCTGAAGACTAAACTAGGGAGCGCTCCAGGACTAGATTGAGAAACATTGTTACGGGGAGCATTTTCAAAAATACTTATTTAAGTAAATGTGAGTTTGCCCACAGGGAAAAAGCCTTTGAAAATCATCCCCCTTGGATTTGGGGAAGGGGCATCACCAAGTTGGAAGTTAAGGAAGACCCATGGAAGTACAAGCAAGATTTTAATGTTTAAATCCCCATACCTGCTTTATCCCTCATGGTTGCAAAGCATACCAGTAAAGATTCCCTATGACACTGGATTTTCAAAGAGTTTCCCTTTGAAAATCTGCTTTGTGCCCATTTAGTATATTCTATGTGATTGTACTTGCGCTGATTGTACAGCATCTCTTGGTGTAAACCGCCTAGAACTACTGGTGATGGTGGTATAGAAGAATAATGTTGTTATTAGTAGTAGTAGTAGTAGTAGTAGTAGTAGTAGTAGTAATAGAAGCACTGTGAAAAGTTTGCAATACTTTGTTCATTGTAACATTATCCCATTGATGGTAACTGAATGAGAACTGATACTACGGGCTCCTTTTATCAAGGTGCGCTAGCGGGGTTAGCGTGTCGGACATTTAATCACGCGCTAACCCCCGCGGCAAGCCCAAAAACTAACGCCTCGTCAATGGAGGTATTAGCGACTAGCGCGACAGGCGGTTTAACGCGCGGTATTCCGTGCGTTAAACCCCTACCGCGTCTTGATAAAAGGACCCCCTAAGAGTTTCCATTTCATCCAGGTCAAGCCAGACCAACTTATTTAATACTTTTTTTCCGATTGCATGTACAGTATACAGTAGAGATGTAGTTCTAATTGTTTTCCTAATAGAGCAGATCTATTTTAGAGTAGAAATGAATGATTCTTTCCTTATACTAACCCCCTCTTTTACCACGGCGCGCTAGTTGATTTAGCGCACGCTAAATGCTAACATGTCCATAGAATATAATGGGCGCGTTAGCATTTAGCGTGCGTTAATATTTAGCACGCGCTGAATCGGCTAGCACGCCTTAGTAAAAGGACCCCTAAGTGAAATGGTGTGGTGGCTGTTGTAGTCCAATTTCCAAAGTAATATATAAAAATAAAACAAAAACCAAAGGAAATAAGGTAACACCTTTTTTTATTAGACTAACGCAATGCATTTTATGATGAGCCTTTGAAGGTAACCCTTTTTCTTCAGATCAGAAAATAAGCAACATAGAAACATAGAAATAGACGGCAGATAAGGGCCCACGGCCCATCTAGTCTGCCCACCTTAATGTCCCTCCCCTACCTTTGCCCTGTGAATAGATCCCATGTGCCGATCCCATTTGGCCTTAAAATCAGGCACGCTGCTGGCCTCAATCACCTGTAGTGGAAGACTATTCCAGCGATCAACCACTCTTTCAGTGAAAAAGAATTTCCTGGTGTCACCTCGTAGTTTCCCGCCCCTGATTTTCAACGGATGCCCTCTTGTTGTCGTGGGACCCTTGAAAAAGAAGATATCTTCCTCTGCCTCGATGCGGCCCGTAAGATACTTGAACGTCTCGATCATGTCCCCTCTCTCTCTGCACTCCTCGAGCGAGTATAGCTGTAATTTGTCAAGCCGTTTTTCGTATGGTAGATCCTTGAGTCCCGAGACCATCCGGGTGGCCATTCTTTGCACCGACTCCAGTCTCAGCACATCCTTGCGATAATGCGGCCTCCAGAATTGCACACAGTATTCCAGGTGGGGCCTCACCATGGATCTATACAATGGCATAATGACTTCCGCCTTACGACTGACAAAACCCCTTCGTATGCAGCCCATGATTTGTCTTGCCTTGGACGAAGCCTGCTCCACTTGATTGGCAGACTTCATGTCCTCACTGACGATTACCCCCAAGTCTCGTTCTGCTACCGTTTTTGCTAGGATCTCGCCATTAAGGGTATAAGACTTGCATGGATTTTGGCTGCCCAGGTGCATAACTTTGCATTTTTTGGCATTGAAGTTGAGTTGCCATGTCCTAGACCATCGCTCCAGTAGGAGTAGGTCGTGCATCATGTTGTCGGGCACTGAATCTTCATCTGTTGTGCATTTGCCCACTACATTACTCAGTTTGGCGTCATCGGCGAATAATGTTATTTTACCTCGAAGCCCTTCTGCCAAGTCTCTTATAAAGATGTTGAATAGGATTGGGCCCAAGACTGAGCCCTGTGGTACTCCACTAATCACCTCCGTCATTTCGGAGGAGGTGTCGTTCACCACCACCCTTTGGAGCCTACCTCCAAGCCAGCTCCCAACCCATTTCGTCAATGTGTTACCTAATCCTATAGAACTCATCTTGCTCAGTAACCTGCGGTGTGGTACGCTATCAAATGCTTTGCTAAAGTCCAGGTACACGATGTCCAGGGACTCCCCAATATCCAGCTTCCCCGTTACCCAGTCAAAGAAGCTGATCAGGTTGGATTGGCAGGATCTCCCCTTAGTAAATCCATGTTGTCGGGGATCCCGTAGATTCTCCTCATCCAGGATCTTATCTAATCGGTGTTTGATTAGAGTTTCCATTAGTTTGCTCACTATCGATGTTAGACTCACTGGTCTGTAGTTTGCTGTCTCCATCTTTGAGCCTTTCTTGTGGAGTGGAATGACGTTAGCCGTCCTCCAGTCCAACGGGACGCTGCCTGTACTAAGGGAGAGGTTGAAGAGCGCGGACAGTGGCTCCGCCAAGACATCACTCAGCTCCCTAAGCACCCTGGGGTGCAGGTTGTCCGGCCCCATTGCTTTGTTAACCTTGAGCTTTGACAGCTCACCGTAGACACTGCTGGGCGTAAACTCAAAGTTACTAAACGGGTCAACTGAGCCAACCCTTGTCTGTAGCTGAGGGCCGAGCCCTGGCGCTTCTCGGGTGAAGACTGAGCAGAAGTATTCATTTAATAGTTGGGCTTTTTCTGAATCCTTTTCCACATAGTCTCCATCTGGTTTCCTAAGACGTACAATCCCGCCTGAGTTTTTTCTTCTATCACTGATATACCTGAAGCAAATGTTGACAAATATCAGTATATATAAGGGAAACAGGAAAGCGTTTCAGGGATAGTTTGGACACTTTGGAAATCTAGCCACTGTACCAATGATTTTATGGTAAGAATACTACAAGGAATTTTAAGACAATCCAAGAACTGAGGGCTAGATTCTCAAAACTTTGCGTTAAAAACAGATGGGCCACTGTTGCAGCCATTATTGTAGCGATCTAAAAAAAGTGAGTCATTCTCCAAATAATGCTCATGCAAATGAGGTTGGCGGAGAGTAGAAAAGGTTTGCTAAATTTGCATGTGTCCATCACTGATGATAGCGATGCAAAAAAATAAAATAAAATTGAGCCACCGAAGTCGAGTGACTCCTCCACTCAATACCCTCACAGCAGCAGGAGAGATGCCCACTCCATCCTGCTGCCAAGCAATGCACCCCCACCCGGCAGCAGGAGTGATGCCCACTCTCTCTCCTGCTTCCAAGCAATGCATCCCCTGAAACCCAACTCGGCAGTGGGAGAGATGCCCACTCCCTCCCGCTGCTGCCGTAAAGCGTCCACCCCCCCCAGCCCCCAGCGGCAGCAGGATTGATGCCCACTCTCGGCACCACCTCTCTTGATACCTTCATTATCAAGTTTCAAGTTTATTAAAAATTTTGATTAAATCACTTTTTCAGAATTTCAAAACGTACAATAAAATGGGAAAGACAGACAAATTGTTTGGGAGACAATAACCCGAACACGGACACACTAAATGGTGAAACCTTGTCCAGGACCACGGCAGAACGTGATTTAGGAGTGATCATTAGTGATGATATGAAGGCTGCCAATCAGGTGGAGAAGGCTTCATCCAAGGCAAGACAAATGATGGGCTGCATCCGTAGGGGTTTTGTCAGCAGAAAACCTGAAGTCATAATGCCGTTGTACAGATCCATGGTGAGACCTCATCTGGAGTATTGTGTTCAATTCTGGAGACCGCACTACCGGAAAGATGTGTTGAGAATTGAGTCGGTTCAGTGAATGGCTACCAGGATGGTCTTGGGGCTCAGGGAACTCACGTACGAAGAAAGGCTAAAAAACCTGCGGATGTACTCGCTGGAAGAACGAAGAGAGAGGGGAGACATGATTGAGACCTTTAAGTATATTACGGGATGAATAGAGGTCAAAGATGCTATCTTCTGTCTTACAGGGCCCTCGGTTACAAGAGGGCACTCGCTGAAAGTCAGGGGAGGGAAATTTCATGGTGATACCAGGAAGTACTTCTTCACCGAAAGGGTAATCGATCATTGGAACGAGCTACCTCAGCAGGTGACTGAGGCCAACAACGTGTCAGATTTTAAGAGAAAATGGGATATTCACGTGGGATCTCTAGGGGAATAAAAGTCAGGGAGTGGGTCATTGGTGTGGGCAGACTTGATGGGCTAAGGCCCTTTTCTGCCGTCAATTTCTATGTTTCTATGTTTCTATGACTGTAAAACAAAAAGGAAATGGAAAGAACTACAATCAATATAGGAAAGAAAAATATAAGGGTTGCATGAATTGAGGTTCCAAAAGCAAATTAAACTCGGAAGGGGTTATTATTCGAAGGCATCCCTAAATAGGTGGCTTTTTAATTTCCCTTTGAATTTATCTAGGAATTTTTTTCTTCCATGTAAGAAATAAGGAAAAGAAAACCGAAATGAAACCTAGAAATGAACTGGATAACTGTGAAATTATAAATAGAAAAAAATAAAACAATAGACAGGAAAAATAATAGCATACATAAGCAAAATCAAAATGGTCAGTAGGGTTGTTCCCATTTATGCAAGTTGTTTTCATTTATGCGAGGTGTGACCACCAAGACATTTAAGGTAGGAATGCTTATGTCTGTATTGGCCTTTTAGGGCTGCCCACTGCTTAGATCAGGGGTGTCCAATGTCAGTCCTCGAGGGCCGCAATCCAGTCAGGTTTTCAGGATTTCCCCAATGAATATGCATGAGATCTATTAGCATACAATGAAAGCAGTGCATGCAAATAGACCTCATGTATATTCATTGGGGAAATCCTGAAAATCCAACTGGACTGCGGCCCTCGAGGACCGACATTGGACACCCCTGGCTTAGATACATCACCATTTGAGACTTGGGGCATCTTTTACTAAGCTGCACTAGCGTTTTTAGCGCGCACAGAATTTTAGCGCGCGTTATGCAGCTAGAACTAACGCCAGCTCAATGCTGGTGCTAAAACCGCTATTGCAGTTTAGTAAAAGGAGCCCTTGGTGAGATGGCAGTCATAAGACCCAACATTATGGGTGAATAAAGCAAATGAAAGACAGATGGAGAGCCCCAAGCAACTCATGCACATAAAGTGACTTTTAGCTTTGTAGAAGCACTGTAATATCTTGAGCTGTTTTTCTGGGGCATAATTGCAATGACTAATCATACTGTTACAAGAATTTTAAACTGGCATTTGAAAAGGATCACAGCTAGTAGGCATAGTGCTTTTCTGTAAATGTTATGGCCTGCAGAGAGAGTAATTGCTATGATGTCAGAAACAAAGCTGATAGCCATGGTAGAATAAGCACTTTTTGAAAAACAGTTCAGAATTTAAGAGTTGCACATGCCACAGCAAGCTGTTCTTTCTGCATGTGGGTGGGTCTTACTGATCTAAGGAGGTTACCATGACGGCAGGATGGCAGGTTTGCTTACTACAGTAGTTAAAGTAGTACTTTAGCCTGGCAGGCCCAAAAGTTGGCAAAGTTTGAATACTTCCCTGCTGGTGTATAGCATTGAAATCTAGCAGTATTTACTTGCAAGAAGAAATGTTTTATGTTTCATAATTTGAGCTGAGGTAGGAAAAGCTCTCAACACGTCCACCTGCCATCCAGTCTTCCTGATTGGTTTCAGTAGAGAGGGAGCCCTGAGAAAACTCCAGTTGAGTTAATGCTCTTGAATAATTTTTGTGTCTCCTTCTGCAGCCTTTGCCCTTGTGTTACAGTTGCAGTATATCATTTCTGTTTTTCAGAACTTGTGGTATTCAGCACTTGGAAAGAGCAGGCGACAATCTTTCCCTCTTCAAGTCCTTCTATTTCTGCATTGTTACCTTCTCTACTGTGGGCTATGGGGATGTGACTCCTAAGATTTGGCCTTCTCAACTGCTGGTGGTTATTATGATTTGTGTTGCACTTGTGGTGCTGCCTCTACAGGTAAGGTGGATGCATTGCAGGTAGATAGAAATGTTATGTTGTTGAATTTTTGGACCAGTCATTGTATATTTTGTATTCCAGGTCTATTTTTGTGCAATTTGGCTGTTAGATTTGAGAGAATTAGGATATGTTGGGGATGGTCATGTACTTCTCATAGCTGTACAAAGTAATTTCCAGTTAACTTGTTTGACAACTGAGCAGACATAGCATGAAAAACTTAAATACCACATATAGACAGGACTTTGAAATACCTGTTGTTGGCTACAGCCATATAACAAAAGACCACCCACCCACTCACAAGGTGTGACTCAGAGCACATTCAAATGGGATTTTCTTCATGATTGAGTTGACAATCTGATGGTTAACATCTTCCTTTCTGGGATATTTTCAGTGTAGTGCTAAAATGAGCATCACAAACTGTATGATTCCCATTGCCTAGCAGTTGAAACTGTCATGTGTGTCTAATATTTCTATAGTGAATCAAAAACAAATGCTGGCTGATTAGAGATAATATCTTGATGAGCTTTGTGAATGCTTGTTTTCATGATGATAATTCAGTATACACACATTAGAGGTGTGCAGAACAAATATTTTTGTTTTGTTTTTTACTTTCCCATGTTGCTTCGAGGATTTTTCATTGTGTTTGGTTTAAATTATTTTTTTCATTTCAGGACAATGTTGTCAGTAGTGAGCCCTATAGCTCAAATAGTGTGCTGTATTCTTTAATATTGCACTTATTGATAAATAGTGTCAAATTAATCTCCTCTGTATGTCATATTTGTGCTACCCAGGCCATCAAGTTTTCATTCATTCACTCATAATTACCCAACTAGATTATTGTAATAATCTATTAAATGACATCATATTAAAAGAAAAACATTGCTTTCAATTAGTCCAAAACACTGCCATAAAACTTATATAACAGGCACAAAAAGAAATACAACCATGTGACACCTCTTCTTTGGGTCAAATACTGGCTCCCCATTTCTCACAGAATTTCATTTAAAATTCTCTCCTTAGTACACAAAACTCTTCATAATTGCAACCCTTTATATCTCTCCCGATACGTCCTCCAGAATTTTACGATCTTCTCAATTGAATCTATTATATGTACCATCCCTACGTCAAATAGTTCATGATTTCACCCAAACAAAAATCTTAAGCATCACAGCCCCCACTTTATGGAACTCTCTACCCTTGCATCTCAAATCCATTGATTCGTATCCTGACTTCTGTGGTTTGCTTAAAGTTTTTCCCTTTCATGACACTTTCCCTGATTTAACTCCACTGCTTCCATAATCGAATCCTCCTCCACAACACTCATTTTCCACCATTAACCTTCTCTGCCTTGGAACCTGCATTGCGACACTCCATCTACTCATCTACCCTTTCCTATAATTAATGGATTTCTCCGTACTTAGATTCTTCCTATATCTTTTCTTAACTATTTCTCTCCCATGGAATGTATACTACTCTACTATGTCATTTTATTATAATATAAACCACTTAGATGGCTGGCACCCTAAGCAGTATATCATATTCCAATAAAAACATGAAACTATTGATGACACAGAAAAAAGCAGAATGTTGTCCTGTTATTTGGAGTTAAAAATGACTTGAAAGAATCTGGGAAATGTTGTTGGCATCTCCTCTGTCATATAATCAAATGGTGATGACATCATTAAGACTATGAGCCAGATTCTATAAATGATGCCTAGTATCTAGGCGCCATTCAGCACAGTTATCAATCAACCACTAGGCACCATTTGTAGAATCGCACCTAATAGCACCTAACTCAGCTTAGACATTGGTATATTGGCCTTATTTACCAGCACCTAAGGCAATTCACATTTGGTAGTGAATGACCAGACTGTATCTAAACGTCAAGAACAGGGCGTGTAATGCGGACAGATCAAAAGATAGGGTCCTGCCACTCTCTCTTCCCCCTCACAACTTGTCAGCATCATACTTAGGTATCTGAGGCCCAGGTGAATTAGGCCAAGTAAAGGCGCATCACTAGGCCAGATTCTATAAAGGATGCTGTGGTTGATTGACAAACGCACAGAACAGCGCTTACAATGTTGGCACTCGTAGGCACTCCTGTATAGAATCTGACCCTTACTGCATGTTTTTTTCAGCATCCAGATTTGGGCTTCATTTACAGAATCTAGTTCATAATGCTTAAATGCAAGGGAACGTGCATGTGTAGGGCTTGGACAAGGCTTAGGTAGGTTACAGAGTATTGTCATTTATGCAGTAAGTGTGTGGGGGGTGGAATTCTATAAATGGTGCTCAAAATTTGGTGCTGGAAAACATTGGCGCTAAGTGCAATTATACAAAGAGTACACACCCTTTATAGAATAGTGCATATCGCCATTGCCCATACCTAACTTTAGACGCCTGAAGTATGCCTGCTGAAACCCAGTGTAAATGCTGGTGCCCAATTTAAGTGCACTGAGGCAATATTCTGTAACCATGCACACAACTTTTTGGAACACCCCTTAAACGCCCATGTCCATAACCCCCTTATGAGCTATGCACCTGTAGAATTAGGTGGCATGCTTTAAAGAGTACTAACATACAAAACAGCTTATGCCAAATTCTGTATCAGACATCTTATATAAATTTTTGTTAAGTCTTCAGAATGTGCTGTCCACCAGCCAATTGATTCCTGGCTTAGGTCTCTTTTTGGCAAGTTCATCCTCATCAGACCTGTTTTACTTAAAATTTTCAAAATAATAATTATGATTGTAAGTGTTTATAAAGAGCTTCTAGTGCAATAAAGAACTTTCCAAAATAGTAAAATGACTTAAATATTTTGTAGAAACTTTATAGAAATTTCATGCATGCTGGTTACATGAATCGCTATTAGTCGAATCTTAAGACGTCGGGTAGGGACTTGTCTGCTCTGATATGTTTTGCCAAAGGCTGTTTCAAGAGTGAAAAAACAAGTAGATGAAACCCATTGGCTAATAATTCTTTAAACAAGTAAATGGGTTATCAAATGGGTTGTCAAAGGACAATAGAATAACAGATGATCCAGTGTTTCAATATCTAGATGACTGTGCCAGCATCTATTAGATTTAGAACTATCTAACTTATGCAACCTAACAGGGGTCCAAAAAGATCTATGTAATAAGAAAAACCATGTTTGTCTCAATTGCTGACGCTGTACATCTCATCCTCCAAATCTAAATTTGTGGCCATCGAGATGCAGAAATATACTGCTTTATCTCAATGCTCCAAATGTCACGAAGACCATTTTGGGGGTTTTTAATTCAAGAAATCAGATATTTTATACCACCTGGCAGCCTGATGTCCTATAAAATCTATCTGGAAGGAAAGGATCTGCAGACTATAATAATTTTTAGATTTTGCCAATCAGGGAATCCCTTCTGAATGGCTTGCTTCAACTGCAACTAATTATAATTTTGAGAGTTAGCTATACCAAATTTTTGTTGCAGTCGTGAAGTGCACGCAAATATTAATGCTAATGAATTTCAATAACTGGCTGTTAACCCCCATTAATGATGATAATTGACTTGATAGCCAATTAATTTGCACATCCATCTTGGGGGCGCTCCCAAATTTTGGCATACAAATCTAGGTGCCAAATACAAAATCTGAAAATGCATTCAATTGATCACGAGTAACTGGAAAAAACATGACAGAATAAGTTACACTTTTTGGTGGGTGAATGTGTGTACTACGTACAGATATGAAAGAATTAATGCAGAATGTAGGGGAGTTAGTGGTGTATTCAATAAAATTTAGAGCCCATTGACTAAATTTGTGAAATTATAATGTTTATTTATTTTGTCTTTCCTTTTGTTCATTTACCTTTACACATCCATGGAGGGAGGAAGGGAAGGGATTAAATATTGATGATGACATTTGGGTAACTTTACTCCTCATTTATATTATATATACTATGTTATATTATGTTATTATTATATGTAGAAAACTGAAAATCTCGAATGATAAAAATGTTACCTATATAGAAATTAGTGCAATGTTCTGTTCTTTTATTTATATAGCACTGTTTTTAGATTAAAAATCAATAAAGATTTTTTTTTAAATCTGAAAATGCTACATTTAGGCGTGCACATATATACCTGATATTGACATGATATTAGTGAACGTGTTTAAATGTTAGCACATAAATGCAGACTTAAAACTAATATTCTATAATGGCATCTGGGCACCCAGATGCCAATATAAATATTGCGCTTAGCGCACTGCATTATGGCACACTTTTTTAGAATTACTTCCTAATTGTTTAGGATTGCCCACTGCTTTGAAATCTTCAGAACATCCAGTCCAGTTCTAGTTTTACTACTCTGCCTTTAAGGGCTGCTGGTTTTGGTATCCTTTTTGATTTCTATAAGAAAAGAAAGGCTAAAAGTCCCTACAAACAATGGGGTAAAACCAGGCCTGAATGAACCTGTCCTGAAATCTGAAGCCACTTGGTGACCCCATAGGTGCCATATGACAGAGCTTTAGCTATCTTCCATAGGCCCTGTGTTCTGGTGCTACCATATTGGCCTTTTTCTGTGTCTTATCTACTTAGTGAGACAGTGTTTGCTTTCAGTTTGAGGAGCTGGTGTATTTATGGATGGAGCGTCAGAAATCCGGGGGGAATTACAGTCGCCACCGTGCCCAGACAGAGAAGCACGTTGTCCTTTGTGTCAGTTCCCTCAAAATTGACCTCCTTATGGATTTTCTGAATGAATTTTATGCACACCCCCGACTCCAGGTAAGGACTCTTAGGCTTTCTCTCTAGAAACATTGGGGTTTCCAGAATTTAGGAACAGGTCCCTGCTCCAACTCTCCTCCTTCCCTGTAGTCTGTGAAATAGCAGAAGACTAGCCTTCTCTTTGACTTTCCTTTTCAATAACTTCGCTAAAAATAGATAATGATGTGAAGATCTAGAAGGAAGACATTCCTGTCTATATTGCTGGCTGTACTTATAGGGGAAAAAAAATCACTTGAAAAAATTACTATCGGTGTTGTAAGAGTTGTTGGGCTTTCATACATTCATTCAGTTACTCCACTGTATCAAGAGCTGCATTGACTCCCAGTGAAGGCGCTTATTGTATTTAAGCTGGGTTGATTCTATTATAAAGTCACTACTGGTCAATCTCCACAATATTTGACCAATCAAGTGGAGCAAGCTTCATCCAAGCTTCATCCAAACAAGTCATAGGTTGCATACGCAGGGGTTTCGTCAGCCGAAAGCCGGAAGTCATTATGCCATTGTATAGATCCATGGTGAGGCCCCATCTGGAATACTGTGTGCAATTCTGGAGGCCGCATTATCGCAAGGATGTGCTGAGACTGGAGTCGGTTCAGAGAATGGCCACCCGGATGGTCTCAGGACTCAAGGATCTCCCATACGAGGAATGGCTAAACAAATTGCAGCTATACTCACTCGAGGAGCGCAGAGAGAGGGGGGACATGATCGAGACGTTCAAGTATCTCTCGGGCCGCATAGAGATGGAGGAAGGATATCTTCCTTTTCAAGGGTCCCACGACAACAAGAGGGCACCCATGGAAAATTAGGGGAGGGAAACTACGAGCTGACACCAGGAAATTCTTTTTCACAGAAAGGGTGGTTGATCGCTGGAATAGTCTTCCACTGCATGTGATCGAGGCCAGCAGCATGCCTGATTTTAAGGCCAAATGGGATCGTCACATGGGATCTATTCACAGGGCGAAGGTAGGGGAGGGATCTATTCACAGGGCGAAGGTAGGGGAGGGACATTAGGGTGGGCAGACTAGATGGGCCTTGGCCCTTATCTGCCGTCTATTTCTATGTTTCTATGATTCATTTGTCTTTTCAACTCAGAAAAATCCAAGAAAAATTCACGCTTTATTTGTTTTCTCTTCAGTTAGTGGATGCAAGTACAAAAAATTTCATGAGCGACCACTTTCTTTTCAAGTTGCATTACATGATAGTGACTTTAAGAATCTGTTCCTAACATCTTACTCTTATCTTCAATTTAGGAACCAGTTGAAAACTCATCTTTTCAAAAATATCCATAGGCAACTAATTCTTTAACTATTTCATCCTGTACGTATTACTAATCTTTTGTAAACCGCTTTGAACTACCTGGTTATGTGGTCTAGAAATTGATTTATTATATTGTATTATTGTACAAAAGAAAATCTTAAAGTGAAATGTGGAGAAAAACAGACCTCAATACAAGGCCCCTGAACTTAAAAAATATTCAATAGAGCACAGACCATCACAGGTCTGAAATAAAACTCCACTAACATCAAAAACAAAATCATTCATCCATAGTTTCAGTCTGTGCTCTATAATGAGTCCACAAAGTAACTTGTAAATATATATTGGCAACAGCTATACGTTCTTCAATCTAAGTAGATAAAAAAGTGCAAAAAGCTGTAATGTAGCCTTCCAACAGTGTTCTATCAAACTGAGCAGCATACAAGTAGAAAAATTAAATTGCTTACCTTCATTCTTAACTTGTGCCGTAATTTCAGGAGCCGTGTGTTAAGGTCTGTTTTTCTCCACATTTCACTTTATGATTTTCTTTTCTTTTCAGTCTTTTGTATGAATGTATGAAAGCCCAACAACTCTTACAACACAGATAGTAATTTTTCCAAGTGATTTTTTGTTATATACATCTGGGTCCAATTGTCTGGGTCCAATTGTCTGGGTCCAATTGTCTGGGGTCATTTGCAATTCTGAATAAGAGATCAAATGCCTTATTAAAAGAGAAAAAGCTTCTTCAGTGCTGTGATTCTTAAATATTCCAGAGCAGAGAGCAGTTCCCCTTCATTCTTTTGTGGTGCAGTGGAGACAGGGTCTTCAGAGCCAAAATTCAGATTTGCTGTGAGAAAGATTTTATAAAGACCTCACATTGCAAGAAAATATGTCCTTTGGCCATAAAGAATGGGACAGTAGAGTTCTCTTTATAAGATGATCTGACAGAGGCCATGTTTCAGCAGAGTTGTCTGCCCCAAATATTTCCAAAACAATCAGTAATGTCACATTAATCAGGAGATAATAAAGGTTAAACAAATTCAAGAAACTTTAATTAAAGACAACACTAATCTTAGAAGGAAGTTTGAATTTTTGGAAAACTTTTTCCACAGTAATAATTTAAGATTGATTAACTTCCCTAGGATTCAGACGGTAACTCCTAGGGAAATGTTGAAAAAATATATGATAGAAATTTTGGGAATATCAGAGGAGATGATACCTCCACTTACTATTATCTCCCTAATAATCAACAGAAACAAAAACAACAAGAAATTACACAGGGGGAAAATTTGAATGTATCTAATTTATTGGAAATGTCTGATAAGGAATCGTTTACTCCTGGAACTTTATTACTAACAGTTGCTTTGGCACCAGATAAAAATTGGTTATTAAGACTCTTCTTTCAAAATAAACAGAAACAATTTCATGGGATGAAAATACAAATGTATCCAGACTTGGTGAAAGATACCCAGAGGCATTGTAGAGAATTTTTACTTTTAAAACCTGGAGTCTTAGCCTTAGGGGTAACGTTTTATCTTCGTCACCCATGCAAATGTATAGTGAATTATTCTTCTCAAAAATATGTTTTCTTTGAGCCCTTTCAGTTCACAACTTTTTTATCGCTGTCACGCTTGGAAAAAGAAAAAGATAAGAGCTAAGCCCTAGATTGGTTATATTATGGGGTAACCTGCCTCAGCTTAATTAGCAGTCCTATACTTCTTTAAGACATATTGTTAATTAATCTTGCATTTGGCTATATTTTGGATCCAATGAGGACTTGAGCTGAAATTTAAGCATAATTGTTTTCTTCTTTTTTACTGATTATATGTTTCTTAGATTGATGTAATTAATTCTTGGCTTGGATTTTGCTTTCTGTACAAGTTTTATGCTTGATATGTATTGTAAAATGATAGATAAATAATAATAATAAAAAAAAGTCATGTCACATTAAAAGAGAGAGCTCTCAAAACAATCTTTATGAAACTCCTATGAACTGAAATTTTAAAATGCCGCTCGGGACGCAAATGTGAACCTTGTCGGAGTGCAGCGGCAGCTCAAGACGAGCGGCATTTTGATGTGACATTACTGATCGTTTGGAAATATTTGACCCCTGAAGCAGGCAACTCTACCAAAACACAGCCCATGTTGGGTCATCTAATTAAGAGAACTCTACCGTCCCATTCTGTGAGGTACTTGGTGCTTCTTTCATGTCACTATTTGTTGTGTACGTTGACTCCCTCTCTTTGCTGCTTTGGCCATATAAGAAATATCTTTGATACAATCTCAGGAAATGCAGTCTGGCTCCAAATTATGACTTGGCTGTGTGGCTTCCTATTTCAGGATTATTATGTAGTAATACTGTGCCCAACAGAGATGGACATTCAAGTTCGAAGAGTCCTTCAGATTCCTCTGTGGTCCCAGAGGGTTATCTACCTACAAGGGTCTGCACTGAAAGATCAAGATCTCATGAGAGCAAAGTGAGTCCATGTTTTTCTTTCACATTTCCTAGACATTTATAGATGCACTTGCTTTTCCAACACACAATAATGCAGGAGATGAGTATTTGGAGAGTGAATGAGGTAGCAATGACCACCAAACAGGATAGGAAATGAGAAATAACCAAACCTGGTGACTTCAAGTTGACTAAGAAGGAAAACTTCTAATATCACAAAATAATTTTGTCAGCCCTCATTTCTTTGTGCTTTTTCTTGGATACTTTGTCATATAATTCTTTCAGCAAAAGTTCACCTAGCTTGCAAAAAATAGTGGTGAAAATTATGAGGCATTAATGCAAAACCATTTCAAAAACTTTAAAACCATTGGCTCTTTTAAAACACACTGTTTCACTTAAGAAATCATTTACAAAGACTATAATCCCACTTTCATGGACATTGCAGCTCAGAAGAATTGCTTTTTGCTAGAATTAGAAAAAGCAGTTGTTTATTACATAATCACAAGGAAAAATGATGTGCACCACTATAAAATATCCTTAATATATTCCAAAATCTTTCATCTAGCAACTTAATAACAGTGATCAGTTATGGACTGAAGACAAATCTAAAATGTTGGCATTTATACTTGATTCTTTGTCTAGAACCCCACATTAATAACTTATATAAAAAGAGGTTTATAAATTGCAACATCTTAGGATTATTCATCCCTATTTTTATGAACATCAATTTTCCTTACTGGTACAATCAACCATTTTGTCCCAATTGGATTTTGGTAACTCTGCATATGTAGGAATAACTGGTATACTTGAGAAAAAAGTTCAACTCTGGCAAGCAACCACAGCCAGATTAATCTTTTAAAATGAAAACGTTTGACCAACTAAAGCCCAAATCATTTTCAAACTTGCCTGTTTCCTGAAGACTTCCTTTCTCTGATTTTTTTTTCCTCCTGTTAAGAAAGAGTTCTAGATCAACCCAGTCCTCGAGGCACATCTAATCGCATCAAGTTTTCAGGATATCCACAATGAATATGCATAAGATAGATTTGGATGTGCTGCCTCCTTGGTAATTAAATCTGTCTCATGCTTACTCATTGTGGATATCCTGAAAACCTGATGGGATTTGGTGTGCCTCAAGGATTGGGTTGAAAAGCACTGTTTTAGATTGAAAAGTTGCCGGCTGCTGAATCTTCTTTTTTTTTAATTAGTTCGCTACAGGAAACTGCTGGAATCATCTTTTTCATATCAGGCAGTCCTGGCTTGAAATAATATACCCCTGCAGATTAAGTAGTCTCTTTCTTATGTGACTTATTTGTAAATATTTAAAAACTTGTTACAAAAATTCTTGCTTATTTCTGATAATCGCTGAAGTGATTGCCATTTGTCTGTCCACTTTTTTTTTCTATTGTAAATTACCTTGGATCCTAACCAATGGGGATAAGGCAGTCTATAAACACTGAGATTAGATGTATAACAAAAGTGGCTGGCTGTTCATAGCTGCCCAAAATTTAAAGGAATTAAAAAACAGATTACAGAGGAAAAACTCTTATCAGTCAGCACACAGAGGTACATTTCATTTATGCTGCTTTGTTTTACTAGAAATGAAGGGTTAGTCATCCTGTGTTTCATTCTCTTAATTAGAAGTGATTACTGCTGTTCTCTGAGGAATAATGCTCACTGATAAATACTGGTTTTTATTACATATTGTATAGTTATTATGCAGGAAATAAAAGCCCTTTGATTGCTGCTTGGAAGTAAAAAGAATGTAATACCTTGCTGTTTGGTGTGCTTTTGTTTCACAAGTAATCATATGTAGCTAATGTCTACTGGTATTTTTGGAGCGAATGTGAAATATGTTATATAAGGTGCCCACTGGAAGTAATATTAGGGTCATTCTCTTTGCTAAAAATTAACACCCCCCTCCCCCTTTTACAAAGCTGAGTTAGGGTTTTTATCGCCGGCCACAGTGAAATTAGCTCCGACGCTCAGGAATTCTATGAGTGTCGGAGCTAATACATCATCAGTGACGCGGCAGAGAGAAGGCCCCGGCAGAGAAGGCCACAAAGTAGCCCATTCAGAGCTGCTGCTGTTGCCGCCATTGTTTTGGAGACTTTGGAGTTGGAAGTATGTCAGGCTTACGGTGGGAGGGTCGGTGGAGTTCCACTGCACAGAAGGATGGGAGAAAGGGATAGAAAGACATTGCAGAGGGAAGGCCCATTCAGAGCACCGCCATTCATTTTGGAGACCTCAGAGCTGCTGCACAAGGGGATGAGTGAGAGGTGAGGAAAGATGCTGCACATGGGAGGAGAGGAAGGAAAGAAGAAGAATTGGGGTGGAGGAGAGGAAGGGAGAGATGATTGTTGTACTTGAAAAAAAAAAAAGACATTCCCGAAAATAAGCCCTACTGCGTTTTATGGAGCACAAATTAATATAAGACCCTGTCTTATTTTCGGGGAAACACAGTAGCTTAGAACTGAAAACCCAGAGAACAGCAGAATTCACTTAATTGTGCTAGTCCATTTTCTTAGCCTTGCATAAAAATTATTCTTACATGTTGTGAATATGCACGAACCTCATCCAGAATGTTATGAAGACTGTACTTCCAAGAGGACATGAGCAGTGCAGAGGCAGTTCAGAAAAAGGTTTCAAAATTGGTGGAAAACCTTCTCCAAAAGTTATTCGAAATGTGATTTAAAGGCCTAAGGGGTCAATTCTATAACTGGGTTTTTGAGGTAGGCATGCTGATGCTGAGTGCTATTTCTAGGTGTGTACCAAGGTGCCATTATAGAATAAGTTGCCATGGATGTATCTATAGTTAAGCAGTCAAAGTTAAGTGGGAACTGAGACAGGCACTCAAAAGGGACAGTGTTCAGTTGAATTGGCTCTTTATTAAGAAGATAGAACAAGCTCCGATCCCGTATAGGGAGGAGCGAGGCCAAATCGGCCGAAGCGAGAAGAGGGGAGGGGGGAAGGGGAAGGGAGGAGGAGAAGGAAACACCAATCAGCGAGGGAAGCCGGGGGGGGGGATTAGGAGAAGAAGGGGAAGCGGAAGGGAGGTCGCCCCTTTTCCTACGGCGATCCAGGGAGACCGACGCAACTTCTCTTACCTGCAGGAATTTTCCTATAGTACTCAGCATCAGCCCACCCCCAGCGACTTCACCTACCCTTGTTACACAGCACATCTCCAGCATATTCAGCTGAGCGGCTGACTAGCGTCTCCAAGACGCCCTTCCCGTGTGCTGCCGAGCCTTATCCGCCTCTCTGTGCCGGTAAGTGAGCGAGTGGCAGGCGCTGCACTCGCGGCCACAACAAAAATAAAAATTACCTCCTTTTATCGATCCGCTGTTTCGATCCCTCATGCAGGGATCGGGGGGTGGGTGGGGGCCGCCGCGAAGGAGCGAGTGCGGCACCACATGGCCGGCCTTTATGCCCCATGCCTTGATCTCCGTTGCTACGGAGGCCCCCTACGGGGCTTCCTGTACGCCGCCCGCATCGACACAAAAACTCCTTCTTTTCGCCGACCTGACTTTCGATCCCTCATGCCAGTTGGTGGGGGCGGCTGCGAAGGAGCGAGTGCGGCGCCACGTGGGCCGGCGCCGGACTCTATCCCCCATGCCCTGATCTCCGTGTGCTACGGCGGCCCAAGCTGTGTTTCGGCAAAAGCCTTCATCAGGAATCCATCAAATATAAAATAATATAGTCCAATCCAAAATGACATCATACACTACACTGCTGTGCACAATCAGCTGTTATGAAAGTTGGTTGGTGGTTGCGCTTCTAGCTTTTTTTCATTTCAGAAGCATTGAGAGGATGTCGTTCTAATACACTTCAGTAACAGCTGATGAAGGCTTTCGCCGAAACACAGCTTGTTTTGAATCTTATTTTGTGAACTGAGTCCTGCTTATGTATCTTCTTTTTTTTTTTCTTCTTTTTTATTTATGTTTTGAACATATTATCAAGAATAAACTTCTTGTACAGAATATGATTGAGTCAGCATAATATAAAACAAATGAAGTAACAACTATATAACAAAATTACTATTTACTCATCAAAATTAAAGTCCCAAAATTTGAGATCCAAGGTGTTCCTGAGAGAGAAACTATTAAAAGAAAAAGAATAATTCAAATTGCAATTAGGCGGTCAGATGAGAATGGACCAAGAGTAAATTTATACATTGAGATTTTCTTTATCCCCTTCAAGGCCCCTCCTGGAGAGAAATCCTGTCAACTGAGAGGGTTCGAAGAAAATATAATTACAAGATTTGTACTTTACAATGCATTTGCAAGGATATCGTAAAAGAAATGATGCCCCCATTGCAGTGACCCCAGGCTTAAGAAGCAAAAATTCCTTCCTTCGTTTCTGAGACTCCCTTGTCACATCCGGAAATATTTGAACTTTATGTCCAAGAAATTCTTTATGTCTATTCTTAAAATAAAGCTGTAATATCCAATTTTTATCTGGTGATAAAACCACCGTAGCCAATAGGGTAGCTGGAATAGCTACCTCCCTCATTGAAGATTCCAATAATAATGTTATATCCATTTGTTTACCCTGACCTTGTTGTTCTAGTGGACGATGTTCTTCCGAATTTTTTGATGTTGGCAAATTTGGAAAAAGGAGGAAAGGCATCATTAGGAACATTAAGAACTTCACAAAAGTACTTTTTCAAAACTTCTTTTGCTGATAGAGAAGGAATCTTTGGGAATTTCAAAACTTCTTTTGCTGATAGAGAAGGAATCTTTGGGAATATGTATCTTCTTAATAAATATGCAAGTCAACTAGACACTATCCCTTTTAAGTGCCTGTCTTGGTTCCCGCTTCACTTTGACTGCTTGGCTTGCTTTTGTGGGATTCCAGTATCTTCTTTGTCTTGTATATATCTAAAGTTAGGCATGAACAGTTTCGCCAGGTCAATAGAACATAAGAACAGCTCTACTGGGTCAGACCAATGGTCCATCAAGCCCAGCAGCTTGCTCTAACGGTAGTCAATCTAGGTCCCCAGTACTTGGCCAAAACCCTAGGATTTGCAACATTCTATGCTACCGATCTAGGGCAGTCAAATAAACAAAAATAGGGCAAGAAACCTCTCTAAATAATCGAGAGTGGAGTGATTGAAAATGATATTTAAAGTCACTATGAAATAATCACTCAGGTGTTCATAATCACATACTTTCAACTGTATACAATGCACCAATGCAAGCATTTTCAACAGTGACAAGTTTTACAACTAGTTTTTGAATATGCGATGATTGGGCGGTGAGGTGGTAGTGTTGGGGTTCCCCCTATTATCACCTCCATTTCTCTGAGCATAAAAACTCATTAACAGTTGTATACAGTTGAAAGTATGTGATTATGAACACCTGAGTGGCTACCGATCCAGGGCAAGCAGTGGCTTCCCCCATGTCTTTCTCAATAACAGATTATGGACTTTTCCTCCAGAAAATTGTCCAAACCTTTCTTAAAACCAGCTACACAATCCACTCTTACCACAACCTCTGGCAATGCGTTCCCGAGCTTAACTATTCTCTGAGTGATAAAATATTTCCTTCTATTGGTTTTAAAAGTATTTCCCTGTAACTTGTCCCCTAGTCTTTGTAATTTTTGATGTAGTGAAAAATCAATTCACTTGTACCCGTTCTACTCCACTCAGGATTTTCTAGACTTCAATTATATCTCCCCTCAGCTGTCTCTTTTCCATGCTGAAGAGCCCTAACCTTTTTAGTCTTTCCTCATACGTTCCATCCTTTTTATCATCTTGGTCACTCTTCTTTAAACCTTTTCTAGTGCTGCTATGTCTTTCTTGAGATAAGGAGACCAGAATTGAACGCAATACTCTAGTTGAGGTCACACAGTGGAGCGATACAGGGGCATTATAACATTCTTAGTCTTGTTAACCATCTGTTTTTTTAATAACTAGCATTCTGTTTGCTTTTTTGGCTGCCGCTACACATTGGGCAGAAGGTTCCATTGTATTGTCTACGATGACACCCAGCTCCTTTTCTTTGGTGCTAACCCACAAGGTAGACCCTAGCATCCGGCAACTGTGATTTGGGTTATTATTCCCAATGTGTACCACTTTGCATTTGTCCACATTAAATTTCTGCCACTTGGACGCCCCCCATCTTCCAATCTCCTAAGGTCTGCCTGCAATTTTTCACAATCTGCATGCGTTTTAACAACTTTGAATAGTTTAGTGTCATTTGCAAATTTAAGTTCCTCACTTATTGTTCCAATTTCCAGATCATTTATTAATAAGTTAAATAGCACCGGTCCCAGTACAGATCCCTGTGGCACTCCACTGTTTATTCCCCTCCATTAAGAAAAATGTCATACATGTTTGTGCCTAGGTGTTTAGAATTTGTATGTTACATGTGGAGGGACATTTTAGAAGGATGTCTTACTCAGAATGTAGATGCCCCAGGCAGTACATCACAAATGGATGTCCATCTCTCATGTATTTTAGAACAGCGTCCATTTTTCGGTTTTTGCTTTACAGCAAGTAGCGACACGACGGCGTTCTGACATAAACGGTATTTTTTATAGTGGTCCATACTCGTGGTTATATATACCCAAAGATCTCCAAGACTCCTGACGCAGGCCGTAGGGCCGAAACATGTACATGTCGGGTCAAGTATTTTTGGAAGAATAAAGAATAACCAGATTAAACAGATGAGTTAAAAGCCACTTTTATTTTGTGCACCTTTTCTTATTGGACAATTCCACTTGTTTCTACTATTCCATATGCTGAAAACATCCAGCATGAACATCCATTATTCAAAGGTCCAAATTGTGAATGGGGTAAAAGGAGTGACATGGCCATCTGTGTGGCAGCAGAGAAACATCCATATTATAAAATGGCCACACAGACATCCATGTACAGGAATAGCCTAGTGGTTAAAGCAGCCAGCAGAGATCCAGAGGTTGCTAGTTCAATTTGCACTGCAGCTTCTGGTAATTTTTTTATTTTTTTTTTTTTATTCCTAGTACTCTAGGATCAGAAAAATGCCTACTGTACTTTCCTTTATCTCCATTCAGTGCACATGCCAAGTCCCACATCTAAATAGGGACGCCCATTTTTTTCAAATGTGGACATCTCTTCCCCTTCTGCAATCAGAATTGAACCTCCATCTTTTGGCCCCTCCCTAATTTCATCCAAAACAACCATTCCCCTGTGTCATATGGATATACTTCAGGATTAGACACCCATATTCTGGTCTTATAAAATCAGCATTTGGACGTCCATGTAATATGGATATCTAAATGATGGTTTGCAGACATCCAGAATCTGGACAGAGCTTCCAAAATAAACATCATGATATAGAATAGTCAATGGAAATACACCTATGCCCCTTTCATGCTTTGCCCATGTGTATACCCCCCTTGCAACTGTGCACTAATGCATCTTTCTTTTATTGATTAATAAGCATGCACATACTTATGTGTATAAGTGGCAATTATCTCAGCACTTATAGGCACAATTATAGAATTGCCCTTTATATCTCTGTACATGAAAGAGTGGAGAGCTGATGATATGATAAAGACATTTAAATATCTCAAAGCATTAATAAACAAGAACATAAGAATTGCCGCTGCTGGGTCAGACCAGTGGTCCATCATGCCCAGCAGTCTGCTCACGCGGCGGCCCTCTGGTCAAAGACCAGTACCCTGACTGAGACTATCCCTATCAGGGTACATCCTTGTTCAGCAGGAACTTGTCTAACTTTGTCTTGAATTCCTGGAGGGTGTTTTCCCCTATGACAGACTTCAGAAGAGCGATCCAGTTTTCTACCACTCTCTGGGTGAAGAAGTAAACATTTTTTAAAGGAAAGAATGCTGTAGCAATTGAGGTCATGGCTTCAGGCTCCAAGGTATAGATTCAGGAAATTTTGTTCTCAGAAAGGTGGTGGATATATGGAATAGCCTTCCAGGAGTAGACCAAAGCAATAACAAAATTCCAGAAAACCCTTGCATAGGTAGAGGATTCCTGGTTGTGGCAAAGTGTAAAGAAAGCCTAAGCACTTCTCCAGGAATGTAATTGGAGAGATTGGATGGACCTTATGATCCCAATCTTCCATTATATTCAATTAATTTTATTCACATTATTATCTTTGGATAAATTTTATATTGGCATAGGTTTGATCCCAGCCTATACAGAACCCAGGACTCAGAGGAGTTGGGGAAATCTCAGCCACCTAAATTTTGCTTCTTGTGAGATATTCCAATTTCTGGATGTTGAATTTTATCTGCCTCCTTGGTGACCTATACTTTTTTTTTAAAAAAATTATTAAATATAGCCTGCATTCCTGAAAGTTATCGAAGCATCGAAGTGTACATTCAGATACAATAGGTACTTTTCTGCTCCTGAAGGGCTCACAATCTATTTTTACCAAACCATTAATTTTGGAGTGTATTGTGTTTTTCCAGGGGTAATTGTATGATTATATCTAGAGCATTTTTTTGCAGTAGATGTCTTGGTTATTCCAGATTCTATTTTTGCTCTTACTCTGAAAGAAACCATTTTTGGTTGCTCGTTGCTCTCTGATGGCTATGTCTGATGTACAACCCTTGTGTTTTTGTAGGATGGATGATGCAGAGGCCTGTTTTATTCTCAGCAGCCGGAACGAGGTGGATCGCACGGCAGCAGTAAGACCTCAGTATAGTGCTTTCTGATGGTGGCTCCCCCGCCTCTGGGTCAGCACCCACGGTGGGTCATGAAAAGCCCGCAGTCAGTGCCAAGATGAAGCAGTCCCCTTTAAGAGACGAGAGAAAAATGCAAGAAAGCTAGAATCCAATATGCTAATGCTTCTCGCACCGAATGAATAGGATTACCAGATTTTACTTGTGTACAATCTGAACCCATAGCCCCGCCCTATCACGCCCAAGTCACACCCCATTCCTTCCCAGCCTCGCCCCCCCCAGCCCCGCCCCTCAACCTGTTCTCATCCTCAGGACCATGTTGGGAGGGCATCTGCACATGTGCGGATGCAAATCTATGACATCATACGCATGCACAAACAAAAACAAACTGCAGATGTGTACAAGATGCAGGCAGAATTTATTGTGACAAATATAAATATATAAAAACCTTTTTACCAAACAAGGGACCCAACCCGAGACGCTTTACCGCAGTTGGCGATTCTCGGCGCATCGGACCTTTTGGTTTATGATTTTTTATTTTATTTTATGTGGCATATTTTTCAAACCTTTTTGCATATTGGACCCCCGACGAAGGTTTGTCCGAAACACGAACCGTGTCGGGTCCCTTGTTTGGTAAAAAGGTTTTTATATATTTATATTTGTCACAATAAATTCTGCCTGCATCTTGTACACATCTGCAGTTTGTTTTTGTTTGTTCCTGGTTGGTTTTTTCTGCAGACAAGGTTGGACCCCTCCTTCCTTTTTTGTTGCTCCATCATACGCATGCATGCACGTGACATCACCGTGTTGCATCCGCAGATGCCCTCCTGACACGGTCTCGAGGTGGAAGCTTTTCAAAACCCAGACAAAGTGCTGGGTTTTGAAAAGCTGTCCGGACGTCCGGACATGTCCTCTAAAAAAAGAATATCTCCGGGTAAATCCGGATGTCTAGTAACCCTACTTATGACAAATGGTTATGAATGTCTTTCAAAATCATTATTTTGGCATTTAAAACCAAACCTAATCATTGTGATAAAATTCCAGAGGATAGAATTCAGAAGAAGAACTACTGCACACTAGTCCCAACGTTACAACTGTAAGAAGAATGAGATCAGAGCCGGACCTATTCTCATCAGAACCCCATACAGGCATCATTCTGATAGGTTCATAGACAAAATCACGCGAGACAACGGCGCGCCGACAACTGAGCACAAGGTTGATGGCGCGCCGAAGAAAAGCACTATATTAAAGGGTTCCGACGGGGGGTGTTGGTTGGGAACCCCCCTATTTTACTTAACAGACATCGCACTGGCATTGTGGGGGGTTTGGGGGGTTGTAACCCCCCTCATTATACTTGAAACCGAACTTTTTGCCTGTTTTTTAGGGAAAAAGTTCAGTTTTAAGTATAATGTGGGGGGTTACAACCCCAAACTCCCCACAACGCCAGCGCAATGTCTGTTAAGTAAAGTGGGGGGTTCCCCCCCCCCACACCCCTCATCGGAGCCCTTTAAAATAGTGCTTTTCTTCGGCGCGCCATCAACCTTGCGCTCAGTTGTCGGCGCGCCGTTGTCTCGCGCGATTTAGTCCCGTCACCATTCTGATATGCACAAAAGGACTTGTAATCATCTCGGGGAAAAGATGACTAAAGCCACCAGAAAAAAATGAGCTTTTTTTTTGTTGTTGTTAATTCTTTATTAATTTTCAAATCAAATACAAAGCTCAAAGAATATCCAAACAAATAATAATACAAAATACATCCCCCCACCCTCCCATGATGTGTGTGAAAATTAATTAGGAAAATGAGCTTTTAATAAATTCTGGTCGAACAATTTGTAATGCAACAGTCCAGACTCCATTCTTTTATGTGGAAACAAACAATAAAAGTTACAGAAGTTCAAACATGTAACTTTTGCAGACTCTCTGTGGACCCATGTCATGAAAAATTGGCCATTCTCCACATTTTGGCTCGACTACTTTAGTCACCTTTTCCCAGAGATGGTCACATTTTCAAGTTTCAAGTTTATTTAAGCTTGATATACCGCTTTAATTACCAAAGTGGTGTACACAAAACATTTGAAAACCAGCCTCTTTGGGGGGAATGAGTGGAATTTGGAGCAAGTATGGGGAGGGGGGGTGGCTTACAATCAATGACGTAGTAAGGGGAGTGGGGAGGCAAACCACCCCGGATACCGTCTTCGCAGGGGGGGCACCATTGCCTCTCCTCCTCTATGCCCCCATATCTCTTTAAATGTATCTTCCACCTGCCCTTCTGACATCACTTCCTGGTCGTGGGACCAGAATGTGATGTCAGAAGTGAGCTGAGGCCTGTGCTAGCGGCAGGTGGAATATGCTGCTCGTGACGGTGAACATTTCAAGAGGTATGGCACGGTAGGGAAGATTTGGGGGTGCATGGCATGGCGCTAACCTCCCTTGCTATGTAACTGCTTATATTCTAAGGGATCCTTTTACAAAGCTGCAATAAGAATGGACCTTAGTGTGCCCTTGTATGGGTTTTTCCAGTGCAAGCCATTTTTACTGTGGCCATAAAAAACTCCTTTTTCATTTATGACCTTCCATTAATGGTAATAAGGCTTCTAACTAACAAGAGAGAAAAAAACCTCAGTGTTTCACAGAACCTGTGAAGGCTTAAATTAGACCTCCACTGCTTCCCACCTACTGATAATCATAAAATCAGAAGAAGGAAACACATCACTGGTCAAAAATAAATGCCCTTATGTTCTTGTAAATAAAGTTGCTACTTATCACAATTCTTTCTAAACAGCCGTACCTCAGTCCTTTTGATCAATACTTTCAACTATATAAATAAATAAAAAAAAATAATAATAATTTTTTTTAATTTACTGATCTTCACAAGAGGAAATTGAAGTCTTCAGTCGATCAAAATCAAAAGTGGCAGATCAACAGCATACAAGGTCCTTCATCCAGCTAATTTTCAACGTGCTTCAAAATGATAAAGGGCTCCAAATCCCAATGTTCAATCATATGTCCACTCCGGGTTCCTCTCTGGGTTCAAGAGAGTAGATAATGTTTTATTGATTATGTATATGTACATGACAATGTATGTTTACTTTGTAAGCTGCTTAGTTCTTAGGCGGTGTAGAAAATTTTAAAATAAATAAAGATAAGTACATTAAAACTAATTTTATTTTTCATTTTTTTTCTATTTATATAGTTGAAAGTATTGATCAAAAGGACTGAGGTGCATCTGTTTAGAAAGAATTGTGATAAGTAGCAACTTCATTTAAAAAGAACATAAGGGTGTTTTTTTGACCAGTGATGTGTTTGCTTCTTCTGATTGTATGATTATCAGAAGTAGGTGGCAAGCAGTGGAGGTCTAATTTAGACCTTTGACCTGGTTATACATATATACAATATTTTTTTCTGAATGGTTTTTTGTGGAAGATTATTTTGATCCATTCGGCCACTGGTTAAGGAGAGTAATTCTTCCATTAATGGTATCATTAGTGAGCAGCCATTTAAAAAAAAAAAGATTGCTTGAGCACTTAAGCCCCGATTCTATAAAAGGCACCTAAAATGTTGCTGCTGAGGAACACGTTGCATAGCGCTTGTCAATCTTCAACTAGGGGTCATTTCTAGAATCATGCCTAGTAGGAACTAAACTTGACTTAGGTGCTGGTAGGCATCAAAATCTTTAAGCCAGGGTTTTCTTGGCCTAAATACCAGCACCTAAGTCCTAGATGGCAAACATGCCCAAGATCTGCACACAATTTACTCCAACCGTGTCCACTTTCTGGTAGGTGCCTACAGAGTTAGACGTCTACCACGCAATTAAGTGTAATGACCGTCAATTATGAGCTCATTTTTGCTCGTTAACAGCATCAATTAAGCTAAGCTGATCTAGGCGCTTAACTTCAGACACCATTTATAGAATCTGGACTTCATTGCCACCTGTGTGAGCCATGCGCTAACCAATTAGTTGAAGAAAATGTAGATGTACCAACTGGATAGCATAGGAATGCCCACTCTCTGTCTCTGACACATCCCCTCAAAAAATACTAGAAAACAATTAACGCACAGTTAGCATGCACACATGCAAAAATTAACATAGGATGCTTTAGCATGTCCTGCATTAGGCATTTTTGTTGTGTTAAGTAAGTAGTTTAATAAAAGAACCCCTAGGTTTGTACTTGAGGAAGTAGAGTGTTAAGTGACTTGTCCACGGGTACAAAGTGTGTCGGTGGAATTTTAATCCTAGTCTCTCTGGTTCAGAGCCTGATGCTGAAATCACTAGGCTACTCTTCCATTCAAAGGAGATTTAGTTTTGAAATCCCTATGTCTTGTTTAACCATTAGATAAATACAGCATGAGCAGTTGAAGAATGGACTTGGAGCAGAAAACTAAAAAAAAAAAAACCCCACCAAGTTATGGCCATGATTTATAAATATATTTTCATAAGAAATACAAAAGAACTAGGCAAAAAGAAAGAATATGTAGGAAGAAGATCAAAATATCCCATGATATTTTGGCCATTTGGACCTCTATGGCTACTATCTTAAAAAGGGGTAAATCCTATCCTGTGCCTTCACCAAAATTATTTTTCTAAATGGGACCTGAAGCATATATTAGCAGTAATAAACTCTGGGGAGAAGTTTGGAGTGCTTTCATTTTGTTGTATGCAATGCTTTGATGTTTTTCAAAGCAAACCTTGAAATAGATGAGTGGAGGAACCCTGAGATATGTGGAAAAGCAGGTGAATTGGCCTGAGACTAAAGAAACCCATTTTGCTGTTTGGGGGGCCTCTGTGTGGCTGTGAGGAGTATCCTAGAAGTCCCTTGGTCCTGTCCGCTGCAGTCTGCTCCTAGCTCCTAGCTGATTTTCCATTTGCAATGGGAATGATTTCTTTTAGATGCAGTATCTGGCAGAGTCAAAAGGCATTCTTCGCTTGATAAATTGCCAAAAGATTAGTTTTCCGTTTGCTTATTTTGATAAAAGTTGCAATCGGCGAAATGTAGACATACAACATTCTCTGGCTGTTGGGAAATGTATGTCATACAGTGAAAGATGAACTCACCCAGGATGACCATCTCATATTCTGTATGCCAAGTTATGCATACCTAGGTCTTATTAAAAATTAAGGCTAATTTAACACTGTGTGTCACTGATGTTGAGGTGGTGGGTTTTCATTATCAATATTTAATGCATGCCCTACGCAAAGCAGCTGGAACAATGGGCTCCTTTTACAAAGCTGCGATAGCAGTTTCAGCACACGCTTAGCGCGTGCTGAATTGGCCACGTGCGCTAGACACTAACGCCAGCATTGAGCTGGCATTAATTCTAGCCGCATGGCGCGGGTTCAGTGCGCGCTAAAATGCTGCGTACGCTAAAAACGCTATCATAGCTTAGTAAAAGGAGCCCAATGTTTTTCACCTCTGATACTTGAGGGCCACAAGAAGCTTTATTCAAGATATCTATGGTGCATTTTGTTACTGACAAGCCTGATTAGAGCACGAGCCAGGATAATTTGCTTGTTTTTCTCATGCCTTAAACCAGACCTGTTTGTATCGCTGCATGTGAATCCTAGCTCTCAGGCTGCAACACATTAGCAAGATTATCAAAGCAAAGTAAACCAATGTGACATGTAAAAAAGGAATCATTCGGTTTCTAGACATGATGGACAGATGATCTTGAGCGGAGCCTCTTATAAAAGAAGAGGAAGCCCAACTACCTGACAGAGAGAGCAAGAACTTGAGCTGCGGTACCATTCCCAGTAGACATGCACCATGCATTGTGCTATTACAAATCATTTTTCTCTTGTGCAAACTATAAAAGTTCTGACAAAATCTAAAGGCCGGTTATAGATTTCTGTTTTATATAAACAGTGTAAATAATTAAACTATCAATTTTATGGCTAGACATTATGTTATCTCAGGCTTAATCCCCGGGTCTTGAGTGAGTAACCCGTGGAATGTACTAAGCGTCACAAAAGGGGCATAACATTTCAGAAGACAAACCCTGAGAAGTTTAATGTTGCAATATTGAAAATGAAACTGAAAAAACTGAGTGCATGTGAATGATTTAGTTATTTGATGCCGTGGCCATGCAATAAGCAGTTAGCCACATAGGAGGTTGTATTCAAGTGTCAGCCCATCGTAATGAACTTTGAACTGGGAATCAAATAATAGTGTGCAATTTGAGGGAACAGCAGAGAAAACTTACATGGTTCATATTTGCCAGAGATCATTTTTAGACAAAATGTGAGTGGAATTTGGGACGTTGCTATTGTACTTTCTATTCTTACTGTCCTACACACTCAGTAGACTCTGCTAATAAATGACCTTACACAACTTGTCTTTTGTCACCAGGACCATCAGACTATCCTGAGAGCCTGGGCTGTAAAGGATTTTGCTCCAAACTGCCCCCTCTATGTCCAAATTTTAAAGCCTGAAAATAAGTTCCATGTCAAATTTGCTGGTGAGTTCTTTGTCCTTGTTTTCTAATTAGCAACTTGCTAGCTCATGGCAGTTCCTTGCTGAAATTATTGGTTTTGTACTCTGAATTAGACCCCTAGAGACTTCTTTGGCAGCCCAGTCAATGGGAATGCTAAAGGGTTGCACATCCACAAGCTGGAGAGAAGACCTGGTGTATTATGTTATGCTACTATACAACCTTGGCAGAGGTTATAGTTTAATCCTTAGACTAGGTAATCGAAAAATATCTGAGAATGTTGGTTTCCCTTACAGAAGTGCAATCATGATGTATTCTCTGTTTGATGCTGTGAATTTGGAAGCTGTATCTAAATGGTGAGAACATCTGGAATTACATTATGCAAACTGTAAAGCATAGACCCTGTGAAATATATGGAAATGATTAAAGTCTTCAGGGCTTTGGTTGGACTTAGAGAGGTGCTGCTTGTGTTACTGGATAAAAGACTCTGCTGAGTGTATTTGATTGGTTGTTGATGGGATTGTTAAAGATTGTGTGAAAGTGCTGTGTGCCACTGTGTAAGAGTCGAGGGTTTTCCTGAACTCTATAAAGTTAGTATTCACAGACTCTGGGGTATTAGGAGAAAGAGAGGGGAGAAAAGAATCTGTCATTCTTCAAGATAGTGAAGAAGTAAGGGGGATAAGGGTGGGAGATAGTAAGGGGGGTAGGGGTGGGGGGGCAGTTCGCCCCGGGCGCCATGTTGGTGAGAGCGCCTGCACCCCTCCTTCTCTCTGCCCCACCTCTTTCCACTCCTCCCCTCGCATGCATCCCCCTTCCCTGCCACGAGCAACAGCTTTAATTTTTTCCTCGTGACCCCGTCGTCTCTCCCACTTCCGCGTGCTACGCATAGGAAGTGACGTCAGTGGGAGAAACGATGGGGTCGCGAGGAGCACGTTAAAGTGCTTGTTGCTCATGGCCTTGAACAACTAGAGGTACGGGGGAAGGGGCGCACGTGCAAGAGGGATTGGAAAAGGAGCAGGGGGGGCACCACCGCCCCAGGCGCCTCTCACCCTCGCTACGCCACTGGTTCAAGAGTAACACATTAACAAAGAGAGAGAGTACTTGTGACAGGTTCTGGAAGGGACAAGGTTTCATGCTTAATCTAAAGCAACCTTTAAGTCTACCTGGATAGGTTGTCTGTACACGTTTCATCATATGGACTCCAGAAGGAAGCTCTCTTGGGGTGGTCGAAGGACTATGGTGAGCATTATCAGTAAATTAGAGACTGAAATCAAACTCTACATACTGTGGGGCTCATAATAAAAAATCTAAAACGTTTTAAAAAAAACTGTCTAAGACGGCACATGGACGTTCTAATCGTTAGGATGTCCAAGTGCCGATAATCAAAACCCTTTTCCTAGACATTTAGTGACATGTTTCTCTCACTGTGTGCCCAGGTTTCAGGAAGTGTTCTGGGAGGCGTATTATGGGTATGTTGTGGGTGGGATTTGGGCGTGCTTAACTTGGACATCCTTAAGGGGATAAACCTTTTCCAAGATGTCCTGGATGGAAGTTAGACGTTTGGAGTTAGACCTATTTTAAAAGCGTCCAAGTGCTACAAAATTACCCAAACTCCCCCACTGCTAACACCCCCCCCAAAAAAAAAAATCTGAATAAAAGAGTACATACCTGTCTCTAGAACAGCAGCACTTGGTATGGGAAATCCTAGTAGAGCTTCACACAGGTGTCAAGTAACATGGTGGATGGGGTAGTGAGCAGAAAACAAACAACGAAGGTGACTGATCGATGTTCGATTTCCTTTATTGAATGAAATGACTCGACACGATTGTGTTTCAGCCCCAAGGATCCTGCCTTGGGGAGGCCAGGGAGAAAGCCGGACACCACACAGCACTTCCCAACTGACCCTCGCCCTCTAAAGCAGGAGCGACAGCGGCCGGCCAGCAAGATCCTGCTTTAGGGGGTGAGGGGGGAGGGTCACTCACTGAATTGGGAGGCTGATTTTTTTGTGGGGGAGATTTAAATCGTATCGATTCACCCGATGTTAATCAATTCGAATCGGGCAGCACTAAGTC
Source organism: Geotrypetes seraphini (assembly GCF_902459505.1). Classification (NCBI taxonomy): domain Eukaryota; kingdom Metazoa; phylum Chordata; class Amphibia; order Gymnophiona; family Dermophiidae; genus Geotrypetes; species Geotrypetes seraphini. Next base: position 64,202,895 of record NC_047093.1, on the reverse strand, counting down.
CTTGGCTTTATACCTCAACAGGTGCTTCTGTCTCCTGTAGGAGGGCGCTAAGCTCCATCCTCCGCCAACCTTCTAACCCTGCCCTGCCAGCACTCTGATTGGCCGGTGTTCTTCAAGAGGCAGATTAATTGGATGCCAGTCAGGAGAGGAAAAAAAGAGAAGGGAACCGCATGGTTCCGCGATCGACCGGTCAATCGCAATTGACATATTGGGCACACCTGTTATAATGCCTCTGTATTTCTCACCTCGAGTATTGTATTCAATTCTGGTCTCCTTATCTCAAAAAAAGATATAGCAGCACTAGAAAAGGTTCAAAGAAGAGCGATCAAGATGATAAAGGGGATGGAACTCCTCTCGTATGAGGAAAAACTAGGGTTAGGGCTCTTCAGCTTGGAAAAGAGATGGCTGAGGGGAGATATGATTGAAGTCTACAAAATCCTGAGTGGTGTAGAATGGGTGCATGTAGATCAATTTACCAAGACTAGGGGACACTCAATGAAGTTAGAGTAATACTTTTAAAACCAATAGGAGGAAATATTTTTTCACTCGGAAAATAGTTAAGCTCTGGAATGCATTGCCAGAGGATGTCGTAAGAGCGGTTAATGTAGCTGGTTTTAAAAAGGGGTTGGACAAGTTCCTGGAGGAAAAGTCCATAATCTGCTGTTGAGACAGACATGGGGAAGCCACTGCTTGCTCTGGATCGGTGGCATGGAATGCTGTTACTATTTGGGGTTTTACCAGGTACTTGTAACTTGGATTGGCCTCCGTGAAGACGGGCTACTGGGCTTAATAGACCATTGATCTGACCCAATAAGGCTATTCTTATATTCAGGTCACCAATAAAAGGATGATGATACTTTCTAAATAGAGGCTTGAGAGATTAATTAGAGTTATTCTCTCTAAAGTGTATGTGCAAAATGAACCCATTTGAAGACATTACCTGCAAAATCATCTCACTGTGATGGGAGAAGTTAAAAAAAACAACCCAAAACTGATTTGTTATCATACAGTGACTGCTGACATTGTAGCCCTAGTACTAGCTGGGTTTGTTTGAACTGGAAGCCCAAAGATGCAAGAGGAAACCACCAGGCCATACAATATTACCGTATTTTCACGCATATAACGCGCGCGTTATACACGATTTTACAAACCGTGCATAACCATGCACGTTATACGCATGAGCGCGTTTTATAACTTTTTTTTTACATAGTTCCCCCCCCCCCCGACGTCCGATTCACCCCGCAGGACCGCTCGCACCCCCACCGCGAAGGACCGCTCGCACGCACTCTCACCCGCACCCCCACCCCGAAGGACCGCTCGCACGCACTCGCACCCGCACCCCCACCCCGAAGGACCGCTCGCACCCCCACAGCCTCCCGACCCCCCCCCCATCATGTAGAAGCTCCTACCATTGTCCTGCTGCTTCCTCTGCCAGCGGTCCCGGCCCTTCTGTGAACCCTGCGTCTGCGCTGCTTCCTCTTACGTGGGTCCTGCCCTTTCTCTGACCTCCACTTATTATTTATTGTATTCTGACATTCTCATTCGTCCAGTTTAAGTTATTCAACTATTGCTGGCTGTTCACCATTGTTGCCTGGGCTGACCTCTGTTTAAAAATTCAGGCCTCCAAAAAAAAAAAAGAGAGAAAACACACTCCCACAAAATACCAAATGAAGAGCAAAAAGGAGTGGGCTGATGTTCCAGGAATAATTATCAAAAGTCCTTTATTAGCAAGCACGTAGTCACCAGTTCTAATCCCACTCTAACCTTCAATAATTTTAACAACATCCTAACAGCTTCTTATTAGCTCTCATAAGACAGTCTACAGCGTGTACCCTACTGTACCGAGGTTGTGAGTTCAACACCCACATGTAACCTAATAAACTGTAACTACACATGTAAGTTGTAACCTAATAAATCTCTACAAGTGTACCCCTAGTAAACATATTTTTTCTTCCATTAGCTTGAATATTCTGTCAGAGGAGAAGTTTCCTCCCATGACAGCTTAGGATGTCCTAGCTATGGGAAGGTATAAGTTTGCCTGGAAAGGGAAATGTGCTGATGAAAAATGGAAAAGTCTACCATCTAGAGTAAACTGTCTTATGAGAGCTAATAAGAAGCTGTTAGGATGTTGTTAAAATTTTTGAAGGTGAGAGTGGGATTAGAACTGTTGACCTGGAGAGAATAGAGGAGGTATGTGTTTTTCATGTGCTGTAATTAGTTACTTATATTGCTGTTTGGGCTGAAATGTACTATGTTTTGCATGCAATATGTTTGTATTGATGTGCCCTATTGATATGGTGGCTTATTAAATGTATTATGAGTGAAAAAAAGAGGGGAAAACATATTCTTTAACTCTATTTAGAAAATATCATTTCGAAAGCCCAAAGGACACCTATGTTTCGCCCATAGGAAGTTGCATCCAGCTGAAGCTGAAATTACACTGAGCTGAAGCTAAAACTTAGACCAGCTTTTCATTCGCCTACAAGTTCAGCGCTATATGGATGCCCAAATAGCGCCTATATCAAGCCTAAACTTAACAACGCCCAGGTTATGGCCACATCTACATAGGTAGATGTTACATAGACGCCAGTTTTTGTTGAGGACGCCTACAAATAGATAGGGGGCCCCTCGGAACTCGTGTCTACCTTCTAAAGATGCCTAAGTGGCACCTACCTCCGTCTAAGTCCAAATTAGTTCTTGTTAAAGCCCTTAAAACACTCATTAACCACTTGATTATGATGCCTAAATAATAGGTGTCACTTAAGCACGCCGTTAGGCGCAATTTGCTGAATTGGGGCTCTCCAGCATCAGACCTTTTACCGCGGCGGCCAGTGCTAAAAACGCTAGCACGGCTTTATAAAGGAGGAGGTTAGATCTTTTGTTCTATATTTTCTGCTAAACTGCTATTCCCTATTTTGATTTTTGGATTACAGACCATGTCGTATGTGAGGAAGAATTTAAATATGCCATGTTAGCCTTGAACTGTGTCTGCCCAGCCACCTCGACCCTTATCACTCTTTTGGTCCATACATCCAGAGGGCAGTAAGTATGATTTTATGAACTGTAGTAGCTGGGTTGACATTCTACTTGCTTATAGTTCTGTGTTTATTGTGATAAATCTTAGAGGAAGGAGGTACGGTCTAGTTATGCAGTAAAGAATGGATCTCTTCTTGGGATCCTGCCGGGTATTTGTGACCTGGACTGGCCACAGTTGGAGTCAGGATGTGGGGTTGAAATTGAATGCATTTTTTTATCTTAATCCAATTGGCAAATGGGAGGGCTCCTAAGATGCAGTCTGTTCTCCCCCCACCACCTGTTCTCTCTCACCTTGAGAAAGCCACTTTGCTGCATCTTCCTGGAATGAGGTAATCATATATTCTAATCTTTTGAATTCTCTTCCTTTTTTCTATCTGCTTTGGTGGCTTTTACAGAGCATAGTTATCAGAAATGTGCTACTAAGCTGCCCACTTGAGAGATAGCTGTCTATGGGCTCTGAAGTGCTTCTTTTAAATTATAAGGCAACTTATGATCCTTTTTTTAGATGAATAATGTGGTGTAGATAGAAGTCATTCATTTTCCTTGCAAATGCCAGTGAGCCAGCTATTCCTCAACTGCTCTGCTGATAAGAATTATTACAGTGGCTATACAACACACGGTGATTTTTTCAGAAAGTGCCTGTAGAACAGTCAGTCTCCTTCTGTGAAGTTAATCAGTTCTGTTTCTCGTGGCTGCAGGGAAGGCCAGCAGTCTCCAGAGCAGTGGCAAAGGATGTACGGCCGCTGCTCAGGAAATGAAGTCTACCATATCCGAATGGGAGACAGCAAATTCTTTATGGAGCATGAGGGCAAAAGCTTCACCTATGCCGCTTTCCATGCACACAAGAAGTAAGAATACTTTATAGGGCTAATATTTCCAGAATGTTGCATAACATTTGAATATTTAACCTTTGTACTTTGAAAATCTACCAGTTTTTCTAGTTAATGCAAACTATTCTGGTCATGTGTTTAAGCATCCTAGCCACTTTAGGCCAGATTCTATTTAGGTGCAACTCGGCATGGTTGTCAATCGACTGCTAGGCGTTGCTTATAGAATCCGTCCTAGCACTGCCTAGGCATTCTTAGGCATCACTAGTCATCCTGGAGGCAAATGCTGGTATATTATGGTATATTAAGTACATTAGATAGATTGTGAGCCCGCCGGGACAGATAGGGAAAATGCTTGAGAACCTGATTGTAAAACCGCTTAGATAACCTTGATAGGCAGCATATAAAATCCTAATAAACTTGAAACTTGAAACTATATTAGGTTTTACTTGACCTAATTTAACAGAGCTTAACTCAGATGTCTGGCGATGCCTAAGTCAACCACAACTATTTTCTGCCCCTAACCATGCCTACTTTTCAGATAGGCATTGTTAGGTTTTGGAGGGTGCCTTAACTTAGGTGTTGCTAGGTGTCCTAAGAGTTCAGTGCCAAACACTTAAATGTTAATGTAAATTTTTTTGATTGGCTGAAAACTGGCATGGTCCATTGCCATGCTGTGATAGATTCAGGGTTTTTCCCTCACTGAAGCTGCAGTTATACTCCTGGGCAGAAAGGGCCGGTAGACAAATCTGCGGGATCTACTTGTCCCAGCTTTGCTTGTCTCAGCTTTGCAGCTCAGGGCTAAAATCCATTAAGGAAATAATGCAGCCCTGCTGAGTGAGAGGGAAAGGACTCGGGCAGGGAGAAAGATATATGCCTAGCTCAGAGTTTTTCAGGAGAGGTCCTTCAGAAAGAGATCCCCAAGAGAGAAAGACTTCCACTTTTCCTAGCTGTAGGCTGAGAAGGAGCCCTGGAAAGGACTGGAGAGTATGAGAATATCAAGATGACTATGGTAAACCATCCTCATATATTGAATATATTGTGGAACTCAGTGTTGGGATACAGGAGAGTCCTGTGATAAATGAAGACTGAAGTGTAGAACTGAATTAATAGTCCAAGAATTAAGAGACTGTTTTGCCTTCCCCTGAACCTATGAGAAAACAGGCTCAGGTCTGCTTATGCTTAGATTGGGGGACGGGGGAGGGAGATTTTAGCACCAAGACATCTGGAGATCTTTAAACAAATTCTCTGTTATAAGCCCCAAAAATGATGGGGTAATTTTATAAAACCCTGGGTCTGTATAAAGTTCACAGGTAACTTCTTCTATGGGCATGACATTAATGAATTATATTAAAGCATTCGAGTATAGTATTTTCATATTTAAATTGCCCCAGGAAAAGTACCCACACACACGTACATCTACAACCTTGTAAAGTTGGTAGATTCAGACCCTTTACCGAGGAAGTCTCTGGTCATTGCAGGTAAAAATCTCTTGTTAGGGATATTATGTGTACAGGGGGAATTCTGTAAAATTTTGCATCATTGTTTCATTCATAGTAATAATACAGTCGATTAGTGGTAAGACTGCTCCTGCCTTATAGTCAGATATTCCACCCCAGTGACTGAAGCTAAGCTATTGGATACATAACTTTGCCATTCTCCTGACTCTTCTGGGTTAACTAATGCACAGTCCAACTGTAAAGCAGAAACAAAAATAACCCCTTAAAATAACTCCTTAAATTTCTTACAATCTCAACATGGAGCAGCTTCATTAATTTGGGTGGCTGTGTGGAATAATTGGTATGGCACAGAAAAGAACTTGATGTGCAGTGGTGCATCTTAGCCTGGTATTCTGCAATTTTGGGATGGTAGACTGAATTTTAAGAAAATGTTTTAATAATGATACTGTTAGTGAATGTTTTTATTATGGTTGTTCTGTCAAAACATGCTTTAGTATTTTTAACATGTATGCATGTAATTTTGTAAACTGCATAGTTTTTATGCGGTATATAAATTTTTAAATAAATATATATTACTATGGATAAAACAATGATCCAAAATTATCACAACTCAGTTATTGTAATTCTTTGTATTTGAATTTAAACTTAAAAATGATTTTTTTTTTTAACCCTCTAAAATGGTTTAAAAAAATGGAAAAAAATGGTAAAAAAAGCTGATTCAAAATATTGCAGTGAGGCCGATATATGGCCTGTGGAGATACAATAGTGTTTCTATATTCTATAAGAAATTTCATTGGCTGCCTATAGAGAAATGTAAAGTTTAAAACTGTTTGACTGATTCATCATATTATACAGATCATCTCACTTTGTTCATTTCACGTTTGCATTATTCATCTAATAGACTGAGCAGTGCATTTTTTTTGCAGTTTCCCCCTTTTAGAGGTATATGTTTTAAGCGTCAATTTAACTCCTTTTTTTTTTACATATGCTGCCATTGTTGTTTGGAATGATTTACCTAGGCAAATAAGGACAGAAATTAGTTATTGGAGATTTTGTAAAATGCTTAAAACATTTTTAGATGATAGATTGTAAAGTTAGCATTTCTATCTAAAGAACTATAAGGATATCTTTTTATCCAAAGAATTGTATTTTTCCATAGAATTATTATGGCTTCTTTCTGATGTAAATTGCCTTGCTTTAATGGTATTAGAGTGATTCAGAAAACTTGTATTAGATTAGATTGATTATGAAATTTTTTTTTTGCATTGATTTTTGAGCACTGTTTATTGAATGTAGCTCCAACGCAGCGGTACCCTAACCACATTATACATATCTTCAGCTCTGCTGACATCAACTTTGGCAGACAGTAATGAAAGGCATTTTCCTAGTAATATTAAGAACATAAGAATTGCTGCTGCTGGGTCAGACCAGTGATCCATCGTGCCCAGCAATCCGCTCCTGCGGTGGCCCTTAGGTCAAAGACCAGTGCCCTAATTGAGTCTAGCCTTGAATGTAATATCTTATATTTGACTGCATTTTATTCTAGTATGTTTTGCATGTCATCATATGTTTTTGCACCCCTTTTTAATCTTTTTTTTCACTAATTTTGTTTTTGATGATTTGCTTCTGTACATCATCTCGATAGGATATTTGTTCACAAAAGGCAGTTAAGTTAGTTTATATAAATAAATGTGACGCAGATGGCAATGTTAGCACACTGTATTGTTTAATTTTTATGTAAGAAGCAGCATCAGGCTTTTGAAACTAAACATGTTCTACCATTAAGCTTAGAGATGAGGGTCTTTGTTGCTTTTATTGCCCCTGAGACTGTCTTACGAGTGATTTTGGGATTTTCTTTAGAATGAGCAGCATTAACTTTGCACGTGTGATGTGACTTTGCACTAGGTATGGCGTGTGCTTGATAGGCGTGAGAAGAGAAGATAATAAGAGTATCCTGCTAAATCCAGGGCCCAGACATATCATGGCTGCAGCGGACACCTGCTTTTACATCAACATCACTAAAGAGGAAAACTCAGCTTTTATATTCAAACAGGAGGAAAAGCAGAAGAAGAAAGGATTTTCTGGGCGGGGATGGTATGACGGGCCTTCCAGGCTGCCTGTTCATAGTATCATTGCCAGCATGGGTGAGTACCACAGGAATGAAAGATTTGAATTGTAGATGTAAACACCTTTCTGAATCCAAAGTGAGATACAAATTCAAGTAGTCCAGTAGGTACCTGCCCTGGAGAGCTGCCATCTAAGGATGTTAATTCAAAGGCAAACAAATAATAAACTAAACTAAACTAATGTGTGCTAATGTAAGCAAATACAACACACAAAGAAAGGGAATTCCAAGTACACAACAAACCAAATATCACCCAATAAAGAATGATTTAACTATTTTCAGCGATTCACGACAGAGGATCTTGTCCTCCTTCTCTATTCAAACTTTCCAAAAGAAAAATTGTATGATTGCTCAGAAGGCCCCTGAGGCAGGCTACGAGCCGAAACACTGACAGTGTGGGGTCTCTTTCTTCTGGAATAAAGAAATATATATCCCAGCTCTTCAAGCATCTACTACACTAATGTAAGCAAAGGCACATGAAATATGATTTAATGCATGTGTTTTATTACAAGCACTATAACTACCAAAAAACATAGGGCTAAAGTGACCAACAATATGTGAAATAACCCAACAAATATGATCTCTAACAAAAGTCAATAGTTTTGAGAGAGAGGAAAAGGATCTCAGCATCCCTTGTGACCAGTCAGACTCTGTGCCTGACTTGTTCCCAACTAGAAACCCCAGGAGAGGTAGAGACAGGGCTAGGAAAGTTGTTCCAAAGCCCCGCAGAGCCCAGCAGCCTAGGTTCCCTGTTTACACTAGGGAGGATTTGACAGAAGATGAATTTCTTTCTGACCATTCAGAAGCTGAGGATATGGAAACTAAGCCCAGCTCTGCAAGGTTTGTCTCCAAACCTGTGAATATTAGGTTTAGGCAAAATGCCCCTAAGAGAAAGCACTGCATTTACCTGACCATCCACAGGGGGAGCCCAAGAGAGCCTCAGAGCAGTGCAGGTACACTGAGAGCAGGGCCTGGCTCTCACACTGAAAAGCCAGTTGATTTCCCTTCAGAATCAGAGAGGACTAGGAAGGGAAGAGGTCCTCTCTCCTGGGCTCAGCAGCCAGCCAGACCAGAGCAAGTAGATAGCCTGGAGCCAATGGAAGTAGGGAATGGAGCTCCTTACCAGGAAGCTGAGGCCACACTTCAGGTGAAGGAAATGGAGGTTGGTGAACAGATATTTCCAGAACATGAAGCAATGGAAATAGGTATTTCCTGCAAGACTACTAACTAAAAAAACCTGTGTGGGTTTTTTGGAAGTTTTCCAAACTAGCCATTGCTTTGAAGTGAACTGTTTTTCTATGCTGTTGTGAAGTTTTGTATGGACAATTTCCAGGGCTTGTGTTACAGCCTGCAGCTTAGTGAGAAAGAGGTTTTTATTTTTGCTTTTTGCTTTTTGCTCACAGCACTGCTGAGCCCAAATGCAAGGCCCCAGGCGGGGGCAGGGCTCTTTAGCTGCATTGTCATAAAGGACTATGGCTGGTACTTTCACAGTTTGTTTTGCTGGTCAAATGCTTTGTTTTGTTTTTTGAACTGCATTGCTTTTGGTTTGAATACATCAATGTACAGGGACTGAGAACTGTTTTAAGAGGGAGAAGTTTGTCAAGACCTGGGTGGGAATATTTGAATAGTTGTATGAAGACAAACTTGGCAGTTCTCCTGCCCCAGCTCCGGAGCAGAGAGTTGAGGGCCTCCTGAACATTTACTTTTTGCTTTGGTGTTTTGTGGAAGTGGTGCACTGTGATAGTTGGACTTAACTCTCTTTTGAGAAAGGCCCAGTTTTAGGGCCAGAACAAGGCCTAGGCCCAGGTGAGGCCTAGTTGCAGAAAGCTGTGCTGTACTGTACTGTACTGTTGAGACACCAGAGTGTTTGTATATCCTGATTTGCTGACCAGGATTTGTGCTTTGAATTTTCCCTTTTTGTTGCTTGTTTGCCATTCTGATTTTGTTTTGGAGAAATAAAGAACCCTGGATAGGATTTTGATTAATTACCTGGTTTCCACTTGACTGTTTTATCTGATATTTGGTTTGTGGGGACTGTCTCTAGTTTGAGCAGCACGCCAGCGCAATATACCTGTGGTCCACCCGAGGCGCTATTCGCCTAGTCCAGGGCCCGGTGGCCACACCCTACAGACAATCCTGTTGGATAATAAAGTCTATTTTGAACAGTGTTCTGTTCTCTTTCATTGATCCTCAAAAACCTCTCTTTTGAATGCCCAATTAGGTTCTTTATACGGATATTTGTTTTAGTTATTTTTTTCATAATTTTTCACCAAACAACCAAGGCTCTATTAAAACTTAAATATGTTGTTTTTTATTGTGAGTTCAAAAATGCCACTTAGCTTAGAATGGAAATTCCCTCATTATTATTGGAGGAAATGTCTTTAGAGACAAGAGGAAGGAAAGGAAGATGTTCCTAGTTCTGTGATCAACGGAATATGTGTGAAATGGGATGAGGTACAAAGTTTTGTGGAAAGATATCATCCTGTGGCAAACCATATCATAACCTTTTCAATGACAATGCCATGTCTCACTTCAGAAACATTTTAAAACACAGGCAAAAGCAAATCTCATTGGACAGGTTTTAGTGTTGAGTAGTACCAAGAGTCGAGTAGCACCAAGAGACAGAAAAGAGAAAGAGAACTCCCCCCTGAAAGACAGTTACCTGATGTTCTTATGGAAGGAGACTCCCCTTTCAAGCAAAAACATCTCTCCTCTTCCTCACCACCTTCCACTTACGCCATCGACTCTCCTCTGTACAGGTAAGTGAAGTTAAATTTTTGTCTATATTTTATCTATTTATTGTGTTTATTCATTTCATCTAAGATTTTATGCACTTTCGCTGTTTTTGTATACGATCTTATGCATGAAGTGCTGTTATAAAGGTTTAAATAAGCAATCATCTGGGGTTCAGGAACGGATTAATCCATTTTACATTCATTCTTATGAGAAAATGGTTTCAGTTTTCAAACAAATCGGTTTCTGAACAGCCTTTAGGTACAAATTATGTTCGACAACCGAGGTTCTGCTGTATTTTGAGACTGAAAAAGAAAACGTCATTGAAATTTATTTATAAAAACTGTGTTTTGGCAAATTAATGGACTGATGACAATTATTATGGTGACTACTCGGTAAAAAGTTCTTAATTCCGGGTTGCCCCTCTTGGTGGTCCAGTGTACACTATGAAAGTATTTCTTTAGTGAGATGTCCTTTAGTATTGGAGCATATGAACAGTATGGCTGGGGCAACAGAGTGTTTCCTTGATAGCTGACAAACAGTAGCATAGTAAATGACAGCAGATAAAGACCTGAACAGTCCATCCAGTCTGCCCAATAGTCACACTCATTATATAGTATATTCATGGTTAAATTGCTTTTTCTTGAATATTTCTGGGCAATAGACCATAAAAGTCCACCCAGTACTGTCTTTAGGTTCCCACCACTGGAGTTTCCATTGAAACCCACTCCAACCTATCCTAACCATATGTAGAACAGAGGTCATTAATCTAATCTAATCTAAACCTTAGGTTTGTATACCGCATCATCTCTACATTCGTAAAGCTCGACACGGTTAACAAGAGTTAGGGTAGAAAGGAACTCCAGTGGAGGGAAGAGGCAAAATGAAGAGAAAATTTAGAGGACTAGAATAACCAGAGAGGGAGGAGGAGTTACATTTTTTAGAATAACCAGGTTTTCAGATGTTTACGGAAGAGTTGGAGGGAGCTCAGATTCCTAAGAGGGGAGGTAAGGTTGTTCCAGAGCTGAGTGATTCTGAAAGGGAGGGAAGAACCTAGTTTTCCTACAAGAGAAACGCCTTTTAGAGAGGGAAAGGAAAGTTTCAGTTTTTGGGTGGATCTGGCAGAATTGGGGTTAGAGGAGTTCCAAGAAAGAGGAATGAAGGGAGGGAGGATACCATGTAGGATCTTGAAAGTGAGGCAGGCACATTTGAAGTGGACTCTGGAGATAATCGGAAGCCAGTGGAGCTTGGATAAAAGCGGTGAGACATGGCAAAAGCATTTAGGCAAAAGCATTAATGGGAGTAGCACTGTGGGCAGCCACATAGATTTTTTTATTTTTTATAACGGCAAAGTAATTTTGCATATCTTACTGTTTTATCTGCAAAACCACCAGTTATATATGCAGAAACATAGAAACGTGATGGCAGATAAAGGCCAAATGGCTCATCTGCCCATCCACTATCTCCTCCTCTTCTTAAAAGATCCCATCAGCACTTGGATGCAGAACTTTAAAGTAGCATCAGTTTCAAAGTCATCACTTTATAGCTTTTAACACCCAACCTACACATTGAAACAGTGGTTACGCTGCTGAAGATTTAAATCGACACAGTTCATTGTTTATTTCATCGATGTCCAGTAGCAGTTTGTATGAATAGCAAAATATATTGGTTTGACAAGCACATACATTAAGCATGCTTTATAATGCTGCATTAGTTCCTGCATCGACCAGTCTCTCTGCTTTTTTCAGCAAACTGTATGTTCGGAGGTGCTGCTGGGCTTAAAATGAATTCTCTGGTTGCTAACAGCTATTTTCTGATATGTTTCTAGTTTTGTGGTGACATTTGGACAATATGTGCACCTTAATTGGAAATAAAGTAAGTCGCTCTTCTATGCCCTCTGCCTATTTTTGTTCTCTTTTCAATTACTCTCTAAAATGAAGAGAACAAAAGAAAGAGGGAGAAAGGAAAAAAAAAAAAATCCAAAGGCTGCACTGTAATAACAGTTATCATAGAAATAGTCTAATGCAGTGGTTCCCAACCCTGTCCTGGAGGACCACCAGGCCAATCGGGTTTTCAGGCTAGCCCTAATGAATTTGCATGAGAAAGATTTACATATAATGGAAGTTAGAGGCATGCAAATCTGCTCCATGCATATTCATTAGGGCTATCCTGAAAACCCGATTGGCCTGGTGGTCCTCCAGGACAGGGTTGGGAACCACTGGTCTAATGCACTAGCCTTGAATTCTATGGGTTCTGTTGTATTGATATATCACCGCTTTCCATGGCACTCGGTCACAGTGTTCTAGGCCTCTACTTACCTTGTGTAGCAAAACATAAGAACATAAGAAGTTGTCTCCGCTGAGTCAGGCCAGAGGTCCATCCTGCCCAGCGGTCCGCTCCCGCGGCGGCCCATCAGGCCTAATTGCCTGAACAGTGTCCATGACTAATTTTGTAACTGCCTCTAATCCTCTAATTCTATCCCTATTACCTACCTCTACTCCTATCTGTACCCCTCAATCCCTTTGTCCTCCAGGTACCTTTAGTATCTGACTAATTTGTGCATGTAAAAAATACCTTTTTATGTTTTGATAAATGGTTATAGATATTCACAACCAAACATGTGCAGTATAAGATATTCTGTCATACTCATAATCAGGGTTGGAATGAAGATAGATAATATCCATTTTCTGTGCTTTCTTAAATTCAGATACGGTCTTCATCTCCACCACCTCTAATGGGAGACTATTCCACGCATCTACCACCCTTTCTGTAAAGAAGTATTTCCTTAGATTACTCCTGAACCTATCACCTCTTAATTTCATCCTTTGCCCTCTCCTTCCGGAACTTTCCTTCCTTTGAAAAAGACTTACCTCCTGTACATTAACACCACAGAGATATTTAAACATCTCTGTCATATCCCTCTATCCTGTCTTTCTTTCAGAGTATACACATTAAGGTCTCTAAGTATGTCCCCATACAATTTATGACAAAAACCACTAACCAATTTTGTAGCAGCCCTCTAGAATGACTTGATCCTATTTATATCTTTTTGAAGGTGCAGTCTCCCAAATTGTACACAGTATTCCAAATGGGGCCTCACCAGAGACTTATACAACAGCATTATCACCTCCCTTTTCCTACTGGCCATTCCTCTCCTTATGCACCCAAGCATCTTCCTGGCTTTGCCAGTCACCTTTTCTACTTGTTTTGCCTGTTTCTACCATTTTGTCCTGAACTGGGAGGTGGATGACTTACAATCCAGGTTTGGGGATCCCATTCCTGATGCTGCCATTGATAGAATTAATATTGGAATGAATTAAGAAAGAGGAGCCCTTTCCTGCCTAAGCTCCTGAAGACGCTTATTAGCGAAACACAGTCTTGTGTCAGGCATGGCTGATCAAAGAACTGCTTCCAGAGCTTGGCTGATTACTAAACTACCTTTCAGCATGAGAATTGTAAAGAATAACAGCTTATCTGATGAACAGAGTGATCTGCGACAAGTTATTATGAATGACTTTTAAAATGGTGGCATATTTAGTGAAAAGAAGACTGGATATCTAATTGGACACTTTAGGGTGAATTTATAATTATAGAGAGACAGGGAGGGTGTCTTGATATTTGTACGTTTGGTGATAGAAAAATTTGTACTACTGTACTTGATTGATATTTATAATACGATTGTATGCAAAGTTTGTAATAAAAATTTTTAATTGAAGTAATAGCTTTTTGTATTGTGTATAAATTCTGTTTTGTCACCCTGAGATCATCAGACACAATCAATCCCAGGTCCCGCTCTTTCATAGACAGGCACATAAGGAAGATGGAGGGAATGTGGAAGGATGCAATGTGGATGTCTAAATGCCAGTTTTCAGACATCTAAAATACGAATAAGGGCCTTAAAATGTCTGCTATTAGCATGGTATAAGTGGCAGTGCCTAAATGGTGCATTACTAGTAGCTTACGTTAGTATTCTATAATGGATATAGCGTGCAAATTTACCATTATAGAATATTTGTTTAGCGCTCAGATTTTTGGCGCCTTTTATAAAATTGCCCTCTTCTCCAACTAGAAATTTACTTTTCTTTATAAGAATTGCCTCTTGAATTTTAATAGCACTTTTGCTTTGTTGCCTCTACCTACCATCTATTCAATAAAAACAGTATTTCTTTAGAACTGGAAGGGATAAGGTTCAGTCGTATTATAAACTCCATTTAAGATGTAGATAGTTTCTGATTATTACAAAAATATATTTTGATTCTCTTGCTCATGCACTCCTTTCTTTGTTTATTCAGGTACAGTTGCAATGGACCTACAGAACACAGAATGTCGGCCCATTAGCAGTAGTAAATTAACATTACCATCTGAAAATGGCTCAAGCAGAAGACCCAGCATTGGACCTGTTTTGGAAATAGCAGACAGTTCTACAGTCCTACCATGTGACTTGCTCAGTGACCAATCAGAAGATGAGATGACTCAATCAGATGATGAAGCATTTCCTGTTCAGGAGTAAGTACGCTTTGTACCGAATTTTCATTACATAGGAATATAAGGGAAGTCATGTTGAGTCAGATCAAAGTTAACAGTACCAGCATCTGGTCTCCAACAGTGGCTCATTTGGTTTGCAAGTACTTGGCAGATCTCAAAAATAAGTGATGGTTTTTCGACTGCAAATCTACACAACTAATCAGTTTTATTGACTTTTTCTCTAGGAACTTGTCCAAACCTCTTTACAACTCTATTTTAGTCATTTTGATCACATCTGCCAACAACACAGATTACACAGTTTCATTGTGTGCTGTGTGAAAACAATTCTCTCTACAATTTGTTCTCGGTCTGCTGCTCCTTAATTTCACGGAGCATCCTCTTGAAAAGTTAAACAACCATTACCCATTGAACTGTGCCATCTCACTCATGCATCATCATGTTTTCAAACTGGAGAGCTCAAACTTCTTAAACCTTTCTTTATAAGGGACGTGTTCCATCCTCTTTATTATTTTTGTCATCCTTTTCATGTTCTACCATATCGTTTTTGAGATGGGAAAAGGCAGCTGGTGACTCACTTCAGTTGGGGAGCATAGCCTCATCAATCTCCTGCTTCCTCTTTTCTATGCTCCCACTTTCACTCATTCCGTTTTCTCCTGTTGGGCCTCCTCCATGCAGCTAGGGCCACCTTAACATTTGTGGACAGGTCCCCATTTATTTTAACCAAACTGACCCTTTCAGTAAATTATGCATCTAATAAATATTGAATTATCTTCCAAATCTTTACTTTGTTATACCAAACATCTCGAGAAGTTACCCAGTCTAAAGGTTACAAGCAGCCAAAACAAATCTGCTCTGAAGCATTAAGTATTTTTATTTATCCCAGGACAAGCAGGCAGCATATTCTCACATGTGGGTGACATCATCCACGTAACCCCGATACAGACACTTTAAAAGCGCATTGATACTTTAAGATTTTTATAAAGTTTGCGATAGCCTGCACCTTTCATACGCAAGTGCCTTCCCGCCCGACATAGGCTCGTGGCTCCTCAGTTCTGTTTTCTGCAGAGCTAAGAAGGCTTTCCTGTACCAGATCTGAATAACCATAAACCCACTACTGCCTGTCACTTTACTTTCTCCTTTAGCATACATAAGAACATAAGAAGTTGCCTCCGCTGAGGCAGACTAGAGGTCCATCTTGCCCAGCGGTCCGCACCCGCGGCTGCCCATCAGGCCTAATTGCCCGAACAGTGCCCCTGTCTAATTTTTCTACTGCCTCTAATCCTCTCCCTATAACTTACCTCTACTCTTTAGTTCTCATCTTCATATACAGTCAAACCTTGGTTTGCGAGTAATCCGGTTTGCAAGTGTTTTGCAAGACGATTGTTGACTCGATTTGCGAGCCACCCTCCCCCCCCCCGATAACCGGCATCGCTCCCCCCCCACTCGCAAAGGCCCCCTCGCTCCAACCGGCACCCCCTCCCGCCCAAACAACTTAAACTTACCCCCCTCCCCCCCCCCGTCTAGCGCAGGCACAGATCGTATGCCTAGAAGATCTTCCGGCTTCTGCCTGCCTGCCTTAAGCATGCATCTGCACATGCTCAAGGACTTCTAATTCTCCCTCTCGCTGAGATTCTCGGCGAGAGGGAGAATTAGAAGTCCTTGAGCATGCGCAGATGCATGCTCGATGCAGGCAGGCAGGCAGAAGCCGGAAGATCTTCTAGGCTCACAATCTGTGCCTGCGCTAGATGGGGGGGAGTAAGTTTAAGTTGTTCGAGCAGGGAGGCCGGTTCGCGCAGGGGGGGGTGCCGGTTGGAGCGAGGGGGCCTTTGCGAGCGGGGGGAGCGATGCCGGTTATCGGGGGTGGGGGGGGGAACGTAGCAAAGCGAGTTTCCATTATTTTCTATGGGGAAACTCGCTTTGATAAACGAGCATTTTGGATTACGAGCATGCTCCTGGAACGGATTATGCTCATAATCCAAGGTACCACTGTATTTTTTTTTTTTTTGCGTTCCTTTCTTCTGATTCCACTCGGATTCTTTTGTCTCTTCATACTTTATACAGTATTTTCATTTTCCATTTTTCTGTATTTCCTCTCATCTGATTTGTTTCCTTTTTTTTCTTACCTAGTCTGTGTTGTTAGACCTTCTTTAAATGTCTCCCACCTGCTACCTCATGCTATCTCAAACCTCACTTTCTATTTCTTGTCTATAATTTATTTTATTTTTCACTTTTATTTTTTTAATCCTTTTATGGTGATTTACCAGGCTTTCCTTCCCACTATCTTACACATACACTCCTCTTTCTCACAGACACCTTTTCCTTTTCCAAGTCTCATATATTCACCATATAACACATTGCATCCTTCCACATTCCCTCCATCTTCCTTATGTGCCTCCTCATGTCTTCCCCAGCCCCCGTTCTTCAGTCATCCCTCTTTTCTTCCTCTCCATTAATATTCTCTCTTCCATCCTTTCTTCCTTTGACTTCCTTTCATCATTTTCCTCTATCCCTTCCTTCACTGATGTTCAGCAGTAGTAGTGCAAGGCAGAGGGGCCTTGACCATATGCAGCATGATGGAGAAAAAGTAAGGTTGTTTGAACAGTTTGAAAGGTATACTCAGAAAAGGATATTTTCTCCAGGTCTGTTAAATAAATCCACTATAGTTTGCAGCAGGCCAGGGGAAAATACAAAGTGGATCCATAGATTCAAAAAATCCACTCAGGATTTCCTTAGATCCACTTTGAATTTCTTGACAATTTGGCAACCTGAAAGAGATTTTATTGCAAGCACGAGGAAGTGCTAAAAGCATCCCTTCCTAGACACACAACATTACTGTTTTCCAAACAACTTGAGGGCTCCCCTTTGAAGAGGTCTGTGGTTCCTGTTGCCTCTCTCAATCCTAGGGCTTCCTATTCAGAAGTAGTCTGTGGGATCTCAAACCATTTGCAGCACCTGCTTTCCCCTGTGGCCCTCCTTTGAACAGGAAGTGTCAAGACTGGGGGAGGAGTCAAGCCAAAGGAGGAAGAGGCAACACTGCACATGCTCAAAGATCCTGCGGCCTGTACTCCTTTCGTTGCTCTGAACAGTACCATCAAATAGGCAGAGCATCGTAGAGCTGGGACAAAGATTGGCCTGATGTGGCTGTGGTAACCCTGCCCTCTGACATCACTTTCTGAGAATTTCCATCAGTGGCCAAGTTTCAACTGGGGAATGGGAAGAGTTAAGACTAGTAATCAATGAGAGCAGGTGGCCTTTTCTATAACATGTGCACCTAATTGTCATACTACAGAACTCCAAAAGGGGCGTGGCCATGGGAGAGGCATGGGTTGGCCAGGGACATTCCCAAAATTTAGGTGCTGTGTTATGGAATACCTACATTTGCACACCTAACTGCCATTAGTTGAGTGTGAATAGTTAAGGTCTGTCCGATCAATTTTATAGCATTATTTCCTTTGATTTCATTACCTTTGTAAATTATTTGACTACCTTTAAGATACAGTGGTATAGCAAATTCTGTATAATAAACAATAAACCAGTCTTTGGCAGGTGTAACTGCCTACATCCAAAGTGAGGTGCAAAATGCAAGCTAAACCTTTATAGAGCTCACACTTAGTGCAGATCATCCCGGTGCCTAACTTTGAACAATCTATACAGAATTCCCCTGTAAGTGACCAGAATTGCACAGTAGAGAATGACATGGGGACAAATTTTTCCCCGTCCCCGCGGGAACAAATTTTCTCATCCCATCCCCGCAGGTTCTTTTCCTGTCCCTGCCCCATCCCTGCAAGCTCTGTCCTCATCTGCACAAGCCTCAAATACATTAAAATCATAAGTGTTTAAGGCTTGTGCGGTTAAGGCAGAGCGTACAGGAATGGGGCAGAGACAGCAACAAAACTCGCAGGGATGGGGAAAATTTTCCTGCTGAGACGGGGAAAATTTTGTCCCCGTGTCATTCTCTACTGTACAGAATGCTTAGGTTGATAGGAAATAGTGTGAACACATGTTAATTTTTGTAAGACTGTAGGGTAACATGTAGCTAACTTTAGTATTCATACATGTAATGGAAATTCATGTCAACAAATAAACAACTGTTTTCACAAATAAATGCACATGGTCTAAGTTTCATTCATTCAATACATCACATCGTTATGTTTACATATGTACACGGGCCAATCAAACATAAAAGGAGGAAAAAGCCTCAGACCACGTAGCACAAGCAAGTTGTGATCACAGCTTTAAGGCAAGGCTAAACGCCACCTTATAGGCATAAAAAAAAAATCTCCTTTATTTTGCTCAAAATACTCTGTGCAATGTAGACTAAGATGTCTGATTGGCCCATGTATATGTAAACATAATGATGTGATGTATTGAATAATAGCGAAACTTAGACCTTGTGCATTTATTTGTGAAAACAGTTGTTTATTGTTTACTGAGTGGTTTTCACTTTACTGTGTTTTGGGGGATAAATAATTTTCAACCTACAAAAGACTTGGCTTGGATTTTTAGTGACTAGCAGGAATAACATAGATATAGTGAAATTCCAATAATATCAACACTTTCATACAGACAGTGCAAGGTAAAAAGCAGTGTTTATACACAGGCCAGAACTGGTATATCAAGGGTGGAAAAAGCCTCCCACCATCCACAGAAAGGGATTTAAGGTGTTCAGGCTAAACCTCATAGGCATAAAAACCCACCCCTGACATTATTAAACTGGCTCTGTGCAGTGCAGAAAAGAAGTGAAGCTTTAAAGATAGATGAAAAAAAATCAACTTATCTCACAAGACCAACCGGTACACCCACGGTGGCCAGCGTATCGCATTAATGCTGCCTCAGGTTGTAACCGTTCCGATCGATAACTTCAAACCGGGACTCTCCAAAGTGTCTCCAAGCACAAAGATGGATTTTAAGTGATGCTTTTCATTAGATTCGTCATTTCAAAAAACCCTCTGAAGAACGCTGCCATCAGTCTCAAACAAATGAATATAGTTCTATGCAATCATACTGAGGGATCCCTTCAGGGATTCAAGACTAAGTTAAACAAGTTCCTACTGAACAAGGACGTACACTGGTAGGGCTAGTCTCAATTAGGGCGGTGGCCTTTGACCAAAAGGGCTGCCGCGTGAGCGGACTGCTGGGCATGATGGACCACTGGTCTGACCCAGCAGCGGCAACTCTTATGTTCTTAGGACCTCCTGTTTCAAAAATATTAATATTTATTGTTGTGCTATTTAAAATTGTTTAGACGAAAGTGTGCCCTTTCACCACCGTTTCCTTTCATTACTACTACTCCTACTATTAATTATTTCTATAGCGCTGCCAGACACACACAGCGCTGCACAGAGTCACAAAGAGTAAGAAAACAGTCCCTGCTCGAAAGAGCTTACAATCTAAACAGGCAAGACAGACAAATAGCTTTCAGAGTCTCCATGCATGAGCTGGAGGTAGTGCATGCAAATCCCTCTCATAAATATTCTGAATATCCCAAAAAGCCATCTGCAATGGAGTCCCCCAGGACAGGCTTGAAACTTCTGTCACCATTTAGTTGTCCTCTCTGAATTACCAAATCATCCCCTTTCTACTTTCTTAGTCAACTAATTTATAGACTGCAAATCTTTACAGTAAACATAAATAATCATAAAACCACATAGATGTGTACATGGGTTAAGGGACCGGGTTGGAAGGCAGAGGAGTAGGGTTAAGGATTGAAGCTATATCAAAAAGCTGGGTTTTCAGTCTGCTTTTAAACAAGGGAAGAGAAGGGTCTTGACGGACAAACTTGGCTAATTAGATTCAGATATTCCAAAAAATATGATTATTGTGCAGATCTGTTGATTTTAAATCACTAGACACCGTAGATTGATTGTTTTGTTTAGTTGTGATGTATACTTAGCATTCTGAATGTTTTAACAGATGTTTTATCTATGTGGTTTTATGATTATTTATGTTTACTGTAAAGATTTGCAGTCTATAAATTAGTTGACTAAGAAAGTAGAAAGGGGATGATTTGGTAATTCAGAGAGGACAACTAGATGGTGACAGAAGTTTCAAGCCTGTCCTGGGGGATCCATTGCAGATGGCTTTTTGGGATATTCAGAATATTTATGAGAGGGATTTGCATGCACTACCTCCAGCTCATGCATGGAGACTCTGAAAGCTGAGATGGCTGGGGGGAGGGGGGTCTCTCAGGACATGTTTGGGAATGTCTGCTCTAGGAATGATAAGAGTTTAACCACTGTAACATGGGTTTTAAAGCTGAAGCTGGTTCTTGGGAGCACAAGGGAATATTAGGATCCTCAACAGACTTGCCATTTCTATGTATTTCATAATTTATACCAATTTAATCACATTGACAATCCGTGTCATGTCCTCCCAGGGCTAGGAAAGCTGTTATAATGCAAATGGGTGTACCAGAATTAACAATTTCTCCAACGGAAAACAAAAACCAATCAAAATAAAACTAAAATCAGTACCATTGTATGTAAAAGTTGACTGAATAGAAAGCAGGAATATCTTTAACTGGGCAATGAATTTTGTTTGTTTAAGGTACGTGAAGGGTTATCCTCCTAACTCTCCCTACATTGGAAGCTCCCCAACGCTTTGTCATCTCCTGCCACTGAAAGCCTCTTTCTGCTGCCTTAGGCTGGATAAGGTACAGTATGCCAGCTCTGTGTTCATATCTTAAAGACTGGGCTGAGCCTGTGCTGTGTGAGAGTCATCTTGCAGTGTCATTGTTGAAGAGATGAATGGCCCCCTGAGCTGAAAGCAAAAGGCCTCCGCACAGCAACTCCAGTACCTCATCAGAAATGGAAGGGCATTCATGCTGGTCCTTTGTGCCTCAATTCTCAGTGGAATATGATGATTCAGAGCTCTTGTTCCAGCTTCTTATTATTTCATCCCAGTGGCAAATCTTTAAGGGGAACATTTTGTTGCCATTGCTGAAATCATTTAAATTAGAGGGAGAGTGAATATGATTCATATTAAATAATATGCAGTCTCTTGCTGCTGTTTTGTCCAATACAGCGATACAAAAAAGTATTTACCCCTACTGATTTTATCTGTTATTACATATACAGTATGGTATGTCATATCAGTTATTACATATTACATATACAGTTTACATATACATATACAGTATGTCATATTGAATGTCATGATTTCTGATCTTTAAACAAAATGTAATATTAGACGAAGGGAAGCTGAGTACACACATAACACAGTTTTTAAAATATTACTTCATTTATTTAAGGAGCAAAAATTGCCCAACACCAATGTCACCCATTTGAAAAGTAACAGCCCCCTTTATCAATTAAATTTGGTCAATTGGATGATTATTAGATTTGACTGAACACAGCCAGGGTTGATAGCAGCCAGCTCTGTTGATTCCAAACCTCACTAAATATTGAGTCACCAGCAAAAGACATTTCAACAACTTTGTTCTCATCTCTTCAAATGTATCACATTGGAAAGGGTTGCAAAACCATTTCTAAAGATTTGGGATGCCATCAAACCACGTTCTCTCCAAATGGAGAAGATTTGGAATGGTGGTGAATCTTCCATGGAGTGACCAGCCTGCCAAAATTACTCCAAGGGTGTAGAGACAGCTCATCTAGGAAGTCATAATATATTCCAGAAGAACATGCAAAGAACTGCAGGCCTCTGTATCCTCAGCTGAGGTCAGTGTTCATGCCTCTACAATAAGCAGAACTGAGAAAAAATTGGATTTGTGGGAGAGTAACAAGGTAGAAATTGCTGCTGTCCAAGAGTAACATCAGTGCTTGTCTCATATTTGCAAAATGTGCCTGGATGATCCCCGTAGTCTCTGGGGATTGTGTTCTTTGAACAGAAAAGTCAAAAGTGGAACACAGCTCTGGAGTAAAGCAAATACAACATTCCACAGTAAGATCATAACTTTAAGGCCAGGTAGTGGTGGTAGCTGACTGAATTTCGGCTTCAGATTTGGCACGAAAACCCGGGTTTGGGTTTTGGTCAAAAAGCCTATGCATTTTCAGCTGAAACTGAACCTCGCTCCCCAGCCCCTGCAATTGCTATTCTGTGTCCCAACCCATAGGCCCTCCCTAGATCTACCTTAGTGAAGGTCTCAGAAAGCAAAGAGTCAAACGGTCCACAAGAGCCAGACCAGGAAGGGATAAGGAACAGATCAGGAAAAAGACCAAAAAGTCTAGAAGTAAAGGCCAAACAACTTTTATTAGCAACATTAAAAACTGGGCAGGAATGAGTCCTCTGCCTATGCTGGTTCCAATCAGAAAATGGCTGCCAGGACCTTCTGCATCAGTCTTGGCAGCCATTTGGATTGGAGCAGCGAATGGGGTAGGAATGAGTGCAGTTTGTTCCTGCTCTCCAAAGAGGCCACTACACCACCAGGGTTTCATAAAAGTAAGCCAAGAGAGAGTCTATGGGTGATGGGGCAGGAAGGGGAGATGCAGGAGGGAGGCAGTCACTGCTGGAAGAGTCAGGAGTGATAGAGTAGGGAGCAGTTTCATATACGGTTTAAAGTCATAGAAAGCGAAGATCCTGAGTTTGTTCTGATTTTAGTGGTAGTGTGGTGGTAGAGAGAAGCTTTGCTGCTTCAAGAACTAGAAACTACCATTATTGAAACAGCCATGAATTCCGCACTGTACCAGAAAATTCTTAAGGAGAATGTTTGGTCATCTGCCCATGAGCAGAAGCCGAAGTGTAATTAGGTTATGCAGCAAGACAATGATCCAAAACACAAAAGCATGTCTGCATCTGAATGAGGAGCAAAAAAAATTGTTTTGGACTGGCCTAGTGAAAGTCCTGACATGATCCCAAAAGAGATGCTGTGGCAGTTCATGGACAAAAACCTATGAACGTGTCCAATTACAGCAGCAATGTAAAAGATTATGCATGAGAAATCTGCATGCAAGGGAGGTAATTCATGCAAATTTATCTCATGCATATTCATTGTGGTTATCCTGAAAACCTGACTAGCTAGGTGTATCACGAGAACTGGGTTGAGAACCCCTGCAATAGATCAAGTAGGTGTTTTAAAATTGTTTTGTGAACTGCGTTGAGCAGCTTCTGTGGCTTGGAGTGCAGTAAATAAAACCAAAATGAAATCTACTACATGATTCTCAGCTGAAGCAACTACTATTTTACTCTTCACACCCATAGATTTTACCTCCATTTTATACACATCTTTCTCATACATATTCATTAATAACCCAATACATAATAATTGGGACCAATCACTAATAAATTTTGGCTTCAATTAATTATATCAATCACAAACAAAGAAGCCACTAAAACTGTAATACTAATTATGTTATTTATTATGCTTTAATTTTTTTTTTAATCTTCCATTCAAAACATCATTAACTACTTATGAATACTTCCAAAAGACATTTGCATAAAACATTGTCATTTATCACTCAAACAACCAGCCAACGGCTTTTGTCATAGATCTTCCAATGTTCATGCCCAATGGCTATATGGCTTGAGTGATAAATGACAATGTTTTATGTCAATGTCTTTTAATGTTATGGGGGAAGGGAAGGGCTTCTAATGTGATTATATTTGGTGTTGGAAGTATTCATAAGTAGTTAATGATGTTTTGAATGGAAGATTGAAAAAAAATTAAATTGTAATAAATGATGTAATTAGTATTACAGTTTTAGTGGCTTCTTTGTTTGTGATTGATGCATATTCATTAGAGGTGTTCTAAAAACCTGACTTGTTGAGCTTGAAGACCAAGCACCTTCAAGATGGATAAGCTTATGGGAACCTCTTGGTCAAATATGTCCATCTTCCATTGATTTATTATTTATTGAATCCTGAATTCCTTAAATTGCAATTGTGTCTCTACACTGCTAAGTCTGTGCCCAGGTTCAGATTTATATGCATGAGCAATGAATGATATAAATCAGTGGTCTCAAACTCATGGCCCAGGGGCCAAATGCGGCCTGCCAGGTACTATTTTGAGGCCCTCGGTATGTTTATCATAATCACAAAAGTAAAATAAAACAGTTTCTTGATCATATGTCTCTTTAGCTATAAATTACAATAGTATTATTAAGACTTAGTCAAAAGGAAAGATTTATAAACTATAAAGAGTTCTACCTCATGCAAAATTGTCATTTCTTCAATAAGACATTAACTATTTTTTCTGAGGCCCTCCAAGTACCTACAAAACCGAAATGTGGCTCTGCAAAGGGTTTGAATTTGAGACCACTGATATAAACCTAGTTATGTGACTTTCAATGCATCTGGAGATCCCATTTCCTCCCCCAAGAGAATTCACTGACATCTTGTTTGCAGCTTTACACCATTCCTCAACTGTGCAACTCTAAAAGAAATTATATAGTGACAGCGCTTCCCCCCCCCCTTCCCCCACTGCCTTGGCTCTTTCCCTGCAGGGATGCCAGCACAACAGTTTTGAAGATGCAAAGGCCTATGGTTTCAAAAACAAGTTGATTATTGTGTCTGCAGAGACGGCTGGCAACGGGTTGTATAATTTCATTGTTCCTCTCCGAGCCTACTACAGATCTAGGAAAGAACTCAACCCGATTGTTCTGCTGCTTGATAACCCGTGAGTTCCTTTTAGGCTAAATATTGTGTTTATTAAAAAATCCCAGCTCTGACTGTTTATTAATAAGGAGGGAGGGGGTGGGGTAATTTTACAAATGAGAAGCATGTAGAACAGCGGTATTTTATATGCTCACTTGCTTTTATGCAATGGACCCGTAGGTGTGTGTGGAGGTGGAAATTGAGTGGAATGAGGCAGGTTTGGCACTTATGCAAATGTTTTTCTTTTCAAGTACATGCATCGATTGCTACTAGTGTGTACACACACACTTACTCTTAACTTGCTTCAGAGTGGTGGACTAATTTGTGCAGCAGTAATCAGGTGGGGGCTGTTCTATGAAGGCACATAGCTGCCTGCCCCTGCCTAGATGGTTACTTCTAAATAACTGCTAAGGGTCACATGCTTTTAAGTATTCCAGTAAGGGCAATGTGGTCTTAAGAACAGAGAGATAAATAAAACGCAGAAGTAAATGCAACCAGCACAGGAAAAGAGGGATGAACCCCTGACTGGGCCTTCAGTTATTCACAATATGTAGGATATTTTCCAAATCCAGAATAAAGAGAACAAAAGATGGCAAAATGATCTCCTAAGACTGTTCATATTTATGTTAAAAAAAAAATTGTAATAAAATATAGAAGGGGACCTAGTATTTTATGAATCAAAAGTGAAGATGGCAGGCCTGAAATGGCCTACCACTGAAGGCACCAAAGACCAGTCAGCACTTTTAACAGATTCTGGGTCTGCTTACATAGGCATGAAAAAAAACAAAAAACATTTTTGAATTTCTAGTCTATTGCCTTCACAGTTCTAGTTGTGGAAGATCAGAACTGTGATTAACCTGGCCTTTAATGCTCATTACAAAGCATGTAAAAGTCAAGAAGAAAGCTTGTTTAACCAAAAGTAAACCTATACAGGACAAAGTTTGACCAATATTTTTATTTAGAAATCTGGTTGAGTACTACATATAGAAATGTGTTGTCTTTTTTTATTAACTATGGAATGGGCCATCCTTTTCTGTGGCAGCATTCCCAAACTGAGGGAGAAAGGCCCAACTGTCACTCAGTAGCAGGCATTCTTAACCCAGTCAATCAGGATGCCCACAATTTGCATACACTACCTCCATTGTTTGTGAATCTTCTCTCATGTATATTCATTGTGGGTATTCTGAAATCCTGACTGGCTGGGTATTTCCCTAAGGTCTGGGTTGAGAACCACTGCTCTGTAGTGGTGCCTAGTGCTTAGCTAAGAGCATATATATGCAGGGCAGGATTAAAGGGTAGGTCAAGTAGGTATGTGCCTCGGGCCCAAAGAGTTCAGGTGGGGCCTGGAATGCTGCCTTCTCAATACTGTTGGTGTACCTGCCTCCAGGCCCGGCTCCAGATGTCCAAGTACTGCCTCCTCCTACCTTCTTCATTATTCAGTGCAGCTGAATTTGCAGTCTTTAAAAGGTAGTGGACAGCAGTTCCTACACGCTACCTGAGGCTGTCCCAGAAGCTTTTTCCTTTGATGCTGGGATTTTGCATCAGTGGGAAGGCTTCTGGGTCTGCTGGACTTCTGGAGCTAGGCCCGGATGTGCACTCTCACAGGAGGGGGGCAGGGGGGGAAGCAGCAGGGCCATGGAGGGACTGGTCCAGAGGGCCTAGAATACTTGGGTCCACCGAAGAATTAATTATGTCTGCACATATGCCAGATTCCAGAGGGAATCCATCGTCTGTACTCACAGCTGCAGGATAATTATGGGAGGTGGTTACAAGTCAGGGAAAAAAATTTACATGCAGTCCCAATAGAAACCAGTTCCACTTGATGAGGAAGTCCAAAATAATGGGAGAAAAGGGCAGCCTAAAACTGGTTACTTTGTGTCTCCTGCAGGCCCGATAACCACTTTTTGGAGGCAATCAGTTGTTTTCCAATGGTGTACTTCATGGTTGGCACAATTGATAAGTAAGTTACTTTTCTACAAATTTACCATATTTCCAAAAGAAGGCTGAGATAAAAGTTAAAGGAAGCAGTGTAGCTATGGCGTATTTTATTCCCACTCTAGCAAAAAAATGCAGGTCAGAGGCATAGCCAGACCTCAAATTTTGGCTGGGCCACTTGGCGGGCACGTATGGTCCCCACATCCCCTCCCCCCAAGCTAACTCAAAGCATTAAAAATACCTGAGCTGGTAGGGTTTCCCCAAGCCCCACCAGCTGTAAGAGTCCTCCAGTGGCAAGAACGCCTGCCTCGCTCACTTACTCCAGCTTACCCATGGCTACACCACTGATGCAGATATTAAAATCATGGGCTTTTATCTCAGAATTTAGACACTGACATATGTATAATTACACCAGACAACACATTTTTCTAAAAGTTTTGCTTCCTTAAACTGGTGATTATGATAGGCCCCTTTAAAATAAACACAAATATAATTTCCCACTGACTGTATCACGTAGGAATTTTGAGAAACACAATGGTATCTTTAATTAACTATAACATGTAATACACAAAGTTTCTGATAGTTCGCCATGGCTAAAAATGTTTTCCTGCTGATTTTCATTTGTATTCAGTGTCTGGTGTATCTTGTTGCAGTGTCTAACAATAGTCAGCCAGCATTGATGGATTCCAGTTGCCCTGATATCTTTTCCATAGTGGCAATGTCCTGATGAAACCTTTTGCCATGTTCGTCACTGACTTCACTAAGATTTACAGGGAAGAAGTCCAAGTGTGAATGTAGAAAGTGCATCTTCAATGACATGTTGCACTTCATGGTTTTGTATGCTCTAAGAAGTTTGTCAACCAGTTGAATATAGTTTGGTGTTCTATAACTGCCAAGAAAATTCTCAGCGACATCCTTGAATGCTTTCCAGGCGATTTTATCTGGCTCGACTTAACAGATCTTCAAACCTCTCATCATTGCTGATGTGTTTGATCTGTGGACTTTCCTTAATCTTGGCATCAGTTATTTTTAGAAACATCTGTCTTAGATAAAGAAATCCTTTGCCTTCCTTGTTCATTGCTTTTACAAAAGTTTTCATCAGTCCAAGTTTTATGTGAAGAGGCGGCAAAAATATCTATGTCAGGTCAACAATTGGCTCATACCACATTTTTCTGTCCTGAAATCAAATTCTTATGGAGTGGCCAGTTATTTTGAATGTATTGTAACTCCTTAGCACAGCTGTCCCATTCACAAATAAAACAACAGTACTTGGTATATCCAAGCTGCATTCCAAGTAGCAAAGCTACTACTTTAAGATCACCGTAGATGTTCCAGTTGTACTTTGTGTACTGGATATGCTTTAACAGCAGTTCCATGTTTTCATATGCTTTTATATAGCCTTTTCATGCAGCATCCATCAAGCCCATTTACAAGCATGCCGAGGCATGCCCAGACTGCATCATTTCCATGGAATAACCTGCCAGAAATGATCAGAAAAGAAACTAAACATACAACATTCCGGCAAAAACTGAAAACCTTCCACATTGATAGCTGAACCTACTTGACTTTTCAGAAATTAATCTTTCTACCTCTTTCGCTAGATGAGCTCCTAGACAACTATGATTTCTAGCCCCCCTCTTACCCTTCCCCCCTTTCAAGGCCCCTTTTAGTCCCTCCTCCTGATCCTCTTTCAACCCCTCTCTGAATGTCGTCTAGAGCCTGAATAGGTATGCGCAACACACAAATAGAAGATTAGATTAGATTAGACGTTATGCAACCTGCCCTGAATGTATGTCTGGATATGCCCATACTATATCCAGCAAGGTATAACGTGAGCAATAGACCTATGTTAATAATTAGGCTAAGAATTAATTACATGAATAGCATTAGCCTGAAAGTATAACAAGAAACTGTAAAATTGTACTTTTTTGTTAAAACAATACATGATATATAATTTTAAACGTGATTTTCATGATCAGCGGCCAAAAATCTGTAAAATACACCCAAAAGTGTTGAAGAAGCAAAAATATTGTTGTCCAATGTTATTGTTTTTCCTCTGGACCAAATAAAATAACATTTTATCAATGAGTTGAGTAATTTAAGGATAACTTCTGGTTTAGAAAGTCTTTTCCAGTGGTTGCATTTCAATCTTTGTTCATGAGCTGTGGAGAGACTATTCCAGGGATCCCCCTAGTGGCCAATATGAAGCTCATCTAGGTTTTCTTGAAGAAGGTAATTTGCAAGAAGGCTCTCACAGTGCCCATTTGACATGTTCTCTATTAATACTGCTCAGGTCTCCTTGTTTGTGGAAGCTGGTAATGCAGTTCCATGCCTTAGGCTCTTAAGATCTACATGGATCGCAGTATGATTAGGAACCTTTAAAAAGTTGTACACATCTGAATGATTATAGAACCAGGTGCTTCAAGACATTCTCAGCTGCTAGGTTTCTGTAATTATGTCTTCCATATTGATAGCTGATAGCCTGAAAACAAGGTAGAATCTGGGATATCCATAACCCATTCAGGAAGCTCTGAATTAATTTTAACTGGTTGATACCAAACAATTAAATCTTTGACTTCATAACCTCAAAGGCTATATATTATTATTTGACAATTCTATTAAACTTCAAAAATGCATTGCTTCCCCCAAGCCCCTACCCCAATAATTTATTCTTGCCTGTTTTTTGTTGGTATTTTTGATACCCTTGGAAAGACTAAGGACTTAGGCCCAGATGCTCAAAAGCTTTCTGGGCCAGTAAGACTCATTAAATAATCTTACTGGCATGGAAACTCTCCTCCCAATGTTCAAAAGTGTTCTCGGGGGACTGCTACCAATCCACGTAGCAGCCACCAAGAACCCTATGCAAATGCTCAGTAGTATTTAAATAAGCTCTCCTTGTGATACACAAAAGGGCTCTTTTTACAGAGCAAAAATTTCCAGCATGCCTGAACCTGCTGGCAGCTGTTGTGCATGTGTTCTGTGAGGCATGCAACACATGCACAACAGCTGCGACCATTTTAAAAAAAGTCCCTAGCTGAGCCTGCAGACCTTGCTCTCCCTGCCAGATCAGCTGATTGCTGCTCTAGAGCCATGATCAGCTGAGCTGGCAGGGGAAGCCCCGATCAACCGAGCCACAGGACTCCCCGAAGCTGCCAGTGGTTTCAGGGCTTCCCCTGCCTCTCGGCTGATCGTGGCTTCATGACCATGATCAGCTGAGCTGGCAGGGGAAGCGGCAATCAAATGAGCTGGCAGGACTGCCCAAATCCACCGATTAGTGCATATGATTTTCATGATATTTGTGTGTGCAGAGGTCTTTAAAAGAAAATCGCTCCCTACCCAGATTTTTTTTACCGGCATGACAGAGTATATTGTACATCTGACACTTAGTCCTTTCTGTTCTGTCCATCTTTGCCTTCAGCTTAGATAACCTGCTCCAGTGTGGAATCATTTACGCTGACAATCTGGTGGTTGTGGATAAGGAAAGCACAATGAGCGCTGAAGAGGACTACATGGCTGATGCAAAAACCATAGTCAATGTTCAGACAATGTTCAGGTAAGTACCTTTTTCTTTTTGGAGTCAGTTTGAGTTCTTTCCATATAACTAGGAAATCCACAGGACCTGAGTGATGAATACAAGTGGAAAAAGAAGTCAGAGTTAATTTAATAGATTTGGTTTTACCTTACAGCAACAAACAAAATAGATAAACTGACAGAGAGAAAACCCTGATTGTGATTTGGTCTCTAATAGCAGAGTCCTTTTAAATTAGGCCACTGGATTGGCAGAAAAGTAGGTAGAGCCCCAAGCATGAAGTCAGATAAACTCGGATGAAATGTTTGAACAATTCAGGCCAAGTAATAAAAGGTTCCCAACAAATATCATCTAGGGCTCAACGTTTTTGGAAAAGTAATGATCTATCTTCTTTTGTGTCTAGAATTAAGCATCTGTTTTACTTTTTAGATTGTTTCCAAGTCTTAGCATAACAACGGAGCTGACGCATCCCTCCAACATGAGGTTTATGCAGTTCAGAGCTAAAGACTGTTACTCACTGGCACTTTCTAAGTTAGAAAAAGTAAGTCATCTTCAAGAGCTCGCCCTACTTTTCCATTTGAGGTTTGGAAATTCAAGCAAATATCTATGGGCGTGTCAATTTGAAAATATGACCATGTTCAGGAGGGTAAATTCTAAACTGGATGATCCCAATTTCACAAATATAGCACCACTATTCCATTGACTTCCAAAAACTATTATAGTTCTCTGATTTAATTTTGCCAAATGTAATGTTTTTTTTTTTTACTTCAGTGGAGATAAATTCATGTTATGGTAAAAATGGTACCAGCCAAAAGAGGACACTTGAATGGAGCATGCTGCTTCTACACTGTGTTTGCTATAATATAATCAAACATCTAATCTGGACTTCTTTATTTTTTTAAGCGCTGCTTCTTACTAGCATATACACGGAAACACACACACTTAGGGTAGAGTTACCAGATTTTGTATTAAAAAAAGAGGACATTTTGCCTCATTTTGCCCTTGTCCCGCCCCATTCCACCCACAGCCCCACCCTGTTCTGCCCCCCAGCCCCACACAAACCTAATCTTTTCGGGGCCACCTCTAGAGGGTACTACTACAATGTGATGATGTGTGATATCATTGTGTCGCATCCGCACATACGCAGATGCCCTCCAGACGCGGCTCTGAGTTCAATGTTTTTCAAAACTTTGACAAATTGCTGGGTTTTGAAAACCCATCCAGATGCCTGGTCAGTCCTCTAAAAAGAGGACATGTCCAGATAAATCCAGACATAAAGTAACCCTAACTTAAGAGCTTTTTTGACTAAGCTGTGCAAGTAAATGGGCTTAGTGTGTCCTAGCATGGGACTATCCCACATGCTAATCCCATTTCTAGTGCAGGCTTTTGCCTTGCCGACCCGCTGACTCTAGACTGCACGGGTCCCTGAAGAAGGGGCTGTCGCCCTGAAACCCAGGTTGGTAGGACCGCGATTGGACATAGAACTTATTATATCACATGGAACTGCCATTGAATGCTGTTAGTGTTCTTTCCAGCTAAGTACCAATAAATATTTTCATTGTTATGTACTTTTTCACCTGTGGGTCTTGGGTCTAGCAGTAGAGGGGCTTGTATGACTCATTGAATTTGTGTGCTGTTACTGCTAGTAGATCTAAAAGTTTATGCACGAGTTTGATTTATTGCACATATCACACACTTGGAACGTTCCCGTGATGATGTGTGGCTGATAGCTATTTAGTCTCGGTCGTTGTTATCCTGAGCATTAGAACCTCTTTACTGAGTGTTTCTCAGAGCTCATAACCTCACACTGATGACTCTCCTCCACTATTTCATTGATAATATATTCATATAATGAGTCAAAATGTGTGATCGTGGCACCGAGGTACCCCTCTCTTCAAACCCAATATGCACCCAAAAAGAGGAAGAAAAATCCTTAGACTAATGTAGCAGTATAGAATCAAAAGGTACAAATCAAAACTGCTTTTGATACTTTCACTGGCAAAAAAAACTCCCTCACAGAACAGCTCAGGTTTAGAAAAGGGCAAAGTCACCCGGAGGCATGTTCAAGGATTTAGCTAACAAAAGACGACTTGAGCTCCAACGCTGCCACGTCTTCTCCGATCTTCCCAATGTTTGGCTCATCAGGGGAACAAACAATACAGCCTTGAAAAGTGCCCCAGGACAGGGTTGAGAACCACTGCACTACAGCAAAGAAAGTGTTCCAACTGACATAATCAGTGTTTGTCTCTATCCACAGAAAGAACGGGAAAATGGGTCCAACTTGGCCTTCATGTTTCGCCTCCCTTTTGCTGCTGGCAGGGTGTTTAGTATCAGTATGCTGGATACGTTGCTATACCAGGTAAGAATAAACATATTACTTATTCTCTCAACTTGTAATCTAATTCTAGAGTACTGCAGCTGTTTGTAAGACCTGTTTGTAAAAGAGAGGGGGGGGATGGTTATAGATTTCAGGCTCATTTTCCCATTCTGCTTTCAAAGGTATTTACCAATTAATTAATTTTTCCTAAAATATCCTATGATTGTGACTTAGCATTTAGGATGCGCTAATCGTCTGTATGCGGTAAATTGGTTAGCGTGCCTTAGTAAAAGGACCCCAAAATGTGGCTGTTTTGCGAGTATGGGTGGACTGCTTAACTATGTAGAAGAAGGACCTTCTTAAAACGTATAGTTTGGACTTTGAAATTTGCCTTCTTAATAAGGAAAAACAGACATGGTCAAACTAGTCATGTTTGAAAACTTTATTTGTAGTAAGTTAATTCTATCTCTTTTGCAAAGCCTGCATTAGAAATTTCCCTTCAGCAAATTCAATTCTAAGCTCCCCAAATTCAATTCTAAGCCCTCAACAATAGCACTTCCCAAAAACTCAAGACAAGGAATATGATGTTTGTACAGTATAAAATGTGAAGCTCATAATATGAACTTTATCCTCAGTCATCACATTTTTCCAGATTAGAAGAAGATGGTTTAGATAATCTCTGAAAATATCTGTAGAATGGATAGAAGTAGATTCAGGCAAACTTATTACACTCTCTAATTTCTTCTAGTCATTTGTTAAAGACTACATGATCACCATAACCAGACTGCTGCTAGGCCTCGACACCACGCCAGGCTCTGGCTACCTCTGTGCCGTAAGTACTATGTCTATATACTAACTCCAAACCCCCTAAAAACAACATACCCTAATCTTTTTAGTATTTTAATTCATTTTATATTTCAATTTTAATTTCAGTGTTGTCTTTGAAATGATGCACTAATAATTCTACTCTTAGGCTTTCTTTCATAG
Organism: Geotrypetes seraphini; assembly: GCF_902459505.1. Taxonomy (NCBI): domain Eukaryota; kingdom Metazoa; phylum Chordata; class Amphibia; order Gymnophiona; family Dermophiidae; genus Geotrypetes; species Geotrypetes seraphini. Next base: position 64,168,913 of record NC_047093.1, on the reverse strand, counting down.
GCTTACTCTTATGTCATTCTAATTTAATCAATTGTGAACCGAGTCGAGCTGCTTCAGGAGATGACCCGGTATATAAACTGAAGATTAGATTAGATACGAGTACAGAAGAAATGTGTCCACATAGTATGCTAAGAGTTTTGGCCTGTATAAATGACTAACCTATGAAGGGTGATCAAACAAATTTATAAAGAAGCTCAGAGATTCGAAACTCTGAAGGGAAGGTTGTGAGACCTCCCTTGGAGAGAGAGTTTACCTTCCAGTCATTGTCCTTTTGTAAAAAATCTTTGATCACTTCCTTCAAAGGTATATGTGAAAACTATTACTAAAAGCTTCAAAAAATTGTCCAAACAAAGTACTGCCTTTGAAATTGCAAATGTCACTGCACCTGTGACAGATTCTAAAAAGTTTTGTAAGCAGGATTGAGGGGGTCCCAACGCGGCCCCGTTTCGATCCCTGCTTCAGGGGACCCGATTATTGATTCTCTAAACAGGTTCCTATAGTCGATTTCATGCTGGAAAAGTTTTCTTTCGTGACATGCAGCTGAAGATTCGCTGCTGAAACGTTGCTGACTTCTAAATCTTCAAACCGCCAGACTGGAAGGTAAACTCTCTCTCCAAGGGAAGTCTCACAACCTTCCCTTCAGAGTTTCGAATCTCTGAGCTTTTTTATAAATTTGTTTGATCACCCTTCATAGGTTAGTCATTTATACAGGCCAGTTCCTTTTTGGTGTTCATAAGAGTTTTGGTCAGGCATTCATTCTTTGGTGAGATAATAGTGGACATGTTCATTGAATCTTTATTAAAACTAAATTAAGATTCAGGGCTCCTTTTACAAAGTCGCTTTAGCGCACACAACTTTTTAGCGCGCGCTAACCCCCCGCGCTAGCTGAAAAACTACCGCCTGCTCAAGAGGAGGCGGTAGCGGGTAGCGCGGCTGGCAAATTAGCACGCGCTATTACGCGCATTAAGCCATTAGCGCGGCTTCGTAAAAGGAGCCCTCAGTTTTGCTGCTTAGTTACATCCATACGAAACCTTCTGCACTTCTAACACAGGCAAATATTGCTGAAACACAGCTGTGTTGGGACATTGGAACTGTTACATGCTTCAAATGAAGGGGTCCTTTTATTAAGGTACGCTAAAGATTAGTGCGTACTAAATGCTAAGGAGCCCATAGAATACAATTAGCAATTAGCATGTGCTAATCTTTAGCCTGCGCTAAATCAGTTAGCATACCTTAATAAAAGGACCCCAGAGTTTATAATGTTCTGGAGAGCTCAAGTCTTCTCATCTTTGTTGTCCCTGCTTTTCCTGTGTGCTGCTTATATTTGCAATGTTAGATTTAATTCAGACAAAGAAGAACCAACCTATTTATTTATTTTAATTTATTTTTTTATCTGCCCAATCTTACATCTTTGGCAGAGTAAAAATAGCACATACAAAAAAACATCACCTCAAACATTCCTTAAATATTCAATTCTTCTAGATAAAAATAAAGCTCAGTAAAATCTGTATTAAATTCCCACATCTGCTCCTGCCATAAATTCACATTTCTCCATAAGCCTGCTGGAAAAGCAAAGTTTTTCATCCTTTTTTAAAGAACTTCAAATTCTGCTTCATTCTTGCCAATATGGTAAGGTGTTCCACAGCTTAGGACCAATTACATAAAAGACTGAGGATCGACATTCCTCTATCCTTGATACATGAAAAGATGGTACTTCCAACAATGCCAAATTAGCATAAGAACATAAGAATTGCCGCTGCTGGGTCAGACCAGTGGTCCATCGTGCCCAGCAGTCCGCTCACGCGGCAGCCCTTAGGTCAAAAACCAGTGCCCTAACTGGGACTAACCTTACCTGCGTACGTTCTGGTTCAGCAGGAACTTGTCTAACTTTGTCTTGAATCCCTGGAGGGTGTTTTCCCCTATAACAGCCTCCAGAAGAGCGTTCCAGTTTTCTACCACTCTTTGGATGAAGAAGAACTTCTTTACGTTTGTACGGAATCTATCCCCTTTCAATTTTAGAGAGTGCCCTCTCATTCTCCCTACCTTGGAGAGGGTGAACAACCTGGCCTTATCTACTAAGTCTATTCCCTTCATTATAATAATAATAATAATAATAACTTTATTCTTGTATACCGCATTACCGTGGAAGTTCTATGCGGTTAACATATGAAGAGACTGTACATTTACAGCAAAGTTACAATTTCGTTAATATTAGACGATACATATTCAGTCAACTTTACATTCTGGACAATAAATATACAGTGAAGTTGTTTTGGCAGCTGGGTTATATGTTCGGAGTGGTTACATTTGCTGTAAGCTCGATACAGCGGTGTTATAAATGTCAGTATCACATGAGGTGGTAAGGGTCAAGGGGAAAGAGGTCAGAAGGAGGGAGGGGGGGGAGGAGGAGGGAGGATAAATCAGAGAAATTTGTCAAAAAGGTAGGTTTTAGTTAGCTTCCTGAATGTTTGATAGTGGGGGGAATTGGAGATGAGAGTAGAGAGGCATTTGTTCCATTTGCCCGCTTGGAATGCTAGTGATCAGTCAAGGAATTTTTTGTAGAGGCAGCCCTTCAGGGAGGGGAATGAGAACAGATAGGTATTTCGGGTACGAGAGGGGCCAGTAATTTCAAGGTGCTCAGATAGGTAGATTGGTGAAGAGCCTGCTAAGGTTTTGAAGCACAGGCAAGCGAATTTGAAGGTGATTCTTGCCTCCACCGGCAGCCAGTGAAGTTTGGCGTAGTAGGGGCTAACGTGGTCATATTTTTTGAGGCCGAAGATGAGGCGGACGGCGGCATTTTGTACTATTCTTAGACGTTTGATGATGTTTTTATAGGCTCCTAGGTATATGATATTACAGTAGTCCAGTATGCTTAAGATTAATGATTGGACCAGTAAGCGGAAGGAGAGGTGGTCAAAGTGGTGTTTGATGGTGCGAAGTTTCCAGAGGGTGCAGAAGCATTTTTTGACCTGGGCACTGGTGTGGTCTTCGAAGGTTAAGCATCTATCTAGGATGACTCCGAGTATTTTTATGGAGGGGTTGATAGGATAATCAAGGCCGTTCAGTTTCATGGAGGTGTTTGTTATTTTGTGGTTAGGGCTAGCCAGGAAGATTTTGGTTTTTTCAGAGTTCAATTTTAATTTAAATTGTGAGGTCCATAGTTCTAACTTGGTGAGGATGGAGGATGTGAGTTGTTCCGTTTGTTGGGTGAGAGAAGTTAGGGGGATTATGATGGTGATGTCATCGGCGTAAATGAATGATTTGAGGTTTAGGTCAGCTAGTGTCCATGCAAGAGGTGCCAAGTAGATATTAAAGAGGGAGGGGGATAGTGGGGAGCCTTGTGGGACTCCGCAGGGATTACGCCATTGATGGGAGAAGGTTCCGTTACTGTGGACCTGATATGTACGGCTAGTTAGGAAGCATGAGAACCAGTGTATCACTTGGCCGGAAATGCCGATGGAGTCCAGGCAGCGGAGCATGATGTCGTGGTCGACCAGATCGAAAGCGCTACTTAGGTCGAATTGGAGTACTAGGGCGCTTTTGCCCAGTGAGAATAGTTGGAGGAGGTAATTGGTTAGGGCGGCTAAGACCGTTTCTGTGCTGTGGTTTGAGCAGAAGCCGGATTGGGAATCGTGAAGGATGTTGAACTTTTTTAGGTAGTTCATTAGGTCATGGTTGATGAGGCCTTCCATGAGTTTTAGGAAGAATGGTATGTTGGCGATGGGTCTATAGTTAGCGGCAGAGGAGATGGGTTCTTTGTTGTTTTTGAGGTGGGGGGATACGAGAATGTGGCCCAGTTCAGTCGGGAAGAGACCGGTGGACAGGCATAGTGAGACCCAATTGAAGAGTTCAGTTTTGAATTGGGGGGGGGCGGATTTAATAATAGTGGGTGGGCAGTTATCTAATAGGCAGTTGGAGTTGGCGTATTTTGAGAAGAGTTTGAGGAAGAGGTTCCAGTCAGGGCTTTCGAAAGAGCTCCAGGTCATGTCGGCCCTGGAACCTGTTGTGTCTACTGCTGGTAGGGAGAATGTTGTCTCAGTGTTGGGAATAGTAAGTGATGATTTTAAGGTCTGGATTTTAATGGCAAAGTGGTCAGCTAGGATTATTGCGGGGGGCGGGAGTTCTGAGCTAGAGCGTTTGTGGGAATCAATGTCTAAAAGGGAGTTGACTAATCTAAAAAGTGCTTTACTGTTTAGAGAGGGGGTGTTAATGAGTCGGGAGTAATATTTACTGCGTTTTTCAGCTATCAGTTTTTTGTATTCGCTGACTTTATTTCGCCAGTTATGTCTGTCGTTGTCGTTCCCTGATTTGCGCCATGTTCGTTCTAGTTTCCTAACTTCGCGTTTTATGGCTAAGAGATCCGCATCAAACCATTTGTTTGAGGGCCGAGGGGTTTTTTTGCGGAGTCTTGGGGGGGCGATGGTATTAAGGACTTGGTCATTGAAGTGTTTCCAGTCGAGGTGGAAGTTGGGGTTGGGGTCGGGGTTGGAAATGGGGGTATAGTGGGACCAGAAATCTACGGGATTAATTTTTTCTCTTGTCCAGGTCATCTTCTTTGTTTGGTTAGGTGTATATTTCCTGTCTAGTTGTTTTTTTTTCCAGGATAGTTCAAAGTGACATAGGAGATGGTCGGACCAAGGGGTGTTAGACCAATTTTGATTTATAAGATTTATGTTTGGAGTGGTGGGGGAGTTGGAAAGGAAGGTGACCATGTCAAGCTGGTGTCCTTTGTTGTGTGTTGTGGTAGGAGGGGGCTTGGCGAAGCCTAGTGATGTGAGGAAGGAGTGTAGGTCTGCAACATTGGGGTTTTCTTCTTGCTCAAGATGAAGGTTAATGTCTCCTGCTAAGAGGTTGTGGGTGCCAGCTGCTGAGTTTGTGAGAAGGAATTCAAAGTAATCTTCTTTTGCAAGGTTCCATTTATTCGGGGGGATGTAGAATAGTGTGACGTTGAGGTTATCGATGAGGTCAGTTTTAGAGATTTTGCAGGTGAGGATTTCTAGATCATTGGTTGATTTGGAATCTAGGATTTGGAAGTGAAAGTGGTCGCGTAGTATGATGGCCAGACCTCCTCCCCTTTTGGAGTTTCTTGAGAGAGGGATAATTTTGTAGTGTGGTGGGAGAATGTCTGCTATAATGGCATCCTGGTCGGAGATGAGCCATGTTTCTGTTAGAAGTACAAAGTCTAGATGAGTTTCCTCTAGCCAATCTTTGAAGAGTTGGGCTTTATTTCTAACCGAGCGGATGTTCAGGTAGGCGCCAGGAAGAATGGATTGTTCTAGGGGGGGGCGAGGGTTCCATGCGTTGTAAATTTTTTAGGGATCGCTTTCTGTTTTGTGTTGGTCTGGATGTTTCGATATCTTATTGCATCAAGTCTGCAAATTTATCAGTCCTCAAGGGCTCTAACAGCTGATAGTGTATACTGTTATTTCAAACTGAGATTTTATTTTTGGCTTTTAAATTTAATTCTTCATTCAAAAGACAATCAGTGCAATTGTTTCAGCACCAGAGGAAAGTGTACAAATTGTGACTATCCAGTCAGAATCCTAGCATTCTGAGCGACCTGTAGTGCCTTTCATGGTTCTGCAATATTGAGTTACTAGTAATTTGTTGCTGTAATTCCAGTGCAAAAAGCACATGAGTCCTGAACCTGTGGGTATTGCATCTTCTCCCGCAAGGGATGCAGAAGGTATCATCTTACATGTTCAACACGCCTCTCTGCATCATCGGGTAGTGCTCTCTCTGTTCAGTTGTTTTTTTTCCTTCTGCAAGTGAGGAGAATGTGTCTTTTTCATCTGCTCTGATTAATATTTATTATTTTGGGGTATTAATAGAAGTTTTTTCAAGGCTTTGGGTGATTTAGAGCAGTGTTTCTCAACCTTTTCAAGCCAAGTAGCCCCGTGACTCTCAAACCTTTTTAGCTCCAGCACACTAAACGGAGCAAATGTTCAAATATTTTTCATGGCACATTATAATTTAAATTATAAAATTGCAAAACCAAGAAAAAATTAAAAACTTAAAAAATCAGTATAGCTTGCTGGGCCTATGCTTCCAGACAGATTTGCTGGGGCATCAGGCAGCCAAGTGGTATAAATTAATATCTGTTTATATGAATAAGAAACCAAAAACAAGTTTGAGAGACATTTGGAGCATTAAGATTAAGCAGCAGATTTCTGCTACTCAATGGCCACAAATTTGGACTTGGAGGATGAGATGTACAGCGTCAGCATCTATGAGACAAACTTGTTTTTTGTTGTTGCATAGAACTTTCTGGACCCCAGTTCATTTACAGAAGTTAGATAGTTCTAAGTCTAATAGATGCTGGCACTGTCATCTTGATATAGGGACACTGGATCATATGTTGTTCTATTGTCCCTTGATACTTAATTTTTGGAGGTCAATTTGGGGACAAATTAATATCATTCTGGAGTCGTCAATTCCATTGACATATGAGGTTGTCATATGTGGGACGTTATTGTGTCCTAAGCTCTCATTAGACAGATTTAAGAACATAAGCAGTGCCTCTGCCGGGTCAGACCACAGGTCCATCCTGCCCAGCAGTCCGCTCCCGCGGTGGCCCAAAAACAGGTCAAGACTTGTCTGAATCATCAGAAGGGGCTCCCTTGCCACCTTGGTTTCTCATTTAAGTCCTGCCTTCCTATCGAAGTCCTAGCCCTCCGGTCTTGCACATGCACGACCAGGTTGGTTTATACTCATTACCTGGTTAACTTCCTATACTTTAAATGCCGACTTTTCCTGATTATGACCGAAATGGCCATACAAATGGTTACTTGTAATTGGAAAAATTATGATCACCTCAATTTTCCTTTTTGGTGGGCGAATTTATGCTTATGCTACAGGTACGAGAAAATGAACACAGACATGTTGGGGCATAGTAATTCATTTAAATTGGTTTGGGGCCCATTGACATCTTTTATTACTTCATTATAGTTGCCTTTTATCTTTACTTTTTGTTTATTTGCACACACATCTGGGGAGGGGGTGTGGGAAGGGGTGGTGGTTATCTCTTTGCTTTGTTTTATTCCTTGTTGAAAATGTAATGGAAGGGAAAGGGGGGAGGTTTATTCTTTATGCATCGTTATTGATTATGATTATAAGTGCTTACCCTGATGATTACTGTGTATATATATATATATATATATATATATATATACATATATATATATATATATATACATACATATATATATATATATCTATATAATAAAACCGTAGGCGGCGCATGCGCAGTCTTATCGCCGTGCTTCCATGATCCGTATGTCCGTGGCCGCCAAGACTGCAGCATGCCCCGCGCTTACTACGGCCCCACGCGCAGCTCAGTTCGGCACGGCGGTTTCCCCAGATAGGGGAAGCCGAAAAACTCAATCCCGCCTCATGGTCCTGCCGCCGCTCACGAATTCCCCCCCCCCCCAATCCTCCTGCAACAGCCGCTACCGCTCCTGTTCAAAGCGGCCTGCTGAGGTTCGCGGCCGCTGTAACGAACCTCGCAGGCCGCTCTCCACATGGTAGCACGTTCCCTCTGACGCAATCGCGTCAGAGGGAACATGCTACCGAGTTGGAGAGCGGCCTGCGAGGTTCGTTACAGCGGCCGCGAACCTCAGCAGGCCGCTTTGAACAGGAGCGGTTGCGGGAGGGGGGGGAGTTTTAACAGGAGGAGTCGCAGAAAAAAACCTTCAGCCGCAGCAGGCCAGCACACGGGAAGGGAAGGGGGAGGGGCCGAACGGAGCAGGGCAGCTCAAGGTAAGAAGGGAATGGGGGGTGGGGGAAAATGTTTCTACTACTCAGCAGGGACCTGGAGGGGAAGGGAAAACCGCTGCTGCTTCTGCAAAGGAAAGTGGTGGTAGGGGAGAGAAGGGAATGGGGGGTGGGTGGGGGAAAATGCTGCTACTACTTCTCAGAGATCTGGAGGGGAAGGGAAATATCACAGCTGCTTCTGCAAAATAAAGTGGGGGGGGAGAGAAGGGAATGGGGGGTGGGGGAAAATGCTGCTACTGCTTCAGCAAGGACCTGGAGGGAAAGAGAAATACCGCTGCTGCTTCTGCAAAGGAAAGTGTGGGGGGGAGAGAAGGGAATGGGGGGGTGGGTGGGGGGAAATGCTGCTACTACTTCACAGGGATCTGGAGGGGAAGGGAAATAGCACTGCTGCTTCTGCAAAGGAAAGTGGGGGGGGAGAGAAGGGAATGGGGGGTGGGTGGGGGGAAATGCTACTACTACTTCACAGGGATCTGGAGGGGAAGGGAAATAGCACTGCTGCTTCTGCAAAGGAAAGTGGGGGGGGGGGGAGAGACACAGAAAGAAATACAGACAGACAAAGGAGGCTAGGGAGAGAGACAGACAGAAATAAAGACAGACAGGGGACTAGAGAGACACAGAAATAAAGACAGACAGGCAAAGGGTGCCAGGGAGAGAGAGAAAAAAATTGCAGGAGGGAGAAAGACAGAAAGAAAGGAAGAAAGAAACAGGAGCAGGGAGAGAGACATAAAGAAAGAAAGACAGACAGCCATATATTCTAGCACCCGTTAATGTAACGGGCTTAAACACTAGTATATATATATATATATATACACGGTTCTGCACTTTTGTTGGCCTTAAAACTTAATAAAGAATTTAAAAAAAAAAGAATAAAGACACTGAAGTTCTTTAAGCTATGTATGGATAATTGTAAGAACAATGAAACTAAACAGATAGAATAGAATTGCTAATCAATGCAATGGATGTGCTTATTTTTGAGTGCAAATTAACTCAAAATGCGGTTTGATAGTCAACAAGCAAACACATATTTTATCATCCACCATCTGCAATCATTCTCTTTTTTTTTTTAATTTAATTTCTGTCAGAGCTGAAAATCAGAGTTTGTAAAGGTAAGAAGATCCAAATGGTAACAAAGCCTTGATTGCTTTGTTGCTCAAGTTAGGATAATTACCTCATAAAAATATAATTACTTGCCTTTAGTTTTCAAGGACCAATCACGTCAATGAATGATGCTTGTCTGGGTGGTTGTATCCTTACTCAAACAGAAGCTCATAATATTGATAGACTCTTGCATACATGATGTACATGGCATTTATTCTAGTGTCAAGGCAGATGACTTTAAAATAAGCAATGTCACCTCAGTAACAACTATAGAAAAATAGACAAATATAGTGCAAAATATAGACAAAAGATATAAATTCTCAAAACTGACACATTTTGATCACTAAACTGAAAATAAAAATCATTTTTCCTACCTTTGTTGTCTGGTGATTTCATGAGTCTCTGGTTGCACTTCCTTCTGACTGTGCATCCAATATTCTTTCTTTATTTCTGCCTCCTGCATGTTTCCTCTCCTCCAGGCCTCATTCCATTCCCCAACCAACCAATATCTCTCTTTGTCCCTCCATGAGTCCAACCTTTCTTCCTCTCTCATCCCTCAGATCAGTTTTCACCACTGCCCATTTCTCCTTCTATCACTCCTCTTGTAACTTAGGAGTTAAATTACTATTTAACATTTTCTCCAAAATTTTTAAGCCAGACTCAAACATAGAATTGAGGTTTCCTATTCTAAATATGTTGTCATTCTAACCTATCTTGGTTTTATCTTTATTCATTTTCAACAGGTGTCCTTGAATCCAGCGAGCTAATATATGAAAACAATTATTCTTGTACTAGTTGCTCCACAGATTGTAGAACAAGAATGAATATAGTAATGGCATCAGCATATATTGATTGATTGCTTTTATTTATTAATCACCTTTTCATGAAGAGATTTACTCCAAATGGTTTACAATACATTGAATAGTAATCAGGTACTCTTACTTATGTTCCCAATCTGTCCTGGCAGGCTTACAATCTAAATGTGGTACCTGGGGCAATGGAGAGGTAAGTGACTTGCCCAGAGTCACAAGGAACTGGCTGGGATCGAACTCACAACCTCAGGGTGCTAAGACAGCAGCTCTAATCACTAGGCTATTTTCTGTCCAAAGAGCTCATATGTATGACAAAGAGTTGATGACAGTGGGGATACCTGAGGAATCCTACATTTTGCCTTCCAGAACATTGCACCTGTTTTAAAAAAGGCATTTTTCTTGTCCTTCAGATGAAAATTAATGAAGATGACCTCTGGATCCGAACATATGGCAGACTATTCCAGAAGCTCTGTTCCTCCAGTGCAGAAATACCTATAGGGATCTACAGAACCCAGTCACATATGTTTTCTACATCTGATGTAAGACTTATAGAAACAGATATGATGACACGTAATAATCATATAGCCTGTTTACCCTACTGGCACCCCCCCCCCCAAAAGTTACCATATTTGTGATGACAAAAAAAGAGGATACATACTTTACCCACAACCTCACCCACACTCAACCCATTTCCTTGGTCCCTCTTCCCATCCTCTGTACTCTTTTAGTGCTTCTCTCTCTAACTCTCCCTCCCTTTCTCCAACCCTCCTCCCCTTGGGCGTTTCTCTCTCGCTCCTTCCAACCCCCCTCTCCTTTGGGTGCTTCTTTCTCTCTCTCCTTCCAAACCCCCCAACAACCCCCCTCCCCATGGCTACCCCTGTCTCCCTTCTGCTGTTTCGGTCTTTCTCCTCCCATCCAGCACTACCCTACTCCATGCTCCACCAGGTCCTCCAGATGCTACAGAGCAGAGACAACACTAAAGGCTGCCTTTCTGGCCAGCAGGGCCTTTCTTCCCGCCCACAGAAAGTTGCATCAGAGCAGTGGCATGTGGCATACGAAAGGCTCCGCTGGTCAGAGAGGCAGCCTTTAGTGCTGTCTCTGCTGCTTTAGTGTCTGGAGTACCCTTGTAGATGGGTAAGCAGCTGGACGTTGGGGGAAGGTGTGTCAACCAGAACTCAAAAGGAGAGTTCAGCTGCAGGCAAGCCCTACCATCAGGTGGCACTGGGCATTTTGCTGGGCTTACTCAATGGTAGCTACGTCCATGGTCCAAAACTAATGGCACAGCTCGCACCAGCAGTTATTGTCAGCATGTACCTGTTACTAACATCTTTCTGGGTCGCTGCTGTTGTATTGCTAGGCTGTGCCTGATCCAGAGAGTATGTGTTCATTCTCTGTGTTTGAACCATGGTCTCAGGGAGACAGATGCTCATGAGTCATGCTGCTGTCTTCCCAAAATGTTTGGTTTTAGACCTTGCACAGAGACCACTCATACCACTAGTACACCTAGCAGAATCACACAACTCTCCCTTTCAATCCTTTGTGACATGGTTCCCTGTTTTAATGGTGAAATATTTCCTTGAAAGTTTTCAGATTCTTTCAAGATATTTTCTAGCAGAAAAAAAATGAACTAATGCTCTTTCTTGTTTACCTTACACAGCCCCATGACATCAGAACGCAGGTGAGTACCTATTTAACTACTGTTAATGTACATTTTATTGACCCAAAACAGGCAGTAATATTTGAACACAGAAAAACTAGCGAGTAGACAAAACTAACTATAGCATTCTTTTCTTATTGTGGACAATCACATCGCCAAAAATACTGCAGTATTAAATAAGGAATAAACAGCAGCAAACAGGCTTTGTTTTCGACTTACCTAATGAACACTTGAAAGCTAGTCGTGAGTGTAACTAACCTTTAACTGATGCAGTGTCTTACAAGCACCTGGCTCTTCAAAAGTGATCATTTCTAAGAGTAAAAACAAGGAAAAAAAACTGCAGATGCGATGTACACTTCTCCCTCAATATTCACGGGGGTTAGGGGCAGAGCCGGCCCGCGAATGTTGAAAATTCGCAAATAATTTTATGGTCAGCTCTGACCCATCCCCACCTCCCTCCTGCCTTCCCCCCAGCACCTTATCTGGTGGTCTAGCGAGCTTTTGGGGCAGGAGCGACCTTCCTTTGCTCCTGCACCGTGCAGATCACTGAGACAAAATGGCTGCAGGGAGTTCCTGTAGTCTCTCAAAACTACAATGGGAACTCCCCGCAGCCATTTTGTCTCAGTGACCTGCACGGGGCAGGAGCGTAGGAAGATCGCTCCTGCCCCGAAAGCCTGCTAGACCACCAGGTAAAGTCCGGGGAGGTCCGGAATGAAGCGTTTCCTGTAAAAAAAAAAAAAAAAAATTGTGAATAACCAAATCCGCAGATACTGAAACCGCAGATTCGGAGGGAGAAGTGTACAAGGTGCAAAATCAGAAAACCATCCTTCATCAGGAGTCCTAGGGGAAGATTGAACTAGAATGACATGTGGGGATGTAATGGGTGCAGAAAGTGTTCACTATTTCATTTTCAATAACCACATTTTTTAAATCAATCTTGTCACTCATCTTCACATTCACCTTGTTGTGTTTGCACACTTTCTGCACCCATATTACATCCCCACATGCCATCCTAGTTCAGTCTTCCCCTAAGACCCCTGAGGAAGGAGTGTTTTCCGAAACACGGACCGTGTCAAGTCCTGTTTCTTCATAAATGAGAACCACCCTTTTTTTTGGACTGCTACATTGTATTTTCTCCAATAAAGATTTTGCCCCTTGCATATCACATCTGCAGGGTTTTTTTTCCTTGTTTTCGTCATTTGATTCTTCACTGCAAATTTGTTTTCATTTCTAAGAGTAAGTCAGTGAAGAGCAGTCCCCTGTAATTCTTGTGGCCATTCCTGTCCATATCGCCAAATGGAGTAATGCAGTAGTAGCTGCATGCCTGTGCAAACATTTATTTGGAAGATTTTGAGTCTTCAGCAAATGGGTCATACCTTGCATTTTCTCAATTCTTGCAGTCTCAAATTTCAATCAATGTTGAGGAATGTGAAGATACTAAAGAGGTGAAAGAGCACTGGAATGTGAAACCGAGTCACAGGAATTCAACCTCAAGTGACCAGTCAGAGCACCCCTTATTGCGGCGGAAAAGCATGCAGTGGGCACGCAGGCTGAGCCGAAAAGGGAACAAGCACATGCCCAAGACAGCAGAATGGATCAGCCAGCAGCGACTAAGCTTATACAGGAGATCAGAAAGGCAAGAACTGTCAGAGCTGGTGAAAAACCGAATGAAACACCTGGGCTTACCCACTACTGGCTATGGTAAGGGGTCATTTGATTATAGCTAGGTTGTCAATATATGTGCGGGTTGTTTTAAATATGAGTTTACAATTTATTTTTGCTTCAAGTTGATCCTTTATTATTTTTTTTTTAAGCATGTGAAGTAACTTCATGCAATAGACTTTTGACACTGGCATGTCACTAGGTGAATAAAGTCACTTAAATCTATTTACTCCTCCTATGGGAATCAACCCCAGCCATGAGTCAATAGATCTAAAACGAAAGCAGACATAGAATTCATCTTCCATGCTTAACCTAGCACTGCAGGTCTTCTAGAAGCCTATGCGAGCAGCATCATTCGGGTCCATTCATTTCTCATCATGCCATTGGCATTTTTAATCTAAGGATGTTCCTCATGCATTAACAGAACACTGCTCATTTTCAGGGGATCTATTCATACAGGGACAGTAAATAAGATGATACCAAGTGTTTGCTCAAAAACACTCCTCGATTTTAAATGGTTACAAAACCAAACTTTATTGGAATATTCTTTCACCTTTGAGGCCACAGTTTCATCAGCTCCTAAAGTTTCATATGGTATCTGTTGATTACATACACTTGATGTGCGCCCTACCTGTTGCTCGGCAAACATCAATGCGATAATCGAGCTCGGACCCGACTCTCCGAAGCATATCCAGCGTGATCACATTTATAGCTTCAGTGATGCGTTCCTGCAGATCATCCATAGATGCAGGTAGAGGAGGTACGTACCCACAAAGGAAGTAGTCACAAACAGTAATGTCCAGTGATCTCGGGGGGGCCACTTGAGGAACACCTGACCATTTTGTTGCATTGCATTGTCTGAAGGTTGTAACTTCTGTATCAATTGCAGCTTATAAGGGGTGAAAGTGCACGCGATTGTGTAAGATCTTGATAACCGTGCTTTTTGGGACTTGTAGTTGCTGTCATCTTATTTATAAACATATTCCAATACGTTTTGAGTTTTAACCATTTAAAATCAAGGAATGTTTCTGTATACTTCAGAAATATGCACTGTCTAAGGCAGTGTATCACAAACTGTGTGCCCCAAGATGTCAACGAGGAGGAGAGGCGTGGGGTGCACTACTTACAGGATGTGTCTCTTGTGGCGAGAGGCACGCCCTATAGTCAGTCAGCCGGTACCTGCGCCTCTCCTCCTTCTCCTCACCTCTCCTTTTGCAGCTCTCCCCCTCCCCCCACAGGAGGTTCAGGGCCGCAGCCGGACATCCGTGCATGCATGTGACATCATCGCGTCAATGCCCAAGTATTTCCGGGTGCCCTCAAGCCACAGTCCAAGATTAGTGTGCTGCAGTTTAAAAGGTTTGCGACACACTGGTCTAAGGGGTGCAGCACTATGTTATCTACAAGTTCACTGGAGTTAGCATACTCGGGCCCAGATTCTCTAACTGGTGCCAATTTTGTAGGCATTGGCAGGTACCCAAGCTCAGTAAAAAAATGCCATTTATACATTTTTAACTGAGTTTTAAAGCGCCTATTGGCACCGGAATCATGCCTCCGTAGGTGCTTTAGGCCGCCTAATGCCACTGTGGACGTGGTTAACACCTGAAATGGCATTAGGCGGCCTAAAGAGCCTATAGAGGCATGATTCACATCAAAGGTAAGCACCGGAAATGTAGGCCTGGAAAACCCCCGGCCTACATTTCCGGCTCCTACCTTTGCTGAAAGAGCGGTTCTGAACTCAGCGCAGTCGCACGATTGACACGCGATCAGCAGCCGCCAGCACCTGCGCCGGTTACAGAATCCGGGTCTCAGTGAATAACTCCAAAGCTGGCTCAAGGGATTTTGGCACCCTCAGCTAACTTTGCTGTGGTGCTGTCATCTTGGAGCCTAATCTTGTGGTATGAACTGGTCTGTTATCATGGCTCTGGCAGTTCAAGACAACCTGCCGACCGAGGGATAAGCTGAAATCCCCCCATCCCCTAACCCAGGGGTAGGCAATTCCGGTCCTCGAGAGCCGGAGCCAGGTCAGGTTTTCAGGATATCCACAATGAATATGTATGAGATGGATTTGCATGTACTGCCTCCTTGAGTTGCAAATCTATCTCATGCATATTTATTGTGGATATCCTGAAAACCTGACCTGGCTCCGGCTCTCGAGGACCAGAATTGCCTACCCCTGCCCTAACCAATGCACTTAGGGAGCAGGGGGAATCTCCTCATTTAAAACACAAGAACAGAAAATCCAACATATTTCCAAGCTACATACTGAGCACCTTTAGGTATAGCTTATACATTACGTCTGGACGTGACAAAGCCAGGTACAGTCTGGAGCATCAAAGGCCAAATGTATAAGCTACACCTAGAGGTGCAGAATATTAGGACCTACATGTGTAGAGTATGCACATAAGTATTCATTTAGCTTATGGGTGTATTTTCAGTTGCACAAAATACATGTGCAGCATCACTGATGATATGGCTAAGCTACACCTGTGTATATTGACCTCAGTTTTTCTTTGAAAAAAAAACCCTCTACAAAGCTGTTTGTACGCATCAGACATGGTGGCAGTTTAATTCTGTAGTACTGGACATAAAGCCTTCCATACACCGCATTCTGAACCACGATGCTCACATACCGAGGAACAAAATGAAATGGCAAGAACCACAGCACCGTGTGTAGCAGCAAAATAAAATAACTACTTTTAGCTGGTGTTATACACTGCATTGTGGTTCTCGCTTTTTCTTTTTTTTTAATATATGATCTATGTCCACAGAAACCCGTCCTCCACCGAATGCACAGCAGATATTTCTCATAGAACACTATTGTGGTGTCATTCCACTAACAGTACCAGGGCATCCTGTGAAGGAACACAAAATCCTACAGCGTCATCCAGGAACTACGGAGCCGCTTTCTTATACCATAATAGCATCCATTTCCAAAACTCACACCAGGAACTAATCCAGAAAAGGCAGCGTCATAATTATTGTAGTGGGCTCTAGGACATCAATACAGCTACTGGGAAAACAAAATCACCAGATTACTGAAGATACCGCACACACATACCCCCTGAAGTTAGATTCCTACATTGGCACACCTAGCCGCTAGAGACGCCTAGCTTATGCTGGGTTTTACTAAATGGCGGTAGAAGTTTCTACTTCAGGACCAGTGAGTTAAATGCGCCAAGGTTCATAGAATGCCTATGAACATCAAAGCATATAACTCACCAACCCACGGTAGAAACCTTCACTGCCATTTGGTAAAAGGAGCCCTTAATTAATAGGCTTAATCGGCACCCATAATTGGCACTTCTCATAAATGATACATTAATTGAAGTTAATCAAGTGTTAGGCACACAACTGGGTAGGCACGATTCTATAAAAGTTAGCCACCTTGTCCAAACCGCCTATCTAAAAATGGGCATGGTTAGGGGGGGCGGATTGTGTGCAGTTTGAGTTTTGTGCACAGTTATAGAATATGGGCTGCAACTAAGTTAGGTGCAGCCATTTATGCCCCCCAAAGAACCTGGCATGAATACGGTGTGCCTAAATGTTAGGACACTTAGCAACGCCTAAGGACGCTTCGGAGGCGCCAAGAGCAATCCTATACAATGCCCCATACTCTTATAAAGGAGAGTAAGTGGTGGAGTGCCACAGGGATCTGTACTGGGACCGGGGTGCTATTTAACTTATTTATAAATGATCTGGCAATTGGGTGATTACATTGGCAGATGACACCAAACTGTTCAAAGTTGATAAAAAACGCATGCAGATTGTGAAAAATTGCAGGCAGATCTTAGGAAATTGGAAAACTGGGTATCCGAGTGGCAGATGAAATTTAATGTGGACAAATGCAAAGTGATGCACATTGGGAAGAATAACCCAAATCACAATTACCAGATGATAGGGTCCACCTTGGGGGTTAGCGCCCAAGAAAAAGATCTGGGCGTCGTTGTAGACAATACGATGAAACTTTATGCCCAATGTGTGGCGGCGGCCAAACAAGCAAACAAGATGCTAGGAATTATTATAAAAGGGATGGTTAACAAGACTAAGAATGTTATAATGCCTCTGTATCGCTCCATGGTGCGACCTCACCTGGAGTATTCAACGAAGAGTGACCAATATGATAAAGGGGATGGATCAACTCTCGTATGAGGAAAGACTAAAAAGGTTAGGGTTTCTTCAGCTTGGAAAAGAGATGGCTGAAGGGAGATATAATTGAAGTCTACAAAATCCTGAGTGGAGTAGAACTGATACAAGTGGATCGATTTTTCACTCTGTCGGAAGTTACAAAAACGATGAAGTTTCAGGAAAATACTTTTAAAACCAGCAGGAGGAAATATTTTTTCACTGAGGGAATAGTAACGCTCTGGAACGCATTGCTAGAGGTTGTGCTAAGATCAGATAGCGTAGCTGGTTTTAAGAAAGGTTTGGACAATTTCCTGGAGAAAAAGTCCATAGTCTGTTATTGAGACAGACATGGGGGGAAGCCACTGCTTGCCCTGGATTGGTAGCATGGAATGTTGCTACTCTTTGGGTTTTTGCCAGGTACTAGTGACCTGGATTGGCCTCTGAAAGAACAGGCTACTGGGCCAGATAGACCATTGGTATGACCCAGTAAAGCTATTCTTATGCTCTTATACTTAGTGCTCATTAGTCGGCGCCATAAATAGAATCGGGGCCTTAGAACATAGATACACCCTCAGAGAATAGAGGATAAGTGACCGCAGTCTAAATATAGGATTATATACGGTATATATAACCTGGAACTGAACCCCCAGGCAGCCATAGTTTGTATGCAGTCTGACACCATGCCGCGCCTATGTGTCATCCAACTACTGAACAGGATTACAAGCAAATATGCTAGGTTTCAAACAATGATGGAAATTGGAAAGAATAAAAAACAAAAAAAATTGAACAGATTAAATTAAAAATTCAAGCATCCAAAACAAGGAACATTCTATAATTATTAGTTACTCTGGAATTCATGCCACATGGACTCAGCACTTCCCACACACATGTTTCTTGCAGGCTCCACAAACATTCGCAGTTTTGTTTCCATTGCCCTTCACAATCTGACATTTGCAACTCCCTCTAGGCTCCTCTTGGTCAAGAGGTACTTCCAGCCTCACTTTCAAGGAGTTCTGATGCAGTAGAAACTCCAAAGGTAACTGAAAGACAAACCCCACATTAATATGTCATGCAGGTAAAAAGTACTGCGCAATACTGTTACAAGGGTTAACCTCTGATTTTGTGTAGTAAAAGGCTCCTGTCTCGGGCATCTTCTTTTGGTCACTTCCAAGGTAGACATCTGCATGGAGGATGCTCAGTAGCCAAACTTTAAAAAAAAAAAAAAATCTTTACAGTAAGAATGCAGTCTCCAATGCTTCATCACCACCACGGTATCATAGAGATTCACTTGGGAGTTTTCACCACTGGTAGAACCTCTCCTTCATGATAGATCTTCTTTCCCCACAATGCTTGCACTCTTGATTTTTAACAAAAGTGATCCGTAGTAACATTTCTTCCCTTGCTCAAGAAAGTGTCTAGAAGGTTGAGGACAAAATGTTCTAAAAGAAAATGGTCAGCAAGTTGGGGATTGTCTTTACTTATATATGAGAAGCCATTCAAAAGTATTTAATTTTAGAATCAAATTCTGGCTCACAGCAGATACCGCAACCATTTGTACTGGATAAATAGACATCTTGCTTTAGTAGGAAAAAAACAACTATTGACTATCAAATTTGCTCCAGGCTTGCAAGGAGCAATTCAGATTCTCAATAGAATGGTTCCAGACTTCTGAAAAGTTATCTGTCTTCAGATTAACTTATCTTGTCAATTTTTTATCAAACCCTATATCAAGTGGCATAGTAAGAGGGGGGAGAGTGGACTGCCCCAGGCGTTGTCTTGGTGGGTTTGCTGGCCCCTCTTCTCCTTTCTTCCCCCCCTTTCACACTTTCACTTCCCCCCACCCACCCACCCACCCACCATACTTCTAGCTCTTCATCAGCACGCCGGCCTTGGTGCTCCCCTCTGACATTACTCCCACGACTAGGAAGTGACATTAGAGGGAGAGCCGATGCCGGTAGCAAGTTGGAGATGCTGCTCATGCTGGGGGAGCTCCAAAAGTATTGGGGAAGGGAAGGAGCGCATATGCAGCAGGAGGGAGTAGGGGAAGGTGAGGGGGGCATCACCACCATGGGCACCTCCCACAATCGCTACACCAGTGCCTAAATATCATAAAAATTTGCTGGGATCAATTAGGCAACATTATGGCAGTAAAATGCCTGGGTCCTCATACAGTTGGCCAAAGACTTTTCATGGAAAAGCTGTTTGCACTGTAGGCGCCAGGAGCATATAAAATCATAATGCAGGCATCTTGTTCCAATTGTCATCTTGGAGCTGTGTCCTTGCCTCAGACGATAGTTCCGCCGATAAGCAACTGCTGTGTGCTTTCCATGCTGTCTCTGGAGGTGTTAAATTTATTAGAGATCAACAAACTTTCCTACATCCTACGTACCATCCAGAGTGAGAAGTATTACAGAGATCAGCCCCACAGACTCTAGTACTTCACTCTGAAGAAAGCCACCATAAGATGGTTGAAATCTCAACAGGATCAATTTGATGCCTTGTTTTCTAGGTGTGAGTGCTTACCCCTTGGAAAGTATAATAGTTAGCCTCTTGAAACTTACATGATATGTGAAACACCAAAGAGCAAGAAAAGTCAGCTAAACAAAATAATGGACTCATAAATTAATTAAAAGTAAATCATCTAATTTTGTTAGGGGTCAAAATGACCCCCATGATAGTTCTAGCTTAAGAGGCTAAACGTTGCACAATTTCTGCATGGCCTCAATGAAATCCTGTGAGCAAAGATATGATTATTTATTTATTCAATTTTCTATACCATTCCCCCAAGGAACTCAGAATGGTTCACATGAATTTATTCTGGTACTCAAGTATGTCCCGGCGGGCCCACAGTCTGTCCAAAGCACCTGGGACAATGGGGGGAACCAAGTGACCTACACTATAGAAAAAGTCAGTCCACCCTATCCTCAGGACCCTACAATATGATTAACGGTCTTTGCCTCTCTCCTTCAAGAATTCTGAATTCTAAACTCCAAGCTTATGTTGAAAGAGTAGAAGAATGGGTATAAAAAAATACTACTACTACTATTTTATTAATTATTTTTAGAGTGCTACCAGACGTATGCAGCACTGTACAGAATCACACAAAGGAGACAGTTCATACTCAAATGAGCTGACAATATAAACAATCAAGACAGACAAACAGGGTGCTAGGGTAGGCGTTAAAGTTAGAGGGGATGGTTAAATTGCTAGCTAGGGTGGTGAGTAGAGGGCAGAGGGGAGTACGGTTATGTCTTGAAGGCTGTCATCCAAGTCACAGCAGCATGAGGTTTTCCCAGAACCTCTCTAGCACTATCAAGTATATGATATGAATTCTGTGTGCGTCTATCTTATTTGATGCCTTATCTGGAATATGCGGTACATACATTTTGCATGTAATCTGTGTATAGTATCTACTGAATATATGGTGATGATTCGCCAATTTAGACACATATGGCCTACAACTAGAGGATGGTGCATGAGTTAATCCATAATGAATATGCATGAGATTGATTTGCATACATTGTAAGCAAATCTCTTTCTGCATATTCATTAGGGATTGTAGAGGTAGACTAGGAAAAGTGTGCAGGGAGTATTTGTGGGTGTAGAGTATAAGAGTGCTATTTGAGTGGGGATTGTGTGGAACAGTGATTAGAGTCACAGCCTCAGCACCCTGAGTTTGTGTGTTCAAATCCAATGCTGCTCCTTGTGACCCTGGGCAAGTCACCTAATCCCCCATTGCCCCAGGTACATTAGAGAGAGTGTGTGCCCACAGGACACAGGGAAAAATGCTTGAGTACCTGAATGTAAACAACTTAGGCTATAAGTGGTATATAAATAAATTAAAGCTTAACTTTGTATACCGAGTCATCATTCTGATAAGGCTCGACTCGGTTTACAGCAATTAAATAAACAGGGAATGATTTACAAATGATAAATAGAAGATAATAGCAAAATTTCAAAATAATTAATTTTCAAAATGTTTGGCAAATAGAGTAGTTTTTAAAGATTTATGGAAAAATTGAAATGACCTGGAACTTCTTAAAAAAAAAAAAAAGGGGGAGATCATCCTACAGTTGAGAGAGTTTAAAGACCAAAGATTGACTGAAGATCTCGACTCCTTTAATCCCTTTTTTAGAAGGAAGGGAGAGTTTAAATAGAATTTGTAAGACATTACAGACAGGAGAAACTGTGGTGTAAATAAAATGGAGGAGGAGCAGACAAAGACGGAAGAAAAGCTGAGACTAATATTGAGAATGCTAAGATGGAAGAGGAACAAGCTGGTGGAAAATTCAAACTAAGGGAAGACCTGGAAAGGACTAGGTCAAACTGAGAAGTGCAGGGAACAGAATACTGTATATGAAGAGTAAGGGGACAATGAATTGAGAGAATAGAGCTATAGAAACATACTGGGAGGTGTAAGAATAACTCAGACCTGCACAGCCCAGTGAGTCACTCCTGCTTCTAAAAGGCACATCGCAAGTGGTTATATTAAGGCTCGTGGTTAATGACTGACGTAGATCACCCCAGTGACATTAAAGAAAAAAAGGGAATTTTAATCTGCTATAGCTAATGTACAAGCTAAAAGGATTCCAGTGTTCAGCAAATTAAAATGACTTTGAATGATACTTCACCATGAGCACAGCCACATGGAGCATGCATTACTCTGTTGCAGACAGGTTTTCATCAACCTACACATCACATTGAAAAAGCATGCTGCCTTTCTTAGTCATGGCCATACCCAGAGAGTGTATGCATACATATGAAATCATTGATAGAACATTAGCCTGCTTTTCTCTGTTGTTTTGCTCATCAACCACAGCAGCTTATCAGCCTGTCTCCTTTACTGCTTAAATCGCTGCTTGCTGATGTTTCTCTTTCTTTCTCTCTATCTCTCTTTTTCTCTGTCTGTGCCCTTTTTTCTGTATGTTCTGTAGAGGATGTAGCAAATTTAACAGCCAGTGATGTGATGAATCGGGTAAACCTGGGATATTTGCAAGGTAAATTCTTCTCCCTGGGAGTCAAGCGTGCACACAGCATTACGAGAACATGCCAGTTGAATCAAACTCCCTTGAACACTACTACTCTGTTTTCTTTAAAAAAAAAAAAAAAGAAAAAAGTAGTCTTCAGAGTTTCAACAATTTTAGCCCAATTAATGTATCCCCAGATTATTTAGAAGGCAAAACGCAGATAAAGTGAAGGGTTTTTAAAATATTTCATCAGAACAAGTGCTTCAGCTGCTAGAAAATAATCTGTACTGAATCAGAGCAATCTACCGTATTTTCACGCAAATAACACGCACCCGTATAAAACGCGCACACGTGTATAGCGCGCAGAAATCACGATGATAAGCACAAAAACTTTGGTATAACGCGCTCACGATTATACCGCGCATGCTGCCCGACTCT